>NC_041713.1:1675201-1975201 GCF_900700375.1 Denticeps clupeoides | reverse complement strand
GACCAATGGTGTTGGGGTACAGGTCTTCTTGAAAGAGGTCGGACTGCATGAGGGACACACACGGGAAAAAATCATTAATACTCTCTATAAGATTAGAGCTGTAAATCTTGGCTCGAGCCGAGTCGGGTTCGTACAGGAACTTCCAGTCTATAGTACCTATGATTAATTGCTTGTAAAGTTTTTTGCGAGGAATCGGTGTTGGGTGTCCTGGACACGGACAGAGAGAGAAAAGGTCGGGAACCACTGAAATATTATCATATTAGTCTTCAGAGTCTTATAAAAATATGATAGATCGTGCCAAATACAATTGTTTTCTTTTAAGCATGCTGCCTTCCACAGTGTTGCGGAGTGTTGCGGAGTGTTACGGTGAGGAGGTAGTAGCCTAGTGGGTAACACACTCGCCTATGAACCAGAAGACCCAGGTTCAAGTCCCGCTTACTACCATTGTGTCCCTGAGCAAGACACTTAACCCTAAGTTGCTCCAGGGGGATAAGGGCGTGTGATAAAAGCCATAAATGTAAATGTGAATGTAACACAGGTGTTCTGTCTAAACATGCTGCCTATCGAGTGGTGCTACCTAGCGGATCTGCGCATGCACAGTCCCTCAAGTTTGCGCTGTTTCAGCGGCCATAAATCCATGCGACGGCTGTAATTGGCCGCTTTCCACCGCGAGGAAGGTTGGGTCCTAATCAAAAAGAGGGTCATTTTTCTTGTGCAAGGCTACTTTTATTTTAACTAAGTGATGGAATATGTTGGTGACCATAACAGTAAATACTTTTCAAAGGCATATTTTATGTTTGTCTTCCACTTTTCAGCTTTATAACTAAAGAAATGGTTGAGGAAAAACAGGCCTTTTTTATTATCTGTGATGGCTACATTCATGTAGCTGTAAAAAGCATGAAAATATATTAAGTAATCCAAAGTATTCAGAATACGTTACTCACATTGAGTAACTTAACGGAATACGTTACAAACTACATTTTGGGGCATGTATTCTGTAATCTGTAACGGAATACATTTTAAAAGTAACCTTCACAACACTGGCCTACCAAATGAGATTGTCATGTTCTGCTTTTGATAGTTTAGTTTTCTGCATAAAATCTGTATAAATTCGGTCTTCTCAAAATAAATAGTTTTACACAGCACAATATTCGAATTTCGCTTTTCGGTATTGAGAACGTACCTTTCGGGGCACGGTCATGACGACGGGCTCACACTTCCTCTCGTGGAGCTTGTAGAACCTGAACACACCAGCAACGTGTGAGAATCTGCAGCACTGCGGCTGAGGAGTGAGGCGTGTCCGCGGCCTGCTCATACCTGGCGATCTCACACTTGTTGACCTCCAGGCCTCTCTTGGGCATGTAGCCCATGCCCTTCTGGCTCTCTTTGCTGCTGTACATGGAGAGGTAGTGGACATACGGCGCCTCGTCTGTCACCTCGAAGTAGCGGATGCTGCTGTCGCCCTGCAGGGGGAAACGATGGCAACCGCAGTAACGTTAGAAGAGAAGGTAAAGGGGGAATTGAGGATGAAGATGTCTGAGTTTGTGGGACGTGCAGTGACCTTTCCACAGAGGTAGACGATGCTGGTGTCGGGGTCGTAGAAAGGCAGCAGAGCACCGCTGCTGGTGTCCAGTTCCTGCAGGGTCAGGGGCTCATCGAGGTTCTTCTGTTGAAAAGAAGGGTTGCTGTTAGTTGGTTTTCAGACACACGGAGACGTGTAAAAACATGTTTAGTTTTGGCCGCACTGACCGGGTCCCACAGCGCCACCTGCCGCTCACTCATACGGCTGAAACCGGTGGTCAGGACCTTCCCGTCAGACATGAAGACAGCCCTGATTGGCCTGGAACCTTCGTGAGGCTTGTCCTTCTCCTGAAAGACAAAGAGTAAGTTGGTTCTTCTCCTGCAGGACTGTGATGTGCCATGATGACACCATTAACCATTTATTAGAAAGACAGAAACCGGAGGTAAAGAGAGGTTTGTTGCCAGATTAGGCAGTTTTTGGTCATTTTACACTGAAATACTCATGCATCTGGCAACACTCTTCACACTACTTTACACGTGATAAATTGAGAAGAGTACTGTGTGTGACACATGTCAATCACCTGTCAATCATACACAATCTTTATTTTAGACATGAAAATTTGATTTTGTGAGATTATTTAACATTAATCCAAGTTCCCCAAGCCTGTCTATGGTCCTGAAGAGGCTAGAAATGGCGTAAAGAGTGTCTTAGTCATTCTGCTTTGCCTTTCATACGATTGGATCTGGAATTTGTCCCTTTATGTTGTCATTGGAACATTGTGGTTGGTGAACGGTGTTGATGTCGTAATTTCCGCAAATGCCCGCTCAACTTCTATTGGCCGCTCTCCTCCTGGACCCGCCTCTCTCCTCCTCATTAGCATTTAAAGCTACAGACGGTGAAACGGCACATTCTGCGCAATCTCATTGTAGGTCTTGATCAAAGTGGCTGTAATTCTGCACCAAGAGACTTCAGATACAGAATTAGGGGACCAACAAGACCAATATAAAAAAAAAAAAAAGATCTATGTCAGGGGAGCTTTAAAAACCTCATTAAAGTTCCTCATTACAAATGAAACATCGTAACATTAAAAAAACAATGCACTTGTTGCTTCATTAATAAGATTAAACTCACAAGCGCTCAAACGGAGCTCAGCCAATCAGATTTGAGAACCAGAACATATTGAATTGATGTGCTGTGGCTTGTGGATTTGTGTAGGACTGTATGCAGTCGTCGTGCATGTATACGGGGGACATTTGTGCGGTGACGTCTGGTCACCAGGATGAAAGATGATATAAGATTCAGATTAGAGTCCCAAGAAAATATAGACAGGAAATAACGCCCTGATGCTCGCCCTGCTTGTGGTGTGACTGTAAATATTCTTAAAATCATGACGACGCACCGCGATGACCGCGCCCTGGCGCGGGTTCAGCACGCGCAGCTTCTTGTCCTTGCAGGACGTGAGGATCTGCGATCCGTTGCGGTTCCAGCAGGCGCTGTAGATCAGGTCCGTATGAACCGAGTCGATCCGCACCATGGCCTCGCCCCGGGCCACGTTCCACAGGATCAGCACGTTGTCACAGCCTGGACAGAGGACAACAGGACTTACTTATTTGTAATTTGTCTATTTTTTGTCTATTATATTGTACTGCACATTGTTCATCTATACACACGTATAGACCTATATACATTCATACATATATTTATATTCAGTATATATATTTATAGATGGTATAAACATATTCTACAACTTTACAAGCAATTAGTAGAGTTGTAGACGTGTGTAAGGACACATACGTCACACATACGTCACATTGTTGTTGTTGTTTTCTTTTTTTTTTTTTTATAAAGTGAAGTGATCGTCACATGTGATACACAGTGAAATTTGTCCTCTGCATTTAACCCATCACCCTGAGTGAGCAGTGGGCAGCCATGACCAGCGCCCGGGGAGCAGTGTGTGGGGACGGTGCTTTGCTCAGTGACACCTCAGTGGTACCTTGGCGGATCGGGATTCGAACCGGCAACCTTCTGATTACGGGGCCGCTTCCTTAACCGCTAGGCCACCACTGCCCCATTGTACTTGAGAGACACCATCAACCGGAATAAAATTCCTTGTACGTGCTTTTACACACTTGGCTAATAAACACGATTCTGATTCTAATTCTGATCAAGACTTTACTTGCCTTTAACGCAGGTTGAGAGATTCTACGTCATTCTGTATAAAAGTTTATAATAGTTGCTCTGGATAAGTATCAAATGAACAAATAAAATAGCGCTAAACAGAATAGAAGAGGGCAAAATGAACCTACTAATTGTAGGTTATTAAGGGTTTATAGAATAGAATAGAACAGAATAGAACAGAATAGAATAGTATTTAAGTGTTATGTTTGGGTAATATCACCAGATGGCGCCATTTGAGCGTGGATTTTGACTGTGTGTGTGTGTGTGTGTGTGTGTGTGTGTGTGTGTGTGTGTGTGTGTGTGTATTTACCTGCACTCATGAGCACATTGCGGGCGGTTGGGTGCCAGCTGAGGATGCCCACGCGTTTGGAGTGGCCGTCCAGCTTCACCACCGGCTCCTTCAGTGGTGACGTCAGGCCTCCTTCGGGAATCTGCCAGATCTATCGGACAGACGGCAGAAGACAGGAAGTGGAAGGCAGAAGCGCTCGAACCCCGGCGCTCTTGTGAAATGGCCGCTTGCCCAACAGCAACATGGCAACGCATCAGTCGGTGAAGAAACGGGAAGGAACTTGAGTTTGTGAAGAACCTGATCCGTTATCATGTTGCTGTCGGAAAGCAGAAGCCATCGTCACCATCGTCACCATCGTCACCATCGTCTCACCATGACACTGCAGTCCTCGGAGCCGCTGGCGATGACGTGGTCATTGTGGGGACACCACTCGATGTCCAGAACCGGCCCGGTGTGGCCGCACACGGTGGGCGTGGACATGTCGATCCGGCCCGTCTGCAACAGAGAAGGCGGGTGTGTGGATTTGGACTGTGAAAGACGCGAATCGGGCCCTCGGGGACACATGGGCACCATCAGCTGATCCCAAACGAAGTGGCTGTGCCTCCAATTAGAGGTAATGGGCAGTAACTGCGTTAGCACAGGGCTCCCACGGCAACGCCGACTGTTCCCTCAACTTTTTACCTCTACCGCACGTCCTCGTACGGTCAGTAGTGACAGGGACAGTCCCCCTGGGGACGTGTCTTGCTCAGGGACACAGATTAATCAAAATTCTATTTAATGGAAGAGTTACATGTTAATAAATGTATATGTAATAACTGGAACTCGATGGCGACGGTAGAGGGTGGTGCGATGGAACAGTGTCACGTGTCACCGCTTCTGTGTCTTGATTTTCGCTGTCACTCTGCAAGCTCTTGCCACATCCTGCTCAGACGGCCGACCGAGCCGCGCTCCAAATATGGCAAGAGAGAGAGAGAGAGAGCTGTGACGTGGCGAGCGAGAGGCAGTGAAACCGACGCGTCGCGGCGACTTCCTCCACCGTCGCCGGTCAGGCCGGAGATCCTACAGTGCAAAGCACGAAACCCCGGAAGCCCACCTTGCTGAGAGGGAGCACGATGAAGGCACCTCCGCCGCTGGCCTCCACGATCATGGCCACGAACGAGGGGTTGACGGAGCAGAAGTTGCTGTCCCAGGTCTGCTGGGAGATCCGGATGTCATCGTAGCACTGGTCCGCCTTCACCGCCTGGCCGAAGACGTGACGGAACTTGCTGGTCCTCACCACCTTCCGGGACATGGTGACCTGCGCGCGGGGAGAGACGGGGGGGGAAACGTGAGCAGAAGCTTCACCACTGGGGACGTGAAGCGGTCCACCGCCAGGTCTCGCTCAAAAGCACACAAGCAGAGTCCAAAAAGCAGACCGAGAACACGAATAGGGGAAGGAAAGATCGGAGCGAACAAAAAGTTTCAGACCAACTTCCTCTAGTCTGAGGCCATTTTGTGCAGAAGCTCTTTCACACTTCTTGCACGGCCGCGCTGGAACGTTCTCTCCACACACGAGCGGCGTGGGACTCAGTGAAGACCTTCTGCGACAGGAGAGTCACTCAGAGCGACGGTTACACCACATCCTGATCATCTCAACATCTCAACATCTCCACCTTCCCATCACTGCTGCAGGACCGAAACACGCGGACACTCAAGCAAACATTGCAAAGGGCCAGAGCCCCTGGTCAGGAGATGGAGCCCCGACCTCCAGACCCCCCGGGTGCGTACCTGAGACGTGGTTCGCGCGGCGCGTCGCGGGCGTGCGTGCGGCTGTCGCGGGGTGTCGCCCTGGTCTCCCGCTCTCCGGCTGACGGAGGAAGTGAGATGCGCGGATGGGTGGCGTCTGACGGTCGTGCATGGCCGCGGCGGGCGGAAAGCGACAGGAAGCGCTGCGTCGGCGCGTCGCGTCGCGTCGCGTCGCGTCGCGTCGGCGCGTCGATCGCGGCCTTATAAGGCGCGCGCGCTTCTTCACGTGGTGGAGATCAGATGCTGCGACGAGGGTTCAAGTTCAGAAGAAAAACAGCACTTAGTTTTTTTACTCATTCGAATTATGCACATTGCTTTATTTTCCATAAACGTGCAAATTACTTCGATATAAAGTGGAAAGTGAGATTCTGGTCCTCTAATGACTCATGTTACACCCATCTACATACATACAGGCTGCAAAGTTCACCAAACATCACACTGTCCTCCACCCAGACACACACACACAGCAGACCAAGCAGCAGCTGTGTGTGTGTGTGTGTGTGTGACTGTACCTATGAACTTATCTCAACTGAAGGCTGTTGATGGTCGCTGGTGGTCACAATGCAGACCGGAGCTCCTCCTTCCAGCCGTAACAGAATCCGGTTTAACGTAGAAATGAGTGAAACGTGAGGAAAGCAGCGGTTTGGACCTCCAGGCCAGAAAAAAAGCGGTCTGCACCACACTAACCAGGCCTGCAATGAAGCATGTGGAGAACACCTCGAGATGACCAGCAGATTAGGTGAGGGATATCTTGGCGCAGAACCGCGGAGCCTGAAGGCCGCGAAGACACCGAGGCCAGGACGGCTGATAAAGCATCACCAGAGGGACACGATGAGTTGCCAGTCTGGTTTATTTCCCCACCCCAACAACGAGCAGAGATCCGGTCGCCATGTTTGTAATTTTTTTTATTGCAAAAAACCGTAAGTGTGGAAACAGTGTTTGGTCACACTTGATGTCGAGTGCTCCAGTATACAGTACAAAGATTTCATTTTTAACTCTTTTGAAACAGTGCCTGCTGCTACTCAGTGTAACAATTTTCACCCCGCAGGCTCCGGACCGGACGCAGGGTCCCCTCCACCGAGTCCGTGGTGTCACCGGGCCTGCCGTCCCCGGCCAAAGGTCCCGGGCGTTTCACCACGAAATGTGCTGCGAGTGTCTCGGGTGTCGAGTTCGGTCAACCGGCAAATAAATAAAGTCAAGTGGAACGCTTCAGATATGGCCCCTTCGTTAGAACCGCGGGTTCGAAGCAGGCCCCGCCCTCTGATCACATGACACAACATGGCAATGGAGGCGTGGAAATAATCATTGGCCTGAGTCATGTCTGGTAAACATGGCACAAATCGGACATCTTCACATGATAATGGACAGATGGACTGGAAAAAAATGGACCAAACTCCAGAGTCCTTTCCATACATTTCCCTTACTTCCGTACGTGTGTGTGTATATATACATATACATATACGTATTGAACAGTATATGCTTCTTGCATTGTATGCATATATATGCCATCTTTATACACACAGGTATTTACATTATTTATATCGACTTTAAATAAGGTTTCGTTTTCCCATTTCTGGTTTTTCACTTTGATACAAAGCCCTTTTAGTAAAAATAACAGTGCAGTTTATCTGATATGGTTGTATTGCCTCGGTTCCGGGTTAATTGAATTCCCTTGTTATTTCCTTCTAGACAAACCTGAAGCCATGTTAGTAGATAAAGCTCTTTACGTAGCACGTCCTACGTTACAAAGCGTCAGGCTGGCGTCGGGCTAATATTAGGCTGTGGGTAGGGATAATGTTTCATAAGTGTCTCTGTGTGAGAGTAAATATATATATATATGTATATATTCATATATTTCTCGTTTTTTTTTTTTTAAACTCAAGAGGGCTTGGAATTCTACTAAACATGCATTAATTAACTGGTTGCATCTCATTTCATAAGCACTAGACTGGAATAGCAGTAAAGGGCTGTTCAAAGTGGCTGTGGTGAGGTCAGACATGTTGGAGGTAATACGAACTCAGGGGCTCCTCGACCGAGAACGAAAATGTCAAAAAAAAAGAATCTGTACACATCTTTCAACATGCATAAGATCTTCCGAGCGAAGTCAACGTTGCTAGCAGTGGAAAAGCGGGAAGGTGAAACGGGAACGTTCGGAATCCATTCACTGGTCCCTCGGAGAGGTGGCGGGCCTGCGGGACGTGCGTAGCTGCGGCGCCCGCGTTTCTGCTGGAGCTGCTACTTTCGTGGCAGGCGGCATCACGCTGCACAAAACGCGCCATCTGCTTTTTTACGGGCCTCGGAGGCTTCGGCCTCGGCACACAGGGCACGTTCGGGGCGGAAAAGCGGTCGATAAGCGAGCCGCTTTCGCAAGGTGAACATACGTACTCGATATATTCGTACAATCAGACCCGGTTCCGCTCTCCCGCCGGGCCGCTAGGGCGTGGGCTAATTAAAGTTCGGGGCTTGGAGAGGGCGGGGTAGAGGGATCGGCAGGAGGGCGGGTCTCTTGGCACGAAGAAAACTAAAAAAACCTTTAAAAAAAAGTGAAAAAACGACGCTCCCGTAGCGAACGGCAAAGTCCGGATGGCGATCCAGAAGACACGCCCCCTTTTTTGAAACCAGTGAATGAAACCCGGACGGCATCGATGGCGAGAGGTAGACGACGATGGGAGACTAAAAAGACGCAGGGGCGTCGAGGTCTTTGCACATACGCATGCGGTGCGGCTTTACGGGATTTCCCTCCCGTAAACGTACAAACGACAAGAGAAACGCAGCGACCGGCCGCATTCTGGTCCCCTGGCCTCTGGTTCCGTCGCGTGTAACGTACGTAAACGTACCGCCGAGTGTGCGGAAGGACCTCGAGGGACGACCTCTGGGTCTACGTTAAAGGAACGTGAGTTATGCTGCATAGTCTGCGGCGGCGTGACGCCTGAGGTACAGACGTCGGCTTCAGTGCATATGTTGGTACTTGCTCTGTGTCCGTCCGGCGAATCGACATCGCGGTGACAATGACGATGGGGGGGGTGGGGGTGGGGGGGTGACCGTTTTTTTTAAAAAGCCATGCTCTAAAATTGCAGCGGAACGGAGCGTTACGCATGGTCAGGGTTCCAGTGTTCTATACAATCTTCAGATGCCCGTAAAAACGTTCTTTAAGTACATGGTCCAAAAGCTGGTGCAGATATGAGAATATATCTGGAGAGACTCGGCATGCCAACTCGCCGCCGCCCCGTCAGTTCGAGGGACAGCGGTGGGTGTTGATCCACAGCAGGTCGTCCAGGACGCCCCAGTGCAGGTACAGGATGGAGATGACCACCAGCACGTGCATGATCTGGTGGCTGTTGCACCAGTAGTCGAAGAGCCCCGGCCGGAAGCGCTCGGGGACGCGGGTGATGTTGATGACGCCGCCCACCACCGCCAGGGTGTCCATGGTGAGGAAGAGCCGGAGGGAGGTGGGGCTGCCGCCGCCCACGCCCGCCCAGCGCAGCAGGAAGAAGGAGAAGCGGAAGAGCGCCTGCCAGGCGAAGGAGCGCAGCCGGCGCACGCGGCTCCGCGCCGTGATGGCACAGTAGATGGCGTAGCCGGACAGCAGGATGTAGACCAGCAGGGCCACCGTCCGGATGAGGGGGTAGCACAACAGCGTGGTGTACACGATTGGCAGGGCACCTGCGGGCGGGAGGGTAATACCGCACTTACGAATATGGTAACGATACGCCAAACACACACATGCAAAGTGGAATTATTATACCAAACCTAATTAGCCCATACAGCGCCATCTCCTGTACTATTCACTAACTGCAATCTATTAACACAAATTCTAGTTTTATTTGTCACGTACACAGTCGTACACGGTATGATATGCAGTGAAATGCTTTTAGCGACTGATACAGACCACAGTATTGCAAATGTTGCAAGTATACAATGAAAACCAATGTGCAAATATTGCAAACATAACCAAATATTACACTTTTATGCCTTTAACATGAAATACGTGTAACAGGTAGGGTGAAGGTGTGCAAATGAGTGAAAGTCAACGTATAAAGATTTAAAAGTCAATGTGCAAAGTGAGTTTGTGCAAGGAGTGATTGAGAGTGGTTTTTGTACAGTTTATCTGAACACTGTCTCGTGGGATTACTGGTCTCTGTGTTACATGCGCTATTTAAATTATTATAAACAGTGTGATTTGCACAACATGATCCATTTCGTTAAAAAGCCAGGCCTTTTATGCACCATGCAAATTTTATATAAAGTGCATTCAAATTTCTTATTATGAATTCATTCTTTTGACTTTTTTTTAGTTATTACATTGTTATTAACGGTATGGAAACAGTTTGCACCAATTTGTAAACAGCAATTGATTATGTGTAATGCAGGTCGGTGAAGGACCAAGACCGGCGTTAATGACATCAAGCCTCCCGCACTGCGGGTTATATATGATATTTGTGGTTTTGCAGAGCGCGAGAAAAGACTGGAGAGTGCAGTAACGGATACGGCGCTGAATCAGCTGCACGCTGCCACGCGCCGGCAGAGCCACCATGCGCATCCTGCCGAACTGGACGTGTGGCCCACAGCTATAAAACCTTTACTTTACTTTACTTTATCCAAAGCAACTTACAGGAGTAAAACACCAGCAATTCTCATTCGGTTTCTATAGATTTTGAGTTACAAAACCAAGAGTCCTGATAAGGCCGAACTTGTCAAGAACTTGCTAGACAAAGAAAATATATATATGTGTGTGTCGAGCAAAGTCGAACAGAGTCGACTGGGACCGGAGACCCCGCGAAGAGGGAATTTTCAGTCTCGTTTCTGGCAGCAGCGGCGCCTCACCCAGCGTGTTGATCATGCAGATGCCACACATGTCCAGGGTGAGCAGCGTGTGGTAGACCGGCTCACCGCCCTCGTGGTTCATGAACAGGTGGTAGAGCACCGAGCCTAGCTGCGGCGACAGGCAGGCCAGGAAGTGCACCACGCCCAGCCACGTGACGCTGATCTGGGACCAGGGGATGTTGAGTGGGAGCAGCACCAGGAAGCAGAGCAGCGGGATTCCTGAAAACAGCAGTCACCTTTAGGACATGGCATCCCGGCATATTTAATAAGGTGCGACGAGATCTAAATTAGAAGATGATCAGATGATACTGTGGGGTGTTTTCGGCCAATGAGAACGGCAGATGCGACGCCCGTATCATGTTACATTGGGTGTGTTGTGCATTCAGGCGCCTTTTCAGTCAGGAAGGACACTTCAGCGTGCTGTGTAAGACACTCTGTGCATTTCAGCTCTTTCAGCACGCTGCTGGGGGGAAGGGGGTGGTCAGGTGGTGCTGCACCGTTGATGAATTAACCCCTGACCGTCCGTTGTGGAACAGGCCGGGTCGGTGTCGGAGTGGCGAGTCTCCTTCCTCGTCCCTCTCCCCTTCCCCAATGTCAAATCCCTCGTCCCGCCCAGGTAATGGCGCCAACGCCGGCTCGCGCGTCTATTTTGAGCACGCTCTCCTCCATCCCGGCCTGCACAGCAGTGTGTTTATGTGTGTTTAACCGTCACCGCAGCCCACCGGCCTGGGTCCACGTCGATTCTGATTTATAATGCACGGTCAGCATGCTGCAAGGACCTGGTGCTACTCAAGTCTGTGGTCATCAGTTGGCCTCAATGCAAGTCAGCTTGTTGGACAATCATTAAAAAAATTATTAAAACGCACGAAATCATTATTAGCTATTAAAAAACAGAGTATCTGGCTCGCAATAAAAGGAAGCTACAGATAAGCTATCAGCAATAAAACATCATAATTGAGATGTGCGCAGAAATACACTTCAGTCTGACACACATATCTGTGAACTGTTCCATATTCTGTGGCAACACCGTGACATCATCAGGGATCCCGGGCACCTCAGTCTCAGATTTCACACCAGCTAAACCAGCACTAACCAACACTCACTACCTCAACCACGGACCTCAGACCTCACACCAGATAAACCAGCACTAACCAACACTCACTACCTCAACCACGGACCTCAGACCTCACACCAGATAAACCAGCACTAACCAACACTCACTACCTCAACCACGGACCTCAGGCTTCACACCAGCTAAACCAGCACTAACCAAGACTCACTACCTCAGCCACAGACCTCAGATTTCACACCAGCTAAACCAGCACTAACCAACACTCACTACCTCAACCACGGACCTCAGGCTTGACACCAGATAAACCAGCACTAACCAACACTCACTACCTCAACCACGGACCTCAGGCTTGACACCAGATAAACCAGCACTAACCAACACTCACTACCTCAACCACGGACCTCAGGCTTGACACCAGATAAACCAGCACTAACCAACACTCACTACCTCAACCATGAACCTCAGGCTTGACACCAGATAAACCAGCACTAACCAACACTCACTACCTCAACCACGGACCTCAGGCTTGACACCAGATAAACCAGCCCTAACCAAGACTCACTACCTCAACCACGAACCTCAGGCTTCACACCAGCTAAACCAGCACTAACCAACACTCACTACCTCAACCACGGACCTCAGACCTCACACCAGATAAACCAGCACTAATCAACACTCACTACCTCAACCATGGACCTCAGGCTTGACACCAGATAAACCAGAACTAACCAACACTCACTACCTCAACCACGGACCTCAGGCTTCACACAAGCTAAACCAGCACTAACCAACACTCACTACCTCAACCATGGACCTCAGATTTCACACCAGATAAACCAGCACTAACCAACACTCACTACCTCAACCACGGACCTCAGGCTTCACACCAGCTAAACCAGCACTAACCAACACTCACTACCTCAACCACGGACCTCAGACCTCACACCAGATAAACCAGCACTAATCAACACTCACTACCTCAACCATGGACCTCAGGCTTGACACCAGATAAACCAGAACTAACCAACACTCACTACCTCAACCACGGACCTCAGGCTTCACACAAGCTAAACCAGCACTAACCAACACTCACTACCTCAACCATGGACCTCAGATTTCACACCAGATAAACCAGCACTAACCAACACTCACTACCTCAACCACGGACCTCAGGCTTCACACCAGATAAACCAGCACTAACCAACACTCACTACCTCAACCACAGACCTCAGATTTCACACAAACTAAACCTGCACTAACCAAGACTCACTACCTCAACCTGAGGCTTCACATCAGCTAAACCAGCACTAACCAAGACTCACTACCTCAACCACGGACCTCAGACCTCACATCAGCTAAACCAGCAAATTCTAATTTAAATTTTATTTGTCACATACACAGTCATACACGTTATGATATGCTTTAACCAACACTCACTCACTACCCCAACCTGCTATTTACACATACGTATACCTGCCACAGAGCACCGAAAGCGATCAAAGCACTGCAGCCGGCTAGAGTTACCAAAGGCTCTCCTGTCCCTGTCAGTCCTGTTAGCACTTGCATCCATGCATATTTCATGTTTACACAACAACACAGACGTTAACCCGTTTATGTAAATGCCCTGTGTTATGTAATGGTGCACGTACAACCTCCTGCACCTTACATACTGGGCATATTAGTCAGCTTATCGTTCCCTGAGGTCTAGTCTACTGTTTGCACTTCTGTTTGAATGCTGCATTTTAACGAACTCAAATGGTCATAATGTAGTCATAGCTGACTGACTGGACCCCAGCAAGAATGAAGTATTATCATCCTCAGAAAAATGGGCTTTATTTAGCTGTTTTACATTTTTTTAAATTGGAAATCATTTCCAACATGTAGTGCGTATCATATTAAATCCGCGTGTTGTTCTGAAAATATGATATCGCTGAGACTTGCCGGCTTGCCTTTCGTGTGCGTCTATAAAAAAATCTGCGCCTGCAGGTGCAGACTTTACCCCCCTGAGCCCCGCCTATACCTGCACCACAACAGTGATAAGATCAAGTACACACACACCCCCAAAAATGTCAAGAATCTAAACGGGTGCTTTTTTTTACTGGATGGTCTGCTTGAATGCGGTTATAACCGCTTATTAAGTGCATGTTACAACGTTCTGAATCTCATCAGCATTTAGCAGCACTCATTTACGGCATTTTCCCGACACCCTTATCCAGAGTGACTTACAGTCAGTAGTTACAGGGACAGTCCCCCTCTGGGGTCACTCAGGGCCAAGTGTCTTGCTCAGGGACACGATGGTAGTAAGTGGGATTTGAATAGTAGTCTAGTGGGTAACACACTCGCCTGTGAACCAGAAGACCCAGGTTCAAACCCCACTTACTACCATCATGTCCCTGAGTGTCTCCAGGGGGGGACTGTCCCTGTAACTACTGATTGCAAGTCGCTCTGGATAAAGGGCTGTCTGGAAAATGCTGTAAATGTAAATGAAATGTAAACCCACTAGGCCACCACCATTTCGGCTGCAATCACGGTTGGAAGCCACGCAAATGAGCGACATTTGCCTGCCGCGTCCGGCCCCGCCTGGCACGCAGATGGCGGTGAGGAAGGTGAGGAAGGTGAGGCTGAGCATGACGGCCAACTCACCGTGCGTGTAGATGTTCCCCAGCTCGTTGTGCAGGTAGAAGAGGCTGCGCACGCAGTCCTGGACGGACGACACCGGCCGGTACCCGGTCAGCACGTATCGGTTGAACTGCAGGTGCGGGGGCGAGTTCGCCCAGTCCAGCAGCCGGGGCCCGTTCAGGAAGGCCATGGCGGCCAGGGCGCGCTGCGCGTCTGCGTACAGCGGCGCGACGAGCGGACGCAGGCGGTTCGCCAGGGCCACGGACACCATGGACGTGCTACAGCGGGACATGGACGGCGCTGCCGGCCCCGCTCTCCGCCCCGCGGGCTGCTGGTGTCATCGGGCCGCCGCGAACATGGTGTGGCGGCGCGTGAAAAAGCAGCGGGTCACACCCTGTCCGTCCGTGGGCGTCACACATGCACTCGCCGCTATTTCTACACCTCCCGATCTGTCTATATACCTATATATCGTTATTGTTATTACATGCAACTACATTCCGCGAAGAGAGCAAGACGTTAAAAACCGCGACAATTTAACTTGCGCCGAACTTCCTGGACTCTCCGGTCCGGAACTTCGCGCCGGAGAATAAAAGCGCCATTCCTAGAATAAACCGCGGCGTCTCACCACGACGCGGTCCCCGCACGCCGAGCCGGGCGGCTCAAGGTGAAGGGCCGGTCCTCCGTGCGCGGCCGTCCCGACGCTGCGTCGGCGCGCCGGACGGGACGGGACATGTTCTTTTTTTTTTTGTTGTTTTTTTTTTGGTGGCCTCCGCGCCGCGTGTCGCCGCGCGTTAGCAGGCTAGCGGCGCCGACGTCACCTTCAGGTGGGAGCCTCGGACGCGCTTCCCTCCGCCCGGGCCGGCCGAGGATCGGGGGCTGCCGCCGCGGCTCGTCCACCCGCCGCGCACCGCGCCGATCGCCGCACTGATTCCGGGGCTCGGCGTGCCGGATCGCGGTCCTCCACCCCTCCCCGGGATCCCGACGCGTCGCTACTACGGACGGATGCGGCGCTGCAGCCCGGCCTCGGCGTCGGATGAGCTGCGGCGGCGGCGTCCAATGTGCGCGGCGGGGGGAGGGACCGAGGCGCCCGGTGACCCCTGCCTCACCGACCGCGCTGCCGAGCCCACCGGGACGTTTAAAATAGCCCGACGCGATCCCATGCGACGTATTCCGCCTTTTTAATGATTATTACGATCCGTATTCGCACCCGGGTCGAGGCAGGACTGGACGCAAATACACGAGCATGGCTGCTAACTGCACGTCATAATCACATTCACTCACAATTAAAAACATTATCAATGCAGCTTTTAACATTTAATAGCTAGAATGAATATGTATTGCAGATATCCATAATTTTATTCTTCCTAGTCGAAATGAACGTTTCAGACATCCACCACATTATTCTTCCTGGGAGAAATGACGTCACGTAGCCCATTCATGTCCATTAGACTGTCCAAAATGACGTTTCACATATCCAGAATGAGTATTCTACCTGTCTGCAGTAACATTCTTACTGGGAGAAATGACGTCACGTATCCCATTCATGTCCATTAGACTGTCCAAAAGGACGTTTCACATATCCGGAATGAGTATTCTACCTGTCTGCAGTAACATTCTTACTGGGAGAAATGACGTCACGTACCCCATTCATGTCCATTAGACTGTCCAAAATGACGTTTCACATATCCAGAATGAGTATTCTACCTGTCTGCAGTAACATTCTTACTGTTACAAATGACGTCACGTACCCCATTCATGTCCATTAGACTGTCCAAAATGACGTTTCACATATCCGGAATGAGTATTCTACCTGTCTGCAGTAACATTCTTACTGGGAGAAATGACGTCACGTACCCCATTCATGTCCATTAGACTGTCCAAAAGGACGTTTCACATATCCGGAATGAGTATTCTACCTGTCTGCAGTAACATTCTTACTGTTACAAATGACGTCACGTACCCCATTCATGTCCATTAGACTGTCCAAAATGACGTTTCACATATCCAGAATGAGTATTCTACCTGTCTGCAGTAACATTCTTACTGGGAGAAATGACGTCACGTACCCCATTCATGTCCATTAGACTGTCCAAAAGGACGTTTCACATATCCGGAATGAGTATTCTACCTGTCTGCAGTAACATTCTTACTGGGAGAAATGACGTCACGTATCCCATTCATGTCCATTAGACTGTCCAAAATGACGTTTCACATATCCAGAATGAGTATTCTACCTGTCTGCAGTAACATTCTTACTGTTACAAATGACGTCACGTACCCCATTCATGTCCATTAGACTGTCCAATATGACGTTTCAATATCCAGAATGAGTATTCTACCTGTCCGCAGTAACATTCTTACTGGGAGAAATTCACAATCAATTTCTTACCATTCACAATATTCATTTTGGATGTAGAAAAAAACACATAAAAACACATTTCCTATATCAATAATGATATAATGACCATTAAAATGCCATTAAGGATATCCACAATTTGTATTATGACAAGTATTAATGATGTTTCTGAGTTACATTTATAACTAGACACAAATTTAGTTTAGTCACCTAATCACAAGTAAATATGACGCCATTTTAGCAAAATAAAGAGTCCATTGACACGCCACAGTTATATTGTAGATATCAATAATAGCATTTCATCTAGTCAGAATGCCAAAAGAAAGGTCTAAAATTTCTAGTTGTTGCATTTTCAACATTCCCAATACCAATAATAATGAATAAAATTTAAGATCTCTGAAATACAGCAGTGATTTTGAGCATTACTGGCTATAGTAATTGTGTATTATAGATATCATCATCGCCAGGCTGTGACAAGTATGATCCTAATCTCTATATTTCTCAAGTCTCTGTCGCTTCTTGAACATAGCTGATACACAGTCACGTTGCATTTTTGATTTGCGTTTGTGTCCTGGCCAACGTGCCATTTTTGTTACTTTGTTAAAACCCCTTTTACCAAACGTCATGATCCGGTGCATGTGGCTCCTTTCGTACCATGTCAATTATAAAAATGAAATATTATTTCATTTTCTAGGAATCATTATTAAAACCATTTTATCCAGGTGATGCCACCAGCCTTGTGAAGGACTCTACACACCCCTCACATGCGCTCTTCACCCTCCTACCATCCGGAAAAAGGTACCGAAGCGTTCGGCCCTCACTGCCAGGCTCTGCAGGAGCTTCATCCCACAGGCCACCAGACACCTGAACACTCAGGGTGATGGTTAAATGCAGAGGACAAATTTCACTGTGTGCACCGCGTGCTGTGCTGCTGTGTATCACATGTGACAATCACTTCACTTTATTATTATTATTATTATAATACTCAGGGACCTTACATTCTGGACTGACACACTCACACACACACACACACACACACACTCGCACTACATCTGTTATATTGTATGATTATCTATCTGTAATATCATTTACTATTGCACTGTTTCATTTTGTACAGCAGTATTTGCACTATTTTACTTTGCACTTTTATTATTCATTTCACTAGTTTAGTGCTGTCTGTCTCATTGTTGTCTACATGTTTTTTGTTGAATGTTACTCTTGTGTCAGTGTGTAACTTTGTCTAATCATTCAAATGTTCCAGGTTCCACAGAAACGTTATTTCATTTCACTATGTACCGTCTAACGTTTATGTAGCTGAAATGACAATAAAGCTCAACTTCAGCTTTAACTTCAACTTTATTTCCTGATCAGTATGGATTATTTTTTAATTTATGTATTTGTTTGGTGTGGTTTATTTGTTTGAATTATTCTCTTGAAACTGTCATTTTGACCAGCGTTAGTCCCACCCATTTAGTTGAATTGGTCAGACTGTGTCAGGGTTGACTGCAGCTGGGCTCAACACCGGTAGCCAATCCTGACGGGTCATAAATGCCGGAGATTTCCGCCCCTTCGGAATCGCTGGCATTTTCGCGAACTCAGTCATGAACTTGACTTCCGCGAGTGAATGTATTTATGTTTTGAGTTCTGGCAATCGCCACATGCCTGCGGGTTCATTTATGTTCTTTATTTAAGTGAAACTGTTTTCGTGAGACACGCCGCCCGTTCTGGTAGAGCGATTTCTCCCCGATGAGCCATGGCGCGCCGCGTGATGACGTCACCCGCGGGAGAATCCGCGAAACCCGGAATCGACAACGTCGACAGGTGAGGGGGCGGAGCGAAGACGGTGGCGTCGGCAGCGAGGAAGTGACGTGGGCCGCGAGCGCAGAGGATGCGAACCCCGCGATCTTCGCCATGTCGAGCCAGGAACTCTGCGCTCTGCTGGCCAGGCTCCCCATGGACTGGGACGACACGGACGACGACAACGACGCGCCCGTCCACAATCGTCGCACATCCAGGGGTGTAAGCGACGACAACGGCGGCGTTCCTCCAGCGAGGAGGTGGGCAGGCTCCAGCCCAAATGGCCAGAGTACTGCCCATGGGAGCTGATCGCGCCAGGGGTCCAGGATGTCCGCAGGGTGGACGACCCTTTTAGTCACCGGTGAGAGGACACGGATGATGAAAGCGGCGGTCTTTGGGCGGTCAGTGCCGGGATGGCTCCGCCCATTGCGTGCGTCCGAGATCCTCGCGACATCCGTGATGACCCACGTGATTTCCGGGGGTACGATGATGAGAGTGACGAAGACAGTGTGCCCGTCCAGGATCGTCACAAGGTCCGTGGATACCCAAGTCCCTCCCAGCAGTGCCCAGACGTTCCCCAGCAGAACAGCAGCGCAGCACCAGCGCCCCCACCTGCTGGAGAAGACGTCCACCACCCTCCACCCCACACACCCAACACCATCTCCAGCGACGTGCCCAGCCCGGTGTGGGACAGCCCCAGGAGCCTTCAGTGGGGCAGCAGACACTGATGAGACCACCACCATCCTCGCGTGTCTGCTTGGGTCAGCATGGGGCTGGAGCGCCCCATGCGCCCCATGCTTTGTGTCCACCAGATGGCGACCCAGCCGCGGAGCCGAACCCCAGGGAGGGAGTTCCTAACCTGACTGCACTGGTCCAAGACGAGGTGGACAAGCCCCAAGGTACCCCTAAGTCCAGCCGGGGGGGGGTGCAGTTCGGGTTGGGGGCTCCTCCTGAGGGGAGGGTAGGTGGGGAAGAGATGGAGCTGGGTCCTCCGGTATCCGGTGAGGAGGACGGGCCAGGCATGGGCCTGCGTCCGCCTCCAGAGGGGTGGAGCGCCATAGAGCCCCCTGGTAGGCATGAGGACCCAGCTGGGACAGGCAGGAAGAGATCCTGCTTGTCCCAGTGGACGCAGAAGGGGCTAGCTGGATGGTCTGGCAATGCCCCCCCCCCCCGGCACCAGTGTGTGCAGGTCCGAGGGTCTGGGGCAGCCACGCCTAACCATGCCAGGGAACCAGCCCGAGGGTCCGGGGCCGCCACGCCTGAGCACGCCAGAGAGCCAGCCCGGGGGTCCGGACCACTATGCCTGACCATACCGGGGAGCCAGCTCGAGGGATTATTTTTTTAAACTAAAAAAGTTTATTCAAAAATATAAACGTGGTTTGTCAGTTTGTGAATAAATGTAACTCTGACATTTGTTTGTAAGTCAGAAAATATATTTTTGAAATGTGATATTTATTCATGAATTTTGAAACTTTGCAGTCATTTATGAGCAGAAAGTGAGAAAGGGATGTTGTGTCGCTCTTGGCCAGCAGGGGGCGTCACTTACTGAAATGTTGGGCTGAATCGACAGCAACACACAGCAGTGAGCAAATCACACAGTCTGCTGAATAACAAAGGATGAGAAAACCTGCATGAAGTTTCTTCTCAGGCCACAACCACTTGCATCCAACAATCTGTCTTAGCGTTGGCCGTTAACGCCGATAACAGCCCACCACTAATACACACACACACACACACACACACACACACACACACACACACACACATATATATATATATATATATATATATATATTTTTTTTTTTTTTTGAAGTGAAGTGATTGTCGTTGTGATACACAGCAGCACATTACACTGTGACACGGTGAAACGTGTCCTCTGTATTTAACCGTCACCCTTGTTGAGCAGTGGGCACCAGGACAGGTGGCCGGGGTCCCATGTGGGGATGGTACCTTCATCAAGGGGACCTCGGTGGCACCTTGGCGGATCGGGATTCGAACCGCGAGACCACCATTGCCCCCAAAATGACTATTATATAGTAATTTTATTTGGTCAACAACCTTTCTTTGATTCACTCTCTGCCCGTCACACTTTATGTAAATGCACTATAATGCTGAAAGTACTTTAACTTTAATAACGTCCCATCGTTAATCAATAAGCTTTACTTTGACGCTGGCCCACCTTTCAGCTTAGCTTCTTCAGGGAAGGGTTTCACAAAGTGTAATAGTCCGTTTATTGGAATTTTTGACCATTTTTCCGATGGCCAAAATATGGATAGAGTCCTGGTTTTCAGTCTCAACTCTATTTCCTCCCAAAGGCATTCAGTTGGGTTGAGGTCGAGGTTCTGTAGAGGATTTTCAAGTTCCTCCATGTTTTTTAGACCTTGCTATGCACGCTGGTTCTCACGATCTTGGTATGATGAAGGTGGTTTATGGTGTTAAATGTGGTTTAAAATGTCACAAATCTTGGTCTTATCAGTGTAGCGTCTGCGTAGGATCACAGATGGTTGATCTTCAAAGAACCTTTTAACCTTTGACATTTACATACAAATTACAACCTGGACCCTCAGCCTGATTGTCCCGTCTTCCCCCACTGTCACAAACATGATGCTAAACAGACTGGGTCTGCAAACTGCTCATCGGGGCTCCAAGCTTCAAAGCATTCCAAAGACCTCCTGCCTGGCCCCACCTTTGCAATACACAATCACGCACACACTTAAACGCATTGTCTGTATCTTGTGCTAGGAATATGTGATTATAAGTGGATCCCGTATATGCACGCGTTGTGTGTACGTTCCCTTGTATGAATTATACTAGTTACAACTTTCTATTGTGCATTAGGTAAACTTTAATTACCTATAATTAAGTGTATAAGTGTATCTCTACTTTCCTACCTCCTAAAGGTCCCTTTCTTGGTGTCAGAAGGAACCTCTCCTTACTACTGAAACAGTGATGCATACCATGTGATCACAAAATACATCATACAATTTCTATAAGGTAGAAATTGTAACTGCAATGAACTACAGCCTCTCTCTGGGCCAGCCCTAAAAATTCCGGTCAGTCGTAAACCCAGACAAAGGGAACTTCTCCCGCCAAAATGTCACACTTGTGATTGGCTATTCAGGCCACATGATGGGCGTGCCAGAAAGCATTCAAAAAGAGCGTCACACAGGCACGAATGCTCAGAATTTCTCTTCTTCCTCCCGAGACACCTCTTTTCAACACTTTGACTCTTTGGCAAAATTTACCTTCAAGGAGGATCGCGACCCTACCACATCAGGACTCCTTTGCATGAAATAAGGACCAATGCAAGTAACTATGCACGTTTAAACCCCTTTTTAAGGTGAACATAAGAATTCTCTGACGATTCTCATTAGGCTGTGGTTAATTGATGTGTAATACTGCCATTCTCTTTTCATCACTTTCCTTTACCCTGTATGTATATGTTTGTCTAATTGTTGTATGTTAACTATAGCCGTGTTTATTAAATTCTTTAAATTCACAATCGTTTGTTTCTGTGTGCTGCTCACAGCTGAGTCACTGAACGTTGACCTTTTAAGCTACATGCTAAATTACTGCTAGCACGCAGAGTGGGAAAGCTACCTGTCCTGGCAAGAGGGGGGATAATCGTTCCCAGAATTGATAAATAATTATATTATCTGCTCCGTGGACGGACAGATCAAGTAATTGTAACATTAATTCTGCTACAGTTTATCCCAAAATCTAATCTAAATGTTTATTATTAATTATAACCAGTTATAATTAATTATAGATATTTCCTCTTGAGCTAATTCGTTACATCAGTTACAGTTTGGTCTGTGAGTTCATCTATTGTGCCGGCCATATCTAAATGCCACATTGCAAGTGATACTGTCACGACTACAGATTTACGGGGGAAGGAAGTGCAGAGGTGTGACATGCTGGGAAGGGGTTTTATTATAAAATAAACAATAAATAAATACAAATAAACAATGGCGCGGTGGCCAAAACCGGGGAATAAAGGGGAAACAACATAAACTATCCCGCAACTCAAAACACATAAACAGTTGCAAAGGTCAAGTTCACTACAGTTCACCACAGTTCATGAAAATGCCGGAGATTCTGAAGGGGCGGAAATCCTGACAGAGCCCCCCCTCCAAGGGCTACGTCCTCGGAGCCCAAGCAGTACCATCAGTGGAGGCGGCGGGGTGTACGGCGGCAACCACAGGGCTCCTGCCCTGCTGTATCCTCGCCTTGGAGGACCTGGTCCCTCGGGCTAGCTCCCCGGCGTGGTCCTGCTTGGCGGCCCCGGTCCCTCGGACTGGCTCCCCGCCATGGTCCCGCTTGGCGGCCCCGGACCCTCGGGCTGGCTCCTTGGCGTGGTTCCGCATAGCGGCCCCGGACCCTCGGCCTGGCTTCCCGGCGTGGTCCCGCATGGCGGCCCCGGACCCTCGGCCTGGCTTCCCGGCGTGGTCCCGCATGGCGGCCCCGGACCCTCGGGCTGGCTCCCTGGCGTGGTCCCGCATAGCGGCCCCGGACCCTCGGCCTGGCTCCCCGGCGTGGTCAGGCATGGCGGCCCCGGACCCTCGGCCTGGCTCCCCGGCGTGGTCCCGCTTGGTGGCCCCGGACCCTCGGCCTGGCTCCCCACCGTGGTCCAGCTTGGCGGTCCCGGACCCTCGGCCTGGCTCCCCGTCGTGGTCCCGCATGGCGGCCCCGGACCCTCGGACCTGCACACAATAATCAGGGTCGATCCATCCGGGTACGTCCCAGCTGGGTCCTCATGTCTACCAGGGGGCTCTATGGCGCTCCACCCCTCTGGAGGCGGACACAGGCCCATGCCTGACCCTCCTCACCGGCTACCGGAGGACCCAGCTCCATCGCTTCCCCACCCACCCTCCCCTCAGGAGGAGCCCACAAACCGAACTGCACCCCCCCAAAAAATTTTTTGGGGGAGTACCCCCCCCCCCCCCAGCTGTACCTTGGGGCTCGTCCACCTCGCCTTGGACCAGTGCAGTCAGGTTAGGAACTCCCTCCCTGGGGTTCGGCTCTGCTGCTGGGTCGCCATCTGGTTGACCTAAAGAGGGGAAGTGGGGGCGACATACGGACACTAATGCCACGCACACACACACAAACAGAGACAGAGACAGACAGAAGAGATGGTCGTCTGGCTCCCTCTCTGGGCTCTCCAGGACCTCCTCGGGGGGCACAGCCAGGATCTCGGGAGGCGCGACCTTCTCGTCGCCCGCCAGTGCTGGGTCTTCTTGTCCCGGATCCTGAAAATGAAAGAAAAGGATTTTTTGTCAAAGTAAGTTCATGTTGATGGGTGAGAACCATATGGGCGTAAGTGACATGTTGGCAACTTTACAGGAGGGCAAAGACACTGTTGTGATCTACTTTTGTGTATTTAACCGTCACCCTTGGTGAGCAGTGGGCACCATGACAGGTGCCTGGGAAGCAGTGTGTGGGGACGGTGCCTTCCTCAAGGGGACCTCGGTGGCACCTTGGCGGATCAGGAACCTTCTGATTATGGGGCCGCTTCCTTAACCGTTAAGCCACCACTGGCCACGAAATGACTATGACACAAACTTTAATAACGTCCCATGCTTAATCTATTACATTGACGCTGGCCCACCTTTAAGCTTATCTTCAGCGAAGGCTTTCCACAAAGTTTAATAGTCAGTTTATTGGTCAGTGGTCAAATGTGGAGTCCTGGTTTTCAGTCTCGACTCTAATTCAAACCTGGGATTTCCCATCTTACGTCATTGTGAAACACTGCAGCACAGCACACGGTGACGCAGTGAAAGTGTCCTCTGTATTTAACTATCACCCTTGGTGAGCAGTGGGCACCATGACAGGCGCCCGGGGACCAGTGTGTGGGAACGGTACCTTCGTCAAGGGGACCTCAGTGGCACCTTGGTGGTTCAGGATTTGAACCGGCAACCTTCTGATTACGAGAGGGAAGTGCATTATGTATTGCTGTAAGCCAGCAGGGGGTGATCTACACAATGAAACAATGAAACTTGCCTTGAGTTACATAGCAACAGGGTTTTATTCTAGTTCAGTGTAAAGATAAGGAAACATCTCAAACAAATATGTCCCAACTGACCTTCACACTACTGCTCGGTGTGATATGAAATAAACTAAAATCAGATTTTTTTAAAACCTCCAACCGATTTTCAATTCTTTCATAAAAAGGTCCGACGCCACACATGGGCTAAAGTGAGATGGTGAAGCGCACAGACCCCATATTGATGTCCGGTCGAAGGCCTGGCCTTTCCGCACCTTGGTGGGGCCTACGGGTCGCAAATAATTTTCACAAGAAATTTCTGGAACGTGTTTATTAGTATAGTCTGAAAACGTTAGATATGAGATATTGTCAAGACAAACATTTTGGAAAACGTATTATTTATTTACTGATTGTTTAGTCCCTTTTTCATTTACAGCATTTATCAGACGCCCTTATCCAGAGCGACTTACAATCAGTAGTTACAGGGACAGTCCCCCCATGGAGCAACTTAGGGTTAAGTGTCTTGCTCAGGGACACAATGGCAGTAAGTGGGATTTGAACCTGGGTCTCCTGGTTCATAGGCAAGTGTGTTACCCACTAGGATTTCTACCAGCACTTAATGTGGGTCGTATTGGAGTGCATGCAAGTTATATCAATATATTAATAATATCAATAGAATTGTGTGAGGTGTGCTATTACTTTTATAAGCGTTCCGAATGTTTATATCATATAATATATTCTGATACTCTTCCTGTAGTCAAGAATTCTTGTGTTCAAAATAATTTTGAATACAAGGTCACCCAGAATACTTTGATAATGTATCAAAGTATTCTAGATGACCTTTTTATTCTTGTCATCTCTGACATTATTTTTCACTTATTTAAAGTTTAAAAGCAATAAACATGTATCGGAATGTTAATGTTTCATTCAGATATGTAAATTAAGGTGTATAAATAAATTCTGTATTTAATTTCATTACATTTGACACAATGTGGTATTGTTGCACATCCGAGAAGGAGGAAGATGGTGATAGATAGAACGAGAGTGAGAGAGCATTAATGAGGCATTTCTCAGAAACATTAACTGCACTTTTCACACTGATGGCACTGATAATTCCCCTTTAGTATAAGTATGTACATTTAGAGCATTTATCAGACGCCCTTAACAAGAGCGACTTACAATCAGTAGTGACAGGGACAGTCTCCCCCCTGGAGACACTCAGGGTTAAGTGTCCTGCTCAGGAACACAATGGTAGTAAGTGGGGTTTGATCCTGGGTCTTCTGGTTCATAGGCGAGTGTGTTACCCACTAGGCTACTACCACCCCCTGTACAACAACAAAAAGCTGTGAGAAGATTCAAGAAAGCTGTAAGTACTTCACTTCTTTTCTTTTACTAAAAAATTCATTCCATTTATTGGAGCTAATTTCAAGAACCAATGAAATATACAGAATCTCTGAAAATAAGACACCGTAAACAAAACAGAGTCTTAAAATAATGAACGTTAAAAGGAATAATAAAGTCAAATAATAATATTTATGTAAATATTATATAAAATAAATTTTGCCTCCATACAAAGGCAAAATACTGTGATTTTGATTATAAGTATCAAATATGATTTATTAATTAGAATTCCAGACCAAATCTTTGTTTTTGCATGTATTTATTTTCGTTATTTATCCATGATAGATTAATTAAAATTAAAACTTTTTAAAGCAAGTCCTGGCCAAGACTTATCCCAGTTTTTGTCTTTATTTGTTTTAATCTATGTGGACGGATGGTTTTTAAATATAATATCTTCCCAAAAAATGCGGCCCTTTCTGACAGATTAAAGGTTAATATAATTTTTTTCATCAGCTGCCGAATTTTGAATAAATGCTGTGGTCACTCATCCCCGTTTGGACAGTCATTCTGTCCCTCCCGCTTCGTTCCCAACAATCATGCTACTGCGGAACAGAAGGGGAATGCAAAGCGGCGGATTTCATCCCCGGGTCGAACCTGGGTGGTGAAGGTTTTGACATCACCACGATGGAGCGCAAGGGATCTTATGTCATCAATGTGAACGAATGGCGTCTTCAGAACAACTCCTGCAATCTGTGCAAGAACCCCTACCTGCAGCAGACGCAGAAGCTCCCGGTGTCTTTGGTGGACTGGAGAGCCTTGCACAAATGCAGCATGAAGGTTTCCAGCTCAGTCTACCGCTCAAGTGAATCTCTGCTCAACTCCATGTGCACAAGTGTGGAAAACAACTGGCAGATTGGTTTGGGTTTCGGCAAACTTAACAACAAAGGAAATCTGCTATTAGCTGGAACCCATTCCAAACTGGCTAGTTACACCATGGAAAAGACCAAGAGTGACAAGTTTGCTTTCTCCAGCCAAAAGGTGTTTTGCACATATTACAGGTCTGTAAATCTTCCTCCTTTATGACTGTTTTTGGGATATTCGATATTCCCCTCGCTGGACTCACATTTGGGTGCTGCTTCCCTTCTCCACTCAACAGCTACAGGCTTTCCAACAAACCCCTGCTGAGCCCAGATTTTGAGAGTGCCTTCAAAAGCCTGCCCCCGAACTACAATTCCCAGACCAAGGACAAGTACCAATCTTTCATCGACCACTTTGGCACCCACTACATCACCACGGTAATATAGACATGAAACTGTGTTTTTCTAAATTAAATTGCATATGGGATCTTATATCTTTACCCTCATCGGGATACCTTTTGTGTAGACTTGAGACAGATGTGTCATCCTGAACACTACAGCAGCGAATAGCACTGATCATAGATCATAAGTGGCGTGGATTTAATATGTTTATTTTCTAATGCAGAATAAAATGATCAAAGTTACTTTTAGCACCAAAGTTAATTATCGTTATGCTCATGGTCAAATATGAAGGTTTACCTCACTATTGTGGATGCAGCCTGGAGCTAATAGCAATAAAGCATTTTGATGGTAGGACAGAAAGAAAAGAAATTTAGAACCCAGATCTAAAAAATAAATTTAATGAATAATTAATCGCTATATCTTGGCCTGCTGATAACGAACACCTCTGTTCTCTGCAGGTGAAGCTGGGAGGCGTTGTGGAGTCATACACCAGCATCAAGGAGTGTGAGGCTTCCTTAAAGGGTCTAAACACGGAGGAAATAAAAAACTGTCTTTCTGCAGAGGCTTCGATGTCAGTGCAGTACAAGGCTGATGCCGACTTGAATGCTTTGTTGAAGCACTGCAACGCAGTCATGAAGCACAATGGGGGAATGACAAGCTTCTCGAGGTCCTTCAGTGACAGGTAGGTCCAGGCTTGTGCTTTTATGGGTTTAACTGGTTGAATCCGATTTGGACGGGAACATCTTCTCAGTCCTTCCCTATCAAGAAACCAGTGCAAAAATACCAGAGATTTGTCAGGCCCCTCCCTCATCTAAATGTTTGAAATGTTAAAGGTTTACAGAAATTACCGGTGGCCAGACAACCACCGGTGATCTGCTGTTTTCTGCTGAGAAGGACGCATCGGCCTACAGGGAGTGGCTCGCCACGATCCCACGCGCCCCAGATCTGGTCTCCTATTCCCTAGTGCCTCTCCACAAGTTGCTGCCTGACTCAAGCCCAGTCCAGGTTCTCCTGCATGATGCCATCAAAGACTACATACTGCAGCAGGGTTTACTGCGAAACTGCTCCAAGCCATGCCAGAACGGTAAAGCCAGCACAAACGAACCGTGCGTCTGCCAGTGTCACAACGTGAATGGCGTGAACAGGGAATGTTGTCCAACCCAGCCGACTCTCGCTCGAGTCATCCTGACTGTGCAGAAAGCAAAGAACTTGTATGGTGATAAGTTAAGCCAATCAGATGCTTATGTGCAGATATATGACTCTAAACGTATTAAAGTTGCACGGTCCCCGGTGATTAAAAACAATGATAATCCTGTCTGGAATTACATTTTTGATTCTGGTGAAATTATACTTAGCAGCACCCCTTACTTTGAGCTGGAGGTCTGGGACGAGGACGGTGGATATGATGATGACAAGCTTGGTCCTGCTTGTAATGTGAAGCTTCAGCAAGGCACCAGGCGAGGCATGTGTGACCTAGACCACGGCATGTTGTTTTACAAAGTCCAAGTCACATGTGGTCCAAGTCTGTCTGGACCGACTTGTGCAGAGTATGAAGGTTCTCCAATGAATAAAGAGCTGGAGAAGGTGTACGTGTCCCGCAATGCCCGTCCAATACCGAAAGAAATGCTGAGCCAAATGGGGGTGGTTGGGGTCAAATAAATTGTGGTCAATAAAATCTGAATCATGATTATGAGTATTCATATATTCATCAACTGGAATACAGTCTAGAGTATGTTTATGTTTTTTGCATAATTTCTTGTATAACATTTTAACAGTATTATTTAATGCACAAGTCAAGAAATGGGCCTATTGTTCATTGTCCATTACAGATTTCAAATATGCTTATGTTCATGACTAACACATTATTAACAATAAACCAATAATTGCAAGCAGACAAGATCTGGTTTTGACTGTATTTTCTTCCTTTCTGCTACACGTAACATTTGAACACAGTTACAGACCAACATAAAGAGCACGTGCTCAAAGGAAGAGAAAAAAGATGGAAAACAGTTAAGTCAAAGAAACATGTAGACAACAAAGACGACAGACAGCCAAAAAGTGATGAAGGTGTAAACACTGCTGTGATAAAAATAGAATAGAGATATGTTCTGAACATATGTGGTAGAGCGCGTGTTTGTCAGTTCAGAGTTGAAAATATTTATACTCATTCATATTTTATCATCCACTCCCTCCAGGATTCCAAGAGTTTATTTAGTGATTTTTAACTTTTTTGCACAGGGCACCAAAACAGGCCAGGACCGCCTTTGGTCATTTCCATGCACACTTTCGGTACTCGATCGGTGCAACTCGCCTGTTCGGTTCCACACCTACGTACACAAATTACGGCCTAATTGGGTGCGGCATGCACAGGACCAATCCATCTTAAATGTGCAGCGTGCAGTGACTGGCGGATTACTGAAAGACTGAAAGCTTGTTTCATTTCATTTATTGGCTCCAGACATAAGGATTACTAGTAATTTGAATGATTTTAATGACTTAAGGCCTTATTTTTCGAATATACTCGAAAATATGACTTCAGGAATATAGGAATATATCGGTATAATCAAAATCTCTGGCCCGTACTTGGAAGGTTGCAGGTTTGAATGGCACTGAAGAACTGTGCCCACACACTGTCATGGCTGCCCACTGCTCCCTCGGGGGATGGGTTAAATGCAGAGACCACGTTTCACTTTGTGCACTGGGTGCTGTGCTGTGTCACATGTGACAGCTAATCACTTTCATTTCACTCAAATTTATATCACATCTCGTCTACACCGCGCAGCCATACCCCGGAGTGGTTTGGAGACTGATGACCTGGAACTTTGGAACGTTCTTGATCTGTCAATGTTCAGATCCATCACGAGATTCGTACACAGGGCGTCCATACTGCCGATCGCTAACAGCTCCGTACAGCACGCAGAGCCCCTCCATCGCTTTAATATGCGCTCCTATTACAGACACTGAGGTGAATTCCCGCGGTAAGTAAAAAGGTCACAGTCACACACTGCAGCAAACCCGGATAATCATAAAATAAAACAAAACAATCGAACGTTTGTGTCCAGTTTTTATTAACGCTGTTCTTAAACTACGTTCCTGACCATTAAACCCCACTCTCGAGCATCAGTCGATGTGATTTGGCTGTAAACTCGGGAGACATTTGATTGGCTCTGTCAGGGAAGTTTCAAAAATCCAGAAATAAATGTAAGTTTAAATACGGTGGTTTGTCGGTTTGTGAATAAATGTAACTGTCCTGACATTTGTGCATCACATATATTTTTTTTCTGAGTCGAGAAATGCATTTTTGAACGTTGTTCCATTTGTTTGTAAATCAGAAAATCTATGTTTGAAATGTGATATTTATTCATGAATTTCGAAACTACGCTCTTTATGAGCTGAAAGCCAGAAAGCGAGGCACATGTTGGTTGCTCTGGGCCAGCAGGGGGCGGTACTTACTGAAATGTTGGGCTGAATCGACAGGATGAGAAAACCTGCATAAAACCGAGCAGAGGGCCAGTGGTGGCCTAGTGGTGAAGGAAGCGGCCCCCGGGGTGGTAGTAGCCTAGCGGGTAACACACTCGTCTGTGAACCAGAAGACCCAGGTTCAAATCCCACTTACTTTGTGTCCCTGAGCAAGACACATAACCCTGAGTGTCTCCAGTGGGGGACTGTCCCTGTAACTACTGATTGTAAGTCGCTCTGGATAAGGGTGTCTGGTAAATGCTGTAAATGTAATCAGAAGGTTGCAGGTTTGAATCCCGATCCGCTGAGGTGCCACTGAGTAAAGCACCGTCCCCACACACTGCTCCCCGGGTGCCTGTCATGGTGCCCACTGCTCACCAAGGGTGATGGGTTAAATTCAGAGGACACGTTGTGAGAGGACAGAGGACACGTGTGCTGTGCTGCTGTGTATCACATCGATGATCACTTCTATTTTATCAGAAGTTTCTTCTCAGGCCACACACACTTGCATGTCTACAATCTGGCGTTGGCCGTCTCGGTTTGTTTCCCACAGCCAGGCATTTTGTCGAATTATATTAGGACAAAATATATTGTGTGGTTGAGACACAAATTCCCCCTGAGATAAAGAGGAGGGTTCCAGGCCTTTCAACCACTTCAGAGAAATGACACGAAACCAGAACTGAAGAGCAGATACAAGACCACCACCAATGAAGAGCTTCCGTTTGTTCGGTTCTAAACCACAAGTCTGCGTCTTTCACCGTCATGTGTCTCACTCACATTTCACCGTAGCTGAGACCACTGTCTACAGAGGACCCCAGAGAGAAGTTGACGCGTCCAGCACGTCCAGCGTTCATCTGGGTTTTCAGGTGAGAAAAAAAACTCTGTTCTTTTCACTCTTACAAATGATGATGAATACACAAACACACAATATTACACACAGTGTGCTACCAATATGATTCAAAACTCTCAATAACATTTACATAGCTGGTGATATAGAAGCCCACGTTTTTACAAAACTACTATACAAAACATGTTTTAAAGGGTAGATGAACTAATCTGCCATGGTTCTGCCATGGTTCTGCAGTGGTTCTGCCATGGTTCTGCCAAGGTATCACAGCAGAAACTTCCAGTAATCAAATCTTTGCAGATCTCAAAAGCACCAAGCAGAGCTAAAGCTGCTAAATCAGCTGAGGGAAGCCAGCAGGAAGTTCTCGTCATGCTTGCTTTCGGTGTGTAATAAATTCTGATGTGACGAATGGTTCCCTTTCATCTATCACTGCTCAGGCAATTACAGCTTTTTTCTTTACAAGTTCTTTGGTGGTATTTATAGGTTAATCTTTTTTTTTTTTTTTAAGTGAAGTGATTGTCATTGTGATACACAGCAGCACAGCACACGGTGACACGGTGAAACGTGTCCTCTGTATTTATCCCAACACCCTGAGTGAGCAGTGGGCACCATGACAGGCGCCTGGGCAGCAGTGTGTGGGGACGGTGCTTTGCTCAGTGGCACCTCAGAGGCACCTTGGCGGATCGGGATTCGAACCGGCAACCTTCTGATTACGGGGCCGATTCCTTCACTGCTAGGCCACCACTGCCCCCGAAATGACTATTATATAGTCATTGCATTCTCTCTCTGCCCGTCACACTATATGTAATGTAACGTAAATGCACTATAATGCCGAAAGTACTTTAACTTTAATAACGTCCCATCCTTAATCTATAAGTTTTACTTTGACGCTGGCCCACCTTTCAGCTCAGCTTCTTCAGGGAAGGTTTTCCACTAAATTTAATGACCATTTTTTGACCATTTTTCCAATGGTCAAAATGTGGCCTGGCTTTCAGTCTCAACTCTATTTCATCCCAAAGGCATTCAGTCAGGTTGAGGTCGGGGTTCTGTAGAGGATTTTCAAGTTCCTCCACACCAGACACCCTCATCCATGGTTTTTAGACCTTGCTTTGTGCGCTGGTTCTCACGATCTTGGTATGGTGAAGGTGATTTATGGTGTTAAATGTGGTTTAAAATGTCAAAAATCTTGGTCTTATCAGTTACAGTTTGGTCTGTGAGTTCATCTATTGTGCCGGCCATATCTAAATGCCACATTGTAAGTGATAGAGTCTTTAGTCCATGTTCATTTTATACCTTGTCGGAGTGGATCTGGATTTAGAAATGCCTCGGTTTGTACGGTTCCGGGCCTGCTTTTCATTCAAATTAAAGCACAGAGATTCTATTCCTCACTATGCAGTAAAATTCAGATAAAAAGACTTACGGTCACAAATCCACATTCATACAGGGTATCACGTTCGGGGTCAACATATGTAAAAAAGAAAGACGCTGCACAAGCACTGTATTAAAACACTCATCTGGCACCATAGAGGTTACAAGAATAAACTGTTTCTAATTTGTTAATACCAGTAGATTAGTATTGGTGCCACATGTAAATATTGTATGTAAAAAGGTACCAATATTACCGAAAAACCCTAAATAAAAGAAAGGAGAAAGGGATCGAGGAAGAAAGAGAAAAGTCAGGATCCAGGCTTAAGCTGATTACGAGTCTTCTTCCTTACTCTCTTTCCATGAAGCTTTATTTTATTTTTTTAAGATAATCTGAAGGCCACATGAAGATTGGAGGACTGTAGCTGTCATAGAGAAAGTTGTGGATTCTACGCACTGAGCTGGCCCTGCTCTGCCATTTTAAGTGAAGTTGAACACTTGAATTCAGTGCTTTGTAGGGCAATATGGAATTCAACAATTCTAGTCTATATAGCTACATACAATCAGAGGGACTCAAAGGGCAAAGTGATAATTATAGTAAGAGCCTTCAAGTGAAAGTCACATTGAGCGAGGTCATGTATTCATGGGTCATGGGTCATGGGTTCTGCTTTATTTCCACTACAGGAGCACTGGAGAAGCAGAATCTTCCCCCAGCCCTTTTCCAGCCATGGAAGTGCCAGTCATTACTCTGTGGACAGGAATCCTTCTGTCTCTTCCTCTTCCCACAAGCCAGTCGTGTTTCACTGGACTGGCTCGTGACTGCAAGAAGGCGGAGTTCGTGCCCGGATCCGGCCTGGCCGGGGAAGGTTTCGACATTAGTAAGATGCAACGCAAGGGGGCGTTCGTCATTGACATGAGCCAGTGGGAGGGAAAGAATGGCACCTGCACCATGTGCAAGAACCCATTCCTCGAGGGGAAAATGCAGAAACTCCCAACGTCCGTGGTGGACTGGAGGCCCAGTCCCAAGTGCAGCATGAACGTCGCCAGCTCGCTGTACCAGTCGAGCGAGTCCCTGGTTAGTTCCAGCACCTCAACTGTGGAGAACAACTGGAAAGCAGACCTGGCCGTAGACACCCCTACCACAGATGGCAAATTAATGTTGGCGGGAAGTCATTCGAAACTTGCCGAGTACTCCATGGCTAAGACCAAGAAAGACAAGTTCTCCTTCACCAGCCACAAAATGTCCTGCAGTTACTACAGGTACCTGAAGCAACCGGGGCTTTGCTCTACACGTTCAGGGGAGTGACCTGAGTAACTCAATCACCTTCATTTTACAGCTACAGGGTCTCCAGCCAGGCCACGATTCACCCAGAGTTCCAACACGCCGTCAATCAACTGCCAAAGGAATACACCAGCAAATACAAAAAGCGTTTCTACAAGCTCATCGACACCTACGGCACCCACTATATGACCAAGGTAAAGCTAAATGGAAGTCCCGTGGACAAAATCGCTTCTCGGCCTGTTGGCTAAGATCAAGTGTAGTATCTGTTCTTATCAGTTTAATATCTGATATGTCCCCCAGCGGGGGACTACATATTAAGCAGGTTTTTAGAACAGGGAGTTGGCAAAGGAGCTTGCTCCATCCGCTCCACCCATCGACCCAGTAGAGCGGTGCACTTTCTAATGGGGCAGTGGTGGCCTAGCAGTTAAGGAAGCGACCCCGTAATCAGAAGGTTGCCGGTTTGAATCCCGATCTGCCAAGGTGCCACTGAGCAAAGCACCGTCCCCACACACTGCTCCCCGGGCGCCTGTCATGGCCGCCCACTGCTCACCAAGGGTCATGGGTTAAATGCAGAGGACAAATTTCACTGTGTGCACCTTGTGCTGTGCTGCTGTGTATCACGTGACAATCACTTCACTTTAAAATCCTGCTCTGATCCATTTTTCTTCATGTGCATCCCTCAGGTGGTGCTCGGCGGGACGGTTCACTCAGTGACCAGCATCAGGGAGTGCCAGGCCTCCTTAGAGGGCCTGTCCTCTGAGGAGATAAAGATGTGCTTGGAGGTGGAGGCAGCCGCCAGCGTCGGGAACAACAAAGCCAAATTCGGAGCAGAGGTTAAGCACTGCGATGAGCTCAGGGAGAAGACGGAGGCGAAGATGAGCTTCTCCAGCAAATATAGCGACAGGTGGATTTCATACCACTGCTTTTCAAATGAGCATTATGCAGGCTGGGGGGTTGAATTCAGCACAGGTTTCAGTGTGTGGACAATGGTGACGATGTTCAATGTTCTTTTTCCAGGATCACAGAGATCTTTGGTGGCCATACCACAGAGGCTGAGCTGCTCTTCTCTGCCGATAAAGACCCAGCGGCCTACAGGGAGTGGCTCAGCTCCCTACCACTCAGCCCAGAAGTGATTTCGTATTCGCTGGAGCCCCTGCACGAGCTGTTGCCCACCAACATGTCGGCAAGAAAGCACCTTCGCAAAGCAATCAGCCATTACATACTGGAGAGGGGCTTCTACAGGAACTGCTCAGCGCCCTGCACTTCTGGAACCAAGAGGAACCCCAAGGAGCCTTGCGTCTGCAGCTGCCATAACGGCCCCGGGGTGAATCGTGACTGCTGCCCCACCAAGCGTGGGATGGCTCAGGTGACCGTGACTGTGGAAAGAGCCGCAGGCCTGTGGGGTGACACGACCACAGCCACAGACGCGTTTGTGAAACTATACAATTCACACAGAACGCTGATCGGACAGACCTCCGTGATCTGGAACAACAACTGGCCCCACTGGGATAGGACTTTCGACTTTGAAGTTGTGCTGTCCCAAACCAAGTCCGTGGCCTTCGAGGTCTGGGATGAGGACAACAAGTGGGACGACGACTTACTTGGGACTTGCAACGTGCAGCTCACATCAGGTACGAAGCGTGACCTCTGCCAGCTCGACCACGGTCAGCTCTTCTACAAGCTTGAGGTGACATGTGGCCCGAGTCTGAGTGGCCCTTCTTGCTCAGAGTACGTCAGCTCACCCATGAACAGCAACCTGGAAAAAATGTACGTGTCTCGCCATGCCCGACCCATACCGCAGCAGATGCTGGCTCAGATGGGGGTGCTTACAGACTAAAGAATTCCGTGATGTCCACATATAACTCCTCTTATATCTTCTATACTGTACTTTATCATTAATCTATATTGCATGCACAATCTCCCAATGCTCACCATAAAATCTTCATTTTTTATCTTTATTCTTTATTCCTTTAATTTTTTTGTTTAACGGGCACATATTACTCTTCAGTAAGACATTATCATGACATTATTTTTGCTCCTGAGCAAAATCTGAACAACCCAGATAAATAATATGGTTTTATAACTATTAAAGGAGTTTGGTCTTTTACCGAACTACTGAGGTGTCTGACGTGGGACGTGGCCTGACTGACGCGCTTGATGTAACAATGCTATACTCTGTTGGTTCCGTTATATGCTACACAATTAAATGAACCTCGATGTCTAATACAAAAAGGTCCATTTATTCCAAAGCACTTTGCAGATATCACCAGTTAGCAGTTGGAGTTGGAGGTACAGCAAACAGTCCTGTAAGAGCTGGCGTAGCATTCGTGCAAGCGGTCAAAAAACCCTTTGACCTTCTGGGTCAAACCCCTACCAACAACATAGTTTGTGCTAACTTTATACCTGAAAACCTGCATGCACCACCCTGTGTTCCACCTAGGATATTACAACCATTAACCTTGCAACATTTGGTGGCTACAATAACTATGTTCTGATGAAGATCAGAACATTGCACAAGTGCTAATTGGCCAATAATGTGACTGAATTACACCAACAACAGACGTTAACGTTTGTGCTGATATACCTGTGTCCGTACTGTGCGTCGTGCTCTGTAGTGTGTACTCCGTAAAACCAAACATTTGCTCAACAGGTCCTCAATAGTGGACATCTTGACTGTTGAGTGCAGATCTCGCAACACTGTCCCCATAAATGTATGCTGGTCATTTTAAAATTACACAGGATATGGACTGTGGCTGTACATACATACATAGCTAACAGCAAGTATATTTCTGCCTAAAGGGGGATGTTGGTCACGTGACGCGCATGGCGCGGCAACATGAAAAAATGGGGGAGGAGCCTAAAGTTATCACACCATTTAGTTTGAAAAAAATTGAAAGATATTTCATGGTATGCAGTTAAAATTATTTTTTTGCCAGGGATAAAATGGCTTTTACAAATCTACTGTTGTACATAAGAAAGTATTAGTTACTCTTATCAGCATAACTATAGCAGCAGGTACATTTCTGGGGCACAAATTGTTAAAATATAGTGAAGTGCAGTGGACGAGGCCAGAGACTTCTTTGGAAGTTGTGACCTTCAGCCTAGTAGGTAGCACATTTGCAAATCAACCAGGAGACCACAAACCCCCACTTACCACCTTTGTGTCCCTGAGCAAGACCATGAATGTCTCCAGGGGGGACTGTCCCTGTAACTACTGATTGTAAGGCGCTCTGGACAAGGCCGTAAATGTGATGGCAGTAAAAAGTGAGATGTTGATTCAGATAACCCGTTTAATTCTGCCTCATCCTGCCCCACTGTTTTAGTTTTCATTTCGACTGTGTGGGACAGGAAGACTGTGGCTTTATGGCTCCCGGAAGAAGGTCTCCTCTACTTGTTGTCGAAATGATCTTGCATTATGACGATACTTACAATGCAAAACAATAAAATCAACCATAAGTCAAAATGGAAAAGCGAACACTGAAAAACTGAAAACGGTGAAAATTGTTTAATGTTTCATGTTTGGAAACAAAGCAAAACATCATTTCACATGTAGCAAGGATACGAACCAATAAAACCAGCACTTTTTCTGGACAACAAATCATGGGGGGAGTTGACAAAAATGACCGACACAGAAGGCAAAAATGGTGAAGAAAACAGAACATACGACCAACATAATGTAACATACAATAAGAGACTGACACATGAGGGAAACGGAGCCACAGCTTGCTGGATCAACCTGGATTAGACACAAACATGGGAGGGATTCCGATTATTAGCATAAACTGTGAGGATTAAGAAGAAAATGTCCAAAAACAACAAGAACAAATGAAATGAAGCCCACCTTTGTAGCCGTTGCCATAGGCGCCGTTCAGGCCGTACTTGCTCACTTCCTTTACAGCTGCAAAAGTGTCACCAAGTAATATTATTTTTAACTGAACGACAAAACTTCTGCACAATATAAAAACTGATAGAATGCAGCTCTGAAGCTCTTAATAAAACTGCTATTCTTATACGTTCTGATGAAAGTGAAGTGATGGTCATTGTGAAAGACCACAGAGACGTGTCCTCTGCATTTAACCGTCACCCTGGGTGAGCAGTGGGCGGCCATGACAGTCGCCCGGGGGGCGTATGAATTTTTTAGCGTATGAATTGTTGGGTCTACCTTCTGTAAGTGCGCGTCTGGGAAAGAGGACGTGTGCATGCGTGCGAGAGCGTCTGATTTCCTGCCCTTTTACCTGCTGGCTGCGATCCTGCGTACCCCCTGCCACTTCCTGCGACAGAATACGCACATGTTTAGTTCACACGTCCAACTCGCACGAACCACAAACTGTCACGTGCATGAGGGTGACGACTTGCACACAGCAAGCCTGAGACAAGTCCCCCCGTGCAGAGCTCTCTCACACACACACACAAGTACCATTTTTGCAATTAGGTTTTCCCCCAGTCTCCAGTCCATAAGCTTGGGAAGCTTGGGGGCGCAGCCCTGCCCCACCGTCCCCTTAGGGAAACAGCAGGAGGAAAAGAATTAAACGGCCCAGGAAGACAGCGAAAGCAGGACGTGGCACACCGCGGTACAGCCAGTGGGCCGAGCGGCCTCACGCGTACTAGTCGCAGCATCGGTGAGACACACGTTAGTGTAGCGCACACTCACTCACCATATTTGCTGGCAGCTTTACTGGCCTCGGCCTCCAGGCTGAGATGCTGAGCACCGTATGGGTATCCGCCATCTAAAGACAGACTTTTTTAAGCATTAAATGAACTCCACACACACACACACACACACACACACACACTCACCGTCCAGCCCTGCAGGGATGACTGGAGCGCCTTGGTAAGGAAGCTGACCGGCTCCTGCTTGGGGAACCACAAGGTAAAGGGTTAGGGGCCGGACAACGCATCTCGTCCCCTCTGGGGTCGGGTGTCAGCGGTTCTCACCATATTTCCCAGCAGATGGGTCCAGACCCGCACCGAGGGCGCCTGCAAATCACAAGGTCACCACGCGGATCTCTTTACGCCGTTTTTTTTACCTCTACACTACGACAAATGACCGTCAGGGGTATTTACCCAGTCCGCCGTCTGGCAGAAGTCCTGCGGCGTGCCCGGCATATGGCAGCGAGCCGGTTCCGTACCCAGACTTGGCTTCAGGACCCAGGCCGGCGGCGACCACGGGCTGACCCCCGTAGGGCAGAGAGCCGGCAGCACCCAAGGCAGCGCCTCCTACAGACACGCAAGGGTCAAAGCAAGAGGGCGGAAACTTTCTTTACTCAGTAGCAGATTACTCTACACACATCCTTAAATAGAAAACGGAAAAAAATAAAGGTGCAGGTAACTCCAACAAACATGGGCCTTTATGGGCCAGTTTCCTGTTTAGTCCGAGAGTAAAAACTTAATTCTTACTGTAGAACTTAATTGGACTGGCAGTGAACATTCAGAAAAATGAACCTGGGGGTACCTTGGAGCACCACAAGCACATCTATCACCGCGACTGGTCACCGTTCCTGCACATCTCAGTCCGACTATTCGTGTTATTCGTGTAGGGTGGTAGTAGCCTAGTGGGCAACACACTCGCCTATGAACCAGAAGATCCAGGTTCAAACCCCACTTACTACCATCGTGTCCCCAGGGGGGGACTGTCCCTGTCACTACTGATTATAAGTCGCTCTGGATAAGGGCGTCTGGTAAATACTGTAAATGTAAATGTGTTCACAGGGTTCATCTTGTTACCCTGTTGGCAAAACTTTGGTTACCTGCACCCTTCCCTGCTTTGCCTCCCAGCCCGGCCCCGTCGGCTAACAGTGACGGGTATCCGCCGGCTCCTGAAACACAGTCACAGTCACCGGGCGTTACCTTCAGCGCTGACGAGCGGGCGGCGGGCGGGATGACGTTTCTCACCTGGAGCGTAACCGGCTCCGCCGAGCAGATAGCCGTTCCCGTATCCTGCACGAAGACAAGAGGCAAGGTGAGCACGCGTGTGTTAGAATCTACCGAATCGGCGCTGTGGAGCGGATCGGATCGGATTATGGCTGTGATGTGTGTTTGCAGACACCTGCAGGCACAGCTTTGGCTCCCACGCCGAGGGCCCCGGCTCCTGCAGAGGTCAGAGATCGCAAGTCTCTTCATATCATCACGACCATGACATAATGCACATTGTGCAGAGGCGCAGCACTGACCGTATCCATCACCGTATCCGAGGCCAGTCCCTAGGAAGCCTAGCTGTCCATCAGTGTAGCCTGATAACGGCAGAGCAGACGGACACGTCACGAGACAGACGGAGCAGAAACTCGCCCGAGACGGCAGAATGGAAGAAGGCCCCACCTGCTTGCTTGCCTCCGCTTCTCAGCAGAGGGTATCCGCCCTGCCCCAGGCCTGCGGAGAACGGGAAGAAACAAGCGGATCAGTCGGTTCCTACGGCCGGGAAAAATCTGTTATTTGGGGTTATCTGTTGGTGTCTGATGCACGGCTGTCATTCGGTAAGTACCTGCTCCGTAACCGTTTCCGAGTCCGAGGTAGCTGCCCAAGCCCGGGCCGTAACCTGTGCAAGGAACACCAGTCACACACATCAGTCAGAAAAGCCCGTTCCTCGGCACGCCACTCCGAGTGTTCGCAAGCTGGAGAGGGCACCATTTTCAAAGACTTTTCATTTCGCCAGCAATCATCAGTCGGTTTTAAAAGCTCGTTTGCATGTAAAGGCAGGACACGCGCACGTGGTTTCATTTGCAGATTCAAATCTGTGAAAATGGCCCAGGTTTGTTAAACGAGAAAGACGGCAAAAGAACGTACAAAAAGAACGCACCATAACCGAATGACCGACGGTGGTAAAGGAGGAAGTGCCAAATTCTCAGTTAAGACGAGCATGTGCGTACTTGTTGGGTCCAATATGATCTGTGCAAGTCTTAAGTCAGAATGTGGCCTGACATGCAGCTGATGCAAAGACTGATATGCACCGGCACGCAAGGTTTACCCGTTTTCGCCGGCTTGGCACCCTGTCTGAAAGGCAGCCCTGCTCCTGAGCCACAGGGACCAAGAGACATTATTCAACAAGCAGCACGTTTTTGTGGCTCCGGCTTTACTCGTATGTCTGGTAAATTTACCGTTGCCTTTAGCTCCTTTCCCATTGGCAAGACCTACGTCTCCTGGGCCAAGTCCTGGAGACCACAAGATGGGTTACAGCTTCAGTTGGAACTGAACTTGCATTCAGCCTCCCAATAAATACCCAACACTTGTTAAAGCTAAATGATACGAGGGTGTATTACCATTTCTGACAGGTCCATTGGATACAACATCTTCTGGACCATGTCCTAAACATCACAACACCAGTCACAGGGTTTACTGCTCCATACTTTTTCCTTTTGTAAATGATTTTGACCTTATACGGATTTACCATTGTGCCTTGCCCCATGTCCATTGCCAAGTTCAGCTCCGGGACCAAACCCTACAGATCACAATGCTCATCACCCACTAACTTACAATGATGCATCAGTTACGTTATCATCTCCATGAGGGAAATCTGCAGAGGAGAGGAGGTACCGTTGCTGACAGCTCCGCCGGGAAGGCCTGGCGCCGGACCATATCCTGGAGATCACAGCACTGCTTTATCACATCTGACGGCTTATGGTTAGTTTTAAAAAGCACGACCAACTAACTTCAGGTTGTTAATCAGCCGTTTTGGAGCACAGATGAAACAAGAAATTCTCCCGGCAAATACCATTCACTCCGACAATGACATGTGGCGGCAAGATCTGAGGAACTGAGATGGCTTTACCGTTCCCTTTAGGTCCCTTTCGGCCGTGAGCACCCGCTGCTGGACCGAACCCTGGAGATCACAGCATTCAACCATCAGCTCACAGGCCTGTAACCATAGTTACCGGTGACGGAGGTCGACATGCCGATTCCACACCAACAGAAAGTGTTTCAATACGATGACTCCCTCACTTGTGGAATGACACGGAACAAAACTTAACCTGTGGGCGGGCCGCGTGGCCTCGCTTTTCGAACGTGTGAGAGAGTCAAAGTCTGGATGAAAAGAGAGGAAAAGGTTCTTAATGTCCCCCAATGAAAATATTAAAGACGTTCCTGATTAGTCTATAATTATTTATGGTGTACAATTCTGACCAATTCTGCTCATCTGTCACTTTTGGAGAAGATGTTGCAACAGAGGACATTAAACACAAAGTTGTGAATGTGAGAAAAATGTAAGAAAAACACAGATTCCCTGATGGGCGGTGGCCGATATGCACAAATCGCTGATACCCATTCTATCACTACTGCGCTAATGCACCAATGCACGCCTTCGCCACTTCCGAGGCCAATAGCACCAATCAGATTAACAAGAACATCAAAACCACAAACATGTTCAGGCTAAATCTGAACGGAACATCATTTAAAATGAATCCGTTTCCATGTGCCCAGGGCATGCTTGCTTGTTGCGTGTCACCTCCCCGTCCCTTTAAGAGGGCAGCCTAGTCCCAGATTAGGCCTGTTGCCTCGGAACCTGTGCTTTTGGACGTAGCAGCAGCCCTGTTTAGATTTGCACACACTGTGAACACCGCACATCGGCTGCTTTTTTGTTTTTGCTGGGGTTTGGTGCTGTTCCAGGGATAAAGGTGAAGTGGAGGTAGGTTAGTGGAGAAATGACGATTAACCAGAAACCACCAGGACACTGTCAGATGACAAGGCTGAAGAACAACATGTATCTCGACAGTGAGGATCTCAGCCTTTCATGGGTTTAGTGTGGCTGTTGAGTAACAGCAGGTTGCAATGCGTGCATGCACTCAGAAGAAGGGGCGAATCGGGGGTGCGTTTACCCGGTTTGGGTGGCTTGGGACCCTGTGTAGCGGGCAGTGCAGGTCCTTGCCCGTGTCCTAGAGACCATGTACACAAGTCATGCACATGAAAAAAAAAAGTCTACAAATACAACATATTGGTTTGACCAGAGTAAGCATGTATAATAAACATGTGACCGTGGACAGAGTCAGACGCCACTGTGTATTTACCATTGCCTCCAGCCCCATGGCCATTAAAAGCTCCCGCTCCTGCAAGATATCCAGCAGGTCACAATGCATGCCGACCAAGACGTTTTTGGGGTGACGCGCGTGCATTCAACCAGACAGAAGAGCAGCAGCAGTCGATAAAACCACAAAAGACACAGATATAAGAACCCCGTTCTGACCGCCGTAAACAGAAACCGCGCCACATAGAAGCAGATGAGAGTTTTTCTCACGCCACCAACATGTTCTCTGATGGCTCATTAGGGGTTAGAGGTGGCAATAAAGAGATATGCTGACAAGACACATGACTGAAGACAGATCCAAACGCATCCTCCTCCGTTCGCATACTCAATCTTATTAGTAGGGCCGTCAAAAAGAACAATTCACGTTAAATGTACATCTCTGCAACACTTTTGAATGTACATCATAGCAGGCTTTGGTCACAATTAATATATATGATTAATTAATGGCCAAATGTGCAATTCATTCATTGATTGACAGCCCTACTTATTAAGATATCAGAAAGGTAAGTTAGACTGACGCACAGAGACGGGTTGTTAAGACATTTACGGGCGAGAGACGGTTACCCGGCTTGGGTCCTTTAGCCCCCTGTCCTGTGGGATATCCACCCGCTGCAGCGCCTACCAGTGGTAGACAGAGGTACTGTCACTCAGACTCCATTCCAAATTACATCAGCGTGTGAGAGAGAATTAAAAAGAAAAACACAACAGCTACAGATTGTCTTCACAGGAAGTGACACCCCCTTTTCACAGAGCCCCTCAAATGACTGCTGGCTAAGGTGTGACTTCCTGCTCACAACATCTCCACCTTCGAAATGTTCCGCTGCTCAGAATACAAAAGATGGCCTCACAGGTTTCTGACTTATCTGAAAGCAAGGACTTTAGAAGCGATGCATTTGAAGGATGTGTGGCAGACTTTTTTAGTAACAGTAACTCACCACGACCGGCTCCAGGGTAGCCTCCTGCACCGACCCCGTACCCTGGATGGCACGAGAGATGCAGTGCATCAACCCACAGTCATACACTCAAAGCAGTTTAACATAGATGAATAGACCCTAGGTGCCATTTAATAGCATGCAAAGGTTCATTTTCACATGTGGGTCACACACTCACCAGGCAGAGATCCATAACCGTTACCACCGTACCCTGGTGAAACAAGCAGACCAGGGTCACGCGTTGTGATTTATTTGCACTTGGTTTACTGTGACTTGTTCCGGGTGAGACTGCACTTGAATGACATGGAGATCCACTCTCACCTCTGCCAAGCTGCTTTCCAACTTGAGGACCCAGACCAGCTCCCAGTCCTCCACCAAGGCCGTTACCTAGTCCCAAACCCAGTCCCAGACCAGGGCCCAGGCCAGCTCCATAAGCAGCTCCTGGAAAAAGAGAGGCACTTCTACATGGATGGATTGATGGATGGATAGAAAGATGGATGGATAGATAGATACCATAGCTTGGTTGTGCACCATATCCTTGCTTAAGGCCTCCAAGTCCCCGACCTCCTGCACCTGTGGGCTTGAAAGCTGCAGCTGAAACACAAACATGCACAATAAAACTTTGTAATAAACCCATGATTAAACTGGCACAGGCTGATGCATTTAAAGCCACCAGAACTTAATGAACTATATAGTGTGCTTGCAACTTTCAAGCTTTTGTGATCTAGAAATCCTAGATCTAGAAGCTATGCTTAAATGTTGCCCACAGAAGCAATGCTTAAATGTTGACTAAAAGATCCCACCTACCCCCAGCCTTGCCCAACTTTCCTCCCCCATTCCCACGCACTCCTGGGATTCCCAGCACACCAGCACCTGCAGAACAGACAGCAGAGAAATGTCTGCGTTACTTGATGTTAATGTTAGTTGAGAAAAGAAAGCTGCATTGGCGCCGGCCTCTGTGTCATGACCCTGGTATTAAAATGACTGTAACCTCTTCCTGGTATCAAGCGGCCAAGTCCTCCACTCTGTGGTCTGCTGATACCTGAATTAAGAACAACAGAAAGGTTGAGCGCATGAGTGTGAATTCAGGCCGTTCACCATGATTTAAACACACAACCCAGAAATGGAAAAAGTGGTGGTCAGGTGGGACAGAAACCCACAAACTGACTCACAGTGGCTTCCATAAAAACGAAAACCACACCTTCATAGCAGCCAGTAACCTAGTGGTACAAATCTATTATAAATGTTTTATTGACAACAATTTGACATGACTGAATATTTCAAGCAGGAACATATTCAAATCATACGCTGTCCAGAAAGTTCTCAACTTACAAATTAACTTGTAAAATAAATTCAGTTGTTTTCATTATTAGTTGTTAGTCTTCTTTGGTAAAGTTGGTTAGATGTCACCTCCACCCCTTTGTTCTCACCCTGCAGTTTGTTGCAGACACAGTGTGAGTGTATAGGCATGTGTGGGCGTGTCTGTGAGAGAGTGTGTGTGTGCGCGTTTGTGAGTGTATGTGTGTGCATGTGTGTATGTGCGCGTGTGTCTGCGTGTGTGAGAGAGTGTGTAAGTGTATGTGTGTCTGCGTGTGTGTGAGTGTGTGTCTCGTGTGTGAGTGTGTGTCTGCGTGTGTGTGTGTGTCTGTGGTGGTGTTGTTGAGGGGGTTGTGATCCAGTACAGTCCCTTTTTGACCGATTTCTGAAAATATTGTCAATGTTGTCATAATTAGGATATTACTTAATTACACTTGAATGCAATGACTTTAACTGCATTATTTTTTGAACGGTTGAGATACGAGAAGCTCGCTGTGTGTTCACTCCTGAGATCTGGCAACCCCGCCGGGTGCACGGGGGTCTGGAGCGCCTCCAAAAGTACAGGGAGGCACAGAAGATTATTTTTTCTTTTCTTCACGGCCTGTCAAGTGTGTAGGAAATCTGACACGTGCGTGCTTGGGGGGGAAAGACGTACAAAAGTTATGGTTCGGCTGTGATCGTGTGTGTGTGTTATCCCGTTAGAGAAAAGTTACTAGTGGGGCTCATTCCTATATGCAATTTTAAAGTAGATTATAGATTCTAAACAGATATTTAATAGACTGTGCTCAGTTATGCTTTCTTCCAAATATTAATAGAGTATTATGTTGCCCATTTAGAATTTATTAGTTTGCGTCATCTGTCCATGCTGTTAGATTAAATGTGACAAAAGGCTCAATTTTCATAGCCCTGTATTAAATTGACTCTTTATATCAGATCCTAAAACCACACACATAAATGATTCTATTCTTGTTCTCAGACATCTGGTTTATTACTTATTAATAAATTGCACATTTTGCATGCTCTCATGTTATATTCCATTCTCATCACACACACAGCACCCCGTCCTCACATCTTACCTCCTTGCAGCGTGAGCTGAACCAGCCAGAGCACCAGAGAGGTCTGCAGTAGCGCCCGTCCCGGCATGCTGGCGGAGAGACAGTAGACAGACAGACAGACAGACAGCGGGAGAGGCAGCGGGAGACAGGAGACTCGCGGCACGACTTGGCATCTCGGAACCCGCCCGCCCCTTAAATACGTCCTGGTCGGGGTCCTGGGCCCCATTCCGTCCCCCTGGACGGCCCTGCCCTCCGCGCTGTCACGTACCCGACTGGAACCTGCCTACCTTGACCTTCGCCCTCACACAATGCCGCCGTTCTCTCCATACGTGGTGACATGTTCAAGGTCATTAATATCAAAATCAACATGCGTTGCCAAGATTTGGCCAGAACCCCAACCCTAGCATGGTGACCCCGGTGACCCGTCCTCAGACGGTGCTCCCAGCCAGTGACTGTGACCTCACCATTTCGATTAAGCCCTCCAGAGCATGACGGGCTCTTCGTCTCAGTCCTGTTGTCATTTCCCCCCATGCTGCGGTGACCCCACCCTCACCCAGCCCCCCACTATGACACCGGGTGTTAATGTTGGGGTGCGGGGTTGTCTTTGCTGTTACAGTGGCGCTCCAGCGAATTCTGGAAGCTTCAGACAGGTGACGTGTACGGCCATCTGCGAGTGGAAATAAAAAGGGGTCTTTTCTGTGCCCCCCCCCTCGAGAGGGCTCAAGAATGGCGTCGTCTGTAGGACGCAGAGACAGGCTTCCACATTAAACACCATTAAACAAGCACTTGGCGGAGACGGGCAGAGCCATATTTACACTACAATTTAACGCGGCGCTTTCCAGAACCATGCGCCGCTTGTGTGCCCGTCGGATGTTCTGTTTGTTTGGAAATATCCTCCTCCCCGACAGGAAGTCGAGTCAGCTCCGCAAACGCAAAAACAGGCGCGAGACGTTTAACAGGCCCTGGAGGGGTTTTCACTTCGTAAAAATCCCCGCTGTCTGCACCCAGTTCAACTTCATTTTGGGCCTGTCAACACTAACTGTGTGTGTGTGTGATTCTTCAACTAATGTGCAAACTGTGAAGTGAGCGAGGAGGGCAATTTGAGGTTTGGGCCAACCATGGATATGATCATTACGGAACAATGAGAATTGTGATGGTATACGGCCCTTTTTGCAACGTACGTGGTCTCATTTACATTTACAGCATTTACAATCAGTAATTACAGGGGACAGTCCCCCTGGAGCAACTTAGGGTTAAGTGTCTTGCTCAGGGACACAATGGTAGTAAGTGGGATTTGAACCTGGGTCTTCTGGTTCATAGACGAGTGTGTTACCCACAAGGCTACTACTACCATGGTCTCAAATCGCCAACAGACGAAGGACCAGCAGCTCGAGGCCGCTGGTGAGCAGCCAGGGGCAGCAGTGACCAGGAGGAAACCTCGAGAGGAACCATCATAACCACTTCTTGGCCAAGTGTGTGAGTCAACACACACAAGGAATTTGATTCTGGTCAACGGTGTCAGTGTAAAGCAGCATAAACCAACAACAGTATACAATATAGTCCAAATTTTATATAGACTGACAAAACACCAGAACTGGACCAGCAATGGAAGAAGGTGTCCTGGTCTGATTTCCTGCCTGGCTGTGTGTGTTTTTACATGGTGGAAGACACAGCACCAGTATGGACTCTGGGAAGAGGACAAGCTGGTGTGATGCTTTGGACACACACACTGCAGAACCGGTTGAAGAATGGATTGACTTGGCCACCAAGTTCTCCAGCTCTCAGACTCCACAGCAGGTACCTTCAGAGCTCTAGCGGAGCCCATGGGCAGTTTTAGCAGCAACCTACTGTTGACCCACTCAACATCATGCGGGTGGCCATAACGCCATGGCGGGACGTTGTATTCCACCGAGTTCAAGGTAATTAAGCGTTACGTAACTACACAGGAGGCCTTGTTTTTGAGCGCAGACATCTGTACCTCCATTTCTATAAATCCTCTGCGGCCAATGGGACGAGGGGGTGGAGTCTGGAGTAAAAACAAGGGAATAGACGCGTCATTTCTAAACACGCTCGTGCACGAAGACATAAACACAATTTCACACGCACTCGCCCATCTGGAGGAGAGCGCGAGCTGGAGCACCGTCTGCTGCCACCGGGGTGGTCGGCGCGAGCCGTGGCACGTGTTATTAATAACCCAGCTGAGGGCCCTCGCCTGTTTGTTGGCCCCTGGCTCCCATCCAGCAGGTGGCACTGTGGTTTTACTGCCGTGTCAGAGGTGGTCTCTTTCGGTGCTCACGCTCGCCCCGGCGCTGCAACAATAAGCCGTTCACGGTGCCGGCGTGTTGACACTGTGCTCGGCAGCGTGTATTCAAAATGAAGACCACGGCAAGCCGCAGGAACGCAAACCTCTCACGTAGAAAATTTCACGCCGCCACCGCCGCTGCACGTTGGAAATGTTCCTGTCTCATCAGGGTGGGTGGGACGTACCCCACACCATGACTACTCCCGTTTAAGGGTCTGCTATTTATTCCTATCTTTAATATTAATAAAGGCTTTATAGAGATAGACTGGCCTTGACTGGGCAGGTGGCACCGAAGCTGGGAGCACCCGAGCGCTCCAACAAAAATATTGTTGTGACAAATACAGCAAGTCGCAGGGTGAAAATGAAGCTGAGAAGAAATATCAGCATGGATCCAAATCCCCAATCTGTGACTTTCATGCTAAAAGACTGGATTGGTGGCTGTGGTGGCCTAGCGGGTAAAAAACCAAATCCCAAGGTGCCACTGAGGTCCCCATGATGAAGGTACCGTCAACACACACTGCTCACCAAGGGTGACGGTTAAATACAGAGGACACGTTTCACTGTGTCACTTAAGATAAGAACAGAAATAAAAAACGATACAACAATAAAGTATAAAATGTACACTATACAATCTAGAAACACAAAATATGAATGTATGTGTTGGAAAATATATATATGTGTGTGTGTCTGTATACAATGGAGTGACAGGCATTGACAAAAACAGTAGTAATACACCAGAAACATTGCACATTTCTGCATTGCATATTACCCCCAGTTATAATAATAATTTTTACTAAATATCTGACCAAGCTTGTAGCTCATAGTTTTGTGCATTTTTAAAACCTTTAGATTGTTGACCTGGAGATACATAATTAGTACAACGGGCCTGTCGATTATTCTGGAACCTGTTACTCCAGACAACGTTACATGCAGAGTAACTAAAACAGGAATAGGAGGCGTATTATTGAAAAGTTTTCTTATTCAGGATTTCGTGGCGTCCCTAACTGCTCTGTGTGTGAGTGTGTCGGTGAGACTGTGTCCATCGTTGTCCTCGCTCACCCCTCTTGTCTCCTGCTGCTGCAGTCAGACAGTGACAATATTGATGGTGAGCTCTGCTCACGGAGAGGGTTTGTTCAGCCGCCTACAGTAAAGAGACACGCCAAAAAACGGACATGCCGCGTCCCCGTCCAACACAGACAAGCTAAAGCCGATGGAAAATTACAGAGACACAGGCAGCCATGGTTAAATGGACTAATTAATCAGGTAAAGGTGATTTTATCTTGTGTCCTCAGGCCGTTGACAACCATTCTGGAGTGAAATCATGGACACGCGGCATCCGTTTCCCTCGTCTATCCACCCCGCTCCTTCGAATCTGTGCTGTTTGACGTTTTCACATTTGAAGAATTTCACATTAACGTGTCTCGGCACAGAGGCTCTTTTATCCCCACGTTCCTCCGCCGTTCCCTCGGTACCCTCGCCTTAAAAAGGTGCCTCCAGACTCCATCACCATAGACACCGGCGCAGACGTCAGGTGCTCGTTCTGTGTTGCCCCACCAGTTTATGTCTACGGCCACGGGTTCGAGATCTTATGAGATGATTCATCTGGACGAACAGCATCTGAACCGGGTTCAGCTGCCCTGCTGGTAAGACGGGGGGGTTCTCTAACTTCTTCTACTGTTCCCCGCCTTTTCTGTCGCTTTACACTGCAAGCAGCAGCCAATCGGATCCATTTCCATGTGAAGCCAAAACCGGGAAGCAGAGGTCGATGATGTCATCGTAGCGTCAGATCCGTTCATTTGGAGGTGAAGGTGCAAGTGAAGTGATTGTCATTGTCATTGTGTCCTCTGCTTCTAACCATCACCCTTGGTTGCTCAGTGGCACAGATGTAGCCCACATGTAGCCCAGCGTCCACGTTCTAGTCGTCCTACAACCACCACTCAAGTGCTAAACGGTTCTCATACCAAACGGGGACTAAACCAATTTATAACTTTATTTGGAGTAAAAAATGCATGATGTACTGCTGCAGTTTGCTGGAGGTCTGTCCGGGCCGACCTGGGGTCAAAGGCGGCCTGCCGTGGACGCCGCCGTGAAACGCTCGGTAAACTGCACACAGTGGAGGAACTGTGCTGCGAGGACGGAACAGAACACAATGCCTGGCGCGCGCCGGCACACACACGAGGCTCTGTCCGCAAAAATCGCCATGGCGACCGCGCCGGCCTGCCCCACGCACGAAGCCCGGCCCGCGCGGCCAGGTTAAGGTATATGACCGCGTTGTGTGTGTGTGTGCACATGTGGCCGTGTTGAGGCTACGTCTCTTTTCGGTTAATGACGTGTGGTGGGTTTATAAAAACTGTTTAAAGATATCTGTCTGAATGTACATTTGTTGCTAAAAATAAAGCATACATGATATATATATATATATATGTGCGTGTGCGTCTCCTGGCCAGGTTTGACATGTTTTCGCAGCCATTTCTCGGTGTCTGTCGGCTGATGGGCGTCTGACATGTACAGTGCGAGCGAGCCGCTGCCCGTAAAAACAGCCCGGCCAGACGCCCAGACGGGCCGGCCCGCATGATTCAGTAGCCTGAGTCTCACCCTCGCCGGGCAGAAGGGCTGACTTCACGCTTGGACCGCCGGCTGTTTGTGTTGGAGCTGGAGGCGGCCGAATAGGAGTCAAAGATTCACTCTTGTTAAGTGGGCAGTCGGTACAAACACACACACACACACACACACACACACACACCGACACAAACACAGATGTGCACACACACACACACATGCTCACTTGTCATTTGAACACAAATGTCATTCCACCGTAGCATCGTAGAAATATGTCTTCCTCCTGTTCACTCTTCGTTTTTAATTAGATTTATATATTGCCCGAAGATTTTGCTCGAATAGAACCACTGATTACGTACAGAAAAGAGAAGAGAATGAAGACGTAACGAAGATAACATGCAACAACCTACGGATATCTTCACATCCACGATTAAACAGGTGAAACGCTGAGCTTTCGGTAATCTTTTACTTTTGAAGGACGCAGCATGACTTCAAGGAGAAGCGAGGCGCGGCCCTGGAGCGCTTCTGTCAGAGCGCCCCCTGCTGGCCTCTCTGCCCTCCTACAACTTACCAGGAGCACATCTAGGGGTACATGTGCGCACATCCGCTTCCTAAATTCACATTATTAGCGGGCTATTTCCCTCAAAGAAAGTGGTTGAGCTCGGTTTTATACGGTGCTGCGCTGTGCCAACGTTTCCATACTGAAGCATGTCAGCGCGTCCCGTCAGTCACATGTGTGGCCAGGTCCGCTTATTTGTAGCCGCATTGCGACTTGTTTTGCCATAGAGCAGATTTATGGATTTTTCGCTGCAGATCACAGGACCAATTTGCTACGTGACCATTATTTCTCTCACTGCGTGACAAAAAACCAAGCCCGAATTATTTGTGCGTTGTCTTCACAGGAAAAACAAAACTGGAATTCCGGCGGATCTGGCAACGCTGGTTCACGCAAGGACAAGTTACATGTGATATTTGCGAAACCGTACATGATATATTTTAGGCAATAAAGAGAATCTATGGGTGAAAAAAAAGGTGAAGTGATGTTTAAACAGGTATTAGCACCACTCCAGGCCTCTGTCCCATGATTCATTGCGTGCTGGACGTTGGAATGAGTATTCCAGATGGTTCCACCTGAGCATGCATGCCTGGAAATGGGACATGGCTAAAATTAAAATACTGCAATTAAATTAATTAAGCCCGGCCATTTCTCGGTGGAAGGGAATCTGCGGCATGACGCTGTATTGATATGATATTGATCCATGATATTGTGCTATCACTTCCTCATTAAAGTTGGTGAGATGCAGAGGCCTGTCCTGTTTGACAAGGGGACTCGAGTAATCGTTCGAATTATTCACACTGTACTCCTGCAGACAACTCCAACTCTTCCTCATGGCACCTCTGACGTCCTGCAGACTTGACCAAATATAAACGGCAGGTTTCTTGGCAGACGGACAGATCTGAGTGGGGAGGAGCCTCGGCGTTTGGCCCAGGACAGACTGAAGGACAAACAGACACGGGGGAAGGCAAGAGAACGCAGTCTGTACATTTTTAATAGGAAGGAAAAAGACATACCTGCAGAAGAAGTGGTGGGGTAAGCAGGATCTACCCATGTGTGCTTCTGGAGGGCAGCTAAGACCGTATTCTCGTGACACTTGTTTGTTTCAGTGAAGGACACGTCTAGAACGTTTCTGGTGGAAGGACTCGGCCATAACAAGTCAAATAGGCGTGTTTTTCTGCATGTTTGCAAGAGTTTACGGGGAAAAGAAATAATAAAATGAAATCAAATTCAAATTGTATTTGTCACGTACACAGTCATACACGGTATGATATGCAGTGAAATGCTTTTAGCGACTGTACAGACCGCAATATTGCAAGTATACAATGAACCAATATGCACATATTGCAAACATAACCAAATATTACACTTTTATGTCTTTAACATAAAACATAAAATATGTGTAACAGGTAGGGTGAAGGTGTGCAAATAGGTGGAGTCAAGTATAAAGTGAAAAGTAAAAAAGTAAAAAGAATTTGTGCAAGAGTACTGGGGGGATAGAGTCCAGGAGTGATTGAAAGTGAAAGTGCTGGAGTGTATTAGTGTCCTGTCCTATGAAGTGTTGTGATTGTTGAGAGCTCGTACAGCCTGCGGGACGAAGCTCCTCCTCATTCTCTCTGTGTTGGACTTACATTTACATTTACAGCATTTACCAGACGCCCTTATCCAGAGCGACTTACAGTCAGTAGTTACAGGGACAGTCCCCCCCCTGGAGACACTCAGGGTTAAGTGTCTTGTTCAGGGACACGATGGTAGTAAGTGGGGTTTGAACCTGGGTCTTCTGTTACCCACTCTGCTACTACCACCATTGTTGGGGTGGCTGAGGTCCTTCACAATCTTCCTGGCCCTGGTCCGGCACCGCTTGCTGTAGATGGATTGAAGGTCAGGGAGCTTGGTACAGACGATGCGTTCAGCTGTTGGAACCCCCCTCTGTTCCCGAACCCGGTTGAGATGTTTCCCGTCAGGATGCATGAGTAGAACTGTATAGGAAATTGTGGGTTTGGTCAACAATGATGATCTAAAGCAGCCAAATGTTCTGCCCATTTTTGGACAAATTTTCTTCAAATGCAATGTGTTCTTCCCTCCAGAATATTTATGAAACGGCCTCTGCCATGTGTGTGTGTGTGTGTGTGTGTGTGTGTGTAACCTGGAAAGGCAGGTCTCTGTTGTAGAAAAATGGCCACGTCTCCTGCTTCGGTTCTGCTGCGCCAGACATTCGCCGCAGCAGCATCCCACGGCAGTCATGAAGGTGGAGGTCAGTGACGCCTTTTCACTTCACCCAGATCCGTTGTGGTGTTAATCTGGTGTTCAGAGACGGTGTGTGTGTGTGTGTGTGATGAACATGCTTTGAACCCCACAGCCAAGACATGGAAGCTCCTGTCGTTCATCCTGGCCCTGCCGGGCGTGGCCGTGTGCATGGCCAACGTCTACATGAAGATGCACGCCGGGGCCCACCAGCCTCCAGAGTTTGTGCCATACCCTCACCTACGCATCCGCACCAAGGTACGGCAACTCACGTCCACAACATCCGCAGTATTATTAACAGACATACCTGGAAGGATGAGACGAAGGAGAAAACGCCGTTCTCTCTCTCTCTCTCCTCTAGCCCTGGCCTTGGGGTGACGGCAACCACTCCCTGTTCCACAACTCGCACACCAACGCCCTGCCCACCGGATACGAGGGACCCCACCACTAGATCCGGGAGCCAGTCGGCGGAGAGAACGCACCCGATGACGGACAGGAATACTTTTGAAAATGAATAAAATCAGTTTTTATTCTCCTTACTGAGAACAGCTGTTCTCTACAGAAGTGAATGAATGAACGGCGAGGACGATGGCTGCTCACCATAAAGTGAAGTGATTGTCACTTGAGATACACAGCAGCACAATGCACACAGTGAAACGTGTCCTCTGCATTTAACCATCACCCTGAGTGAGCAGTGGGCACCATGACAGGTGCCCGGGTAGCAGTGTGTGGGGACGGTGCTTTGCTCAGCGGCACCTCAGTGGCACCTTGGCAGATGGGGATTCGAACCGGCAACCTTCTGATTACGGGGCCACTTCCTTAACCGCTAGGCCACCACTGGCCCTGTTCCCGGTGTACGTTATCGAACTGATTCTCCTGACTCCTGATATGAGAATCTGTAGGTCACCTTTAAATCACACTCAAACGTCATGCCCACTGCTCACTCAGGGTGATGGTTAAATGCAGAGGACACATTCCACTGTGTGCACCGTGTGCTGTACATCACAAGTGACAATTACTTCACTTTCACTTTACATTCTGCAGCAGCACAAACCGGATGTGGAACGTTGGTTCTGTGTGTGATGCACATAAAACAAGGTTTTGCTGAATAGTTTTAGGCTGTTTTGACTGAAGAATACAATGCATGTAGTCACTGATCTGAGACCAGTGGGACCATACATCTGTTTCGAATCCCAATCTGCCAAGGTGCCACTGAGGTCACCTTGATGAAGGTCCCGTCCCCACAGACTGCTCCACGGCCGCCTGTCATGGTGCCCACTGCTCACCAAGGGTGACGGTTAAATACAGAGGACACGTTTCACCGTGACACCGTGTGCTGCGTTTCACAATGACCAATAACTTTCGCACTTTTAGCTTTTAATCCAGGAGCGAAATGAAAGTAATCAAGACACGGGCAGGACGTTTGTGGGTTTCTGGGTTTATTGGGACTGACACATGATGGAGTTTCAGTTGGTGCACACGTCACCCAGATCCTACAGACCTGCAGCAGCAGCAGGGCCCTGCTTTTATTCTGGAACCTCAAACGCTCCCAGCAACGGAAGCAAATGAAGAAATACGAAATTAAACGGCATGATCTGCACTATATTCTCTCTAGTTTATACACTTCAGCCCGCTCACCGTGAATCCATCGGAACGGAACGGTTCTCTTTAAATCGACAACACAAACTCTCTAGATTATACAGCAACGTCGGGAATAAAAAAAAAAAAAAAAATGATGATGATGATAATAATAATAATAATAATCTGCAACTGTACAAAACGGATGAGGAAATAAAACAGAAAGGTGCTGGAGATCAGCCGAGGGCCGCGGCGGCCAGTCCCAGCAGGTCCCTCTTCAGGCCGGCGGGGCAGTCGGCCTGCCGGGCCAGCCGGAGCAGGCAGTCGGCGGGCGGGGCCCCCTGGGGTCTCAGCAGCACGGACAGGCAGGCCCGGCCCAGCCTGGGGTAGTTGTAGCGCTGGGAGAACCAGTAGAGCTGCGGCAGCAGGCGCGGCAGGTCCCGGGGCTTCGGGCCGGCCTCTCTCGCCGGCGCGGCGTCCAGGGAGAGCAGGAGGGACACGCACAGGTCCTCCGCGGCCCTCTGCAAGCCCGCGACGAGGAACCGGCAGGCGCCGACCATCACCTCGGCCACGGCGGACTTCAGGAACAGCCCGTCCGTCACCAAACTCACGCACCCGGAGAACAGGGAGGCCAAAAAGTCACACTGGCTCCCGCGCGCTTGTCCCGGACCGCCGCCGACCTCCACCGGCGCCTCCCGAGCGTCCAGGCGGCAGCCGTGCAGGTAGTGCAGGACGGGCAGCAGCATTCCCGGAGTGACGTCCCGGAGGGAAATGGCCTCCTCGCAGCCCCGAGCCTCCCCAAAACCTCCTTTCAGGAGGGCCCTGAAGTACCCAGATTCGGCGTCCTCGCCGTCCCCTCCTGACACCGCCTCCCTGCAGGCGGGAACCTGGCTGCCGTCGTCCAGGAGGAGGAGGAGGTCGTGCTTTGATCGGCTGTAGGAACATCTCGTGGGTCCCGGTTCAGGAAGGGACGTGGCAGGACTTGTTTCTACGGCGACCTTCTTTCTCTCCTGCTCCCCCTTGGAATTTGACAGCAGGCTGGAGAGGCAGCCAATGAGGAGCGCCGAGTACAAGGCATGGAGCTGAGGGGCGGACACCTCCTGAAGTGGGCGGAGCCAGCCAGCCAGGAATGCGAGGCCCCGGTCCCCGTCGTTGTCGTCACAACCAAGGTGTTCCAGAGCAAACATCAGACCGCTGTTGTCCAACAGGAGCTTCTTCAGGAGGTTTTTGTTACTTGGAAAAAAAAAAATAATAAAACAGTCTGAGGTTGAAGCCATGTTCAGTATATATTCACATCTACTTTAAATACATTTATGGCATTTGGCAGACGCCCTTATCCAGAGCGACTTACAACGTGCTTAAGTTACCATCGATGAAGAGATCAATTCCGGTTCACTAGGACCCCAACTATGAATACATCTATTTTATTCACTCTGTTGTAGATTCTGTACACAAAGTTCGACAACAAGAAAATTACAATTTAATCTAAATATTCTTTAAAGAGGAAGATCTTGAGCTGTCGTTTGAAGGTGCTCAGTGACTGAGCTGTTCTGACCTCGAGGGGAAGTTCATTCCACCACCGAGGGGCCAAGATGGAGAAGAGTCTAGATGAGCGTCTTCCTTTTACCTTCAGAGATGGAGGGACCAGGCGAGCAGTACTGGAGGCTCGGAGTATACCAGGTGCAGTGTGAGGTGTAATAAGGGCTGTGAGGTAGGATGGTGCTACTCCATGTTTGGCTTTGTAGGCCAGCATCAGTATTTTGAACCTGATGCGTGCAGCTACTGGGAGCCAGTGAAGGGAACGTAGCAGAGGGGCGGTGTGGAAGAATTTGGGAAGGTTGAAGATCAGTCGTGCTGCTGCATTTTGTATGGGTTGTAGAGGTCGGATGGTACATAGTGGTAGACCAGCTAGAAGGGAGTTGCAGTAGTCCAGTCGTGAGATTACTAAGGACTGAACCAGTAGTTGGGTGGCCTGGGTTGACAGATAAGGGCGGATTCGTCTGATCTTGTAGAGAAGGATAAATACGAATATGTGCTACATCCTGGTATTTTATGCATTTAAGACAAACACGTAAATGTGCTAAGAAGCCGGATAAATTATTGTTTCAGCCCTTAATCACCCAATAAATGCAGCACCAAAACCCAATCTGGCAACCCCACAGCACATATGTTCCTAGGTTATAAAAACATTAAAATGTGATATTGAATTATTTGAACGTCTGTACGAAGTGAAAGTGAAGTGATACACAGCACCACAGCACACGGTGCACACAGTGAAATTTGTCCTCTGCATTTAACCCATCACCCTGAGTGAGCAGTGGGCACCATGACAGGCGCCCGGGGAGCAGTGTGTGGGGACGGTGCTTTGATCAGTGGCACCTTGGCGGCTCGGGAATCGAACCGGCAACCTTCTGATTCCGGGGCCGCTTCCTTAACCCGCCAGGCCACCACTGGCCCCAATGCAGTGAGTGATTCTGTGACGTGTGTGCAAGGAGGTTTGTACCTGCAGATCAGGGGTAGCGAGAGGGCGCAGAGCAGTCGGTCCGTTTCTACGCCGGAGAGCATGATGTGGGTCAGGACGCCGACGCCGAACCCGGACTCGCACTGGACGCGCAGGTTGCTGAGCAGACCCAGACCTGCGAACGGAGGAGCACACCAGGACACGTTAATAATGGGGAAGTCGGAGAGGGAAGTGAAGTCGGCGAGCCGCCGGCGAACCCACCCAGCTGTTTGATTTTGGCCTTCACGCGGTCGCTCTGCTGTCCCCGCCCCCGGGCCGGCCTGTCCCTCGCGCAGAGGCGGTGGCGGATGAGCGCCACGGCGCCGGTGCGCAGCAGCGCCCGCAGGCAGTTGGGGTTGCAGCTCAGGCGGCCCAGCATGCGGAAGCAGCGGCCGCTGGGGTCCCGGTGCTGGGTGAGGTAGAGGAGGAGGCCGGAGAGGACGCCGGTGGTGACCAGCACCGGGCTGGGGTCGGTGGCGTGGGAGAAGCGCGACAGCAGCAGGAGGATGGGGGACTCGGGGGCCCATGGCTCTGGGTGGTACGGGTGGTGGTACAGGGGGCCTTTGGACAGAGCGGGCGGGGCGTCCAGGGCGACGACACTCGAGCACGACAAAGAGGAGGACGAGGAGACGCGAAGCCTCTTCCTCGCAGGGGAGCAGACCTTGGATGGACTGATGGGCTTGGGGGTGGAGGACGGGGACGGGCTCTGGGGGGTGACACCTGGTTTGGAGGGGGAAGGCAGGGGGCCGTTTTTCGACGTGGTTGAGGAGCCGAGGTCAGGAAGATAAGGCATGGGTGAGGATGAAGATGAGGAGGAAGAGGGGGAGGGAGAGGAGTAGAAGCTTCCCCAGTCGCTCTCCACGCCGCTGTCCTGGAGCTCCTCTTCAGATGAGATTAACCCTTCAGACACCAGCCAGGACCTGAGAAATAAAAAACAACGTATTTACGTATCACACAACGTTCATCTTAATAAATTTGAGCGCCGCAGGGTTGACCTCTGACCTCAGACTGAGGAAACTGGAGGATCCCTGCTCCTTCGCACCATCCTCCTTCCTGGTCCCATCAGAGTGTGGGAAGTCGAAGGAGTCGAAACAGGATGATGACATCAGCTCAGCAGACCCGCATGTGGCGGACGTTAGGCCCGCCTCCGGCTCCTCCCCTTTGGAGAAGTCGACCAGACGGGCGACCAGCAGCGGCACCAGACCCAGGTCCTGCATCTGCTCCAGCGCCGCCTCGTCGTACACGAAGTCCACGCAGGCCAGGACCACCAGCCGGGTCAGCGGGTGGTTCTGGTGCGCGGACAGGAAGTGGATCAGGACTTCCAGCCCGCCGCTGTCCTTCACCTTGACCCGGTTCACCGCCTCTTTACAGCACAGGCAGAGCGCCCTGAGAAACACCCCCGACTTCAGCGCGTCCCTCTTCGCCTCCTCCGAGAACTTCGGAATGACCCCCAGGGAACCCACCAGGGGCCGCAGGCAGCCCTGGGAGCAGAGGTTGGCGAGGGTCTTCAGCGCCAGCTCCTCCAGGGGCCTCGTCCCCTCCCCCGACGCCAGCGGCCCGAGCGGCGCCAGCGCCCCGCACCGCGACACCTCCCGCGCGCACTCCGCCCCGCAGCCGCGCGTCACCTCGTGGAGGGCGCGCAGCGACGCCCGCCTCAGCCCGGCGGGCTGGTCCGGAGAGATGAGTGACACCAGGGCGGGCACCGCCCCCTGCGACAGCAGCGACAGGCGGTTGGCGGGCGTGTCGGCGAGGTAGAGCAGGGCGCGGGCGGCGGACTGGGCGCGCTCCAGCTTCGGCAGGGTGGGCAGGGCCGCGGGCGAAGGCGACGAGGGGCGGAGCGAGAGGCAGAGGATCAGCAGCGGCACGCCTCCTGCCATCACGGAAAAAAATCTTTTTTAACTTTCTGAATAAAATGAAATTAAAAACAAGTTTGTAGTAAAGTCACCTGCAGAGTGGATGAGGGCTGAACCCTCGGGGTCCATGGCGAGGTTCCCTAAGGCGCGGGCCGCGCGGTTCTCCACCGTCTCCACGGCAACGTTCCTCCTGAGGACTTCCACTGTAACCGACAGAAGAGCTCACGTGTCTGCCCGTCCCCTGCACGTGCTCAGCTCTGTGAGGGAACTTCACGCGGGTCACTTACCTGCTGCTGACACCCCGTCCAGCTTTCTCACCTGCAGAAACGAGAGGTTCCTTCAGTGACCTGCGGGCACACGAGCGCCAGCCGAGCCGGGCGGTGAGCTCCTTACCTCTGTCCGGGTCTCCTTCTCGGTGCAACAGTTGGCCAGGATGCTGAGGGACAGGTCCAGGATCTTCCTGGAGGTATCAGGCCGCCGCAAGAGGTCCAAGAGCGGCGGGAGGCCCCCCTGCACCCGGTACCGGCCCACCCGGCCGGTGCCGCCTTTAATATGCTGGGTCCGAATGGCCACCAGCGCTCGCCACTGGCTGGCCTGTAGCCTCTTCTGTGTCTCCCGGGCCCGTTCCCTGCCCTCGCCGTTCCGGTTGTCCGAGCCCCGCAGGCCAGTCTTCTGATGGTCAGTGGAAGTAGCCACTTTCGCGAGCTGGGACAGGCACCAGGTGAGCGACGACTCTGGCAGTGCACTCTCTTTATTATTACTGCCTTTTACATTCTGCAAGCTGGCCTGGGTGGCCATGGTGAGCCCACAGTCCCCTAAAATGTGTAAAGGGTATTTAGAACAACTGGATTTTTTCCGTGCACACCTATGCGAGCACGGTTAACAACCTAAATGGAAAATCATCTTTACCTAACTTTTTATATCCCAACTGAAATAATATTTTAATCCCCCTGAGACATGAAAACAAAAAATTAAACTAGGTCGCATCATTCAATATGGAGTTACAACCTGCCAACGCCTCTACACGACGCTGCTGGGAGTTGTAGTTTTTAAAGCACCCGTCCGCTTTCCGATTCATGTCGGGCCTGCGGCGGAAAGTAGGTCTCGTCAATATTACGCATGAAATAGACACGAAACGCCTCGCCCGCAACACGTATTTTACCTTCTGCCTACAACGAGAACAAACACTCAGTCATTCAACAGCCCTGCTCTCGATAAATAAATCGTCAAGTCAACGCTATCATGTTGGCGTTGCACAGACGCCATCTTTTTTCTGAGCGACAAACAAGGAGGCGTTAAAGGAAGAGGCGTGGTTTTGAACGGGCGCGACATGGGCGCCATGGGTTTTGTAGTTTTTAAAGTCATCGTGCCACCTTCATAAAAGTAAGCAAGCTGGAAATTAAAAACTACAATCCCCAACAAATTAACAGCCTCCGACCCAATAAATCGTTCGCACTTTCGAAGGCTTGGGATTGTAGTTTTCTAATCCAGGTTTGCCATACTACTCCGATGCAAGAAACTACATTTCCCAATCTGAGTAAAAACAAACCGTCTTCGCTTCCTGCGAAGCATTTAAAGGTCTTTGCACGCTGTTCTGAGATCAGCTTAGCAGTTTCTCTAATACATACTAACAAGGCTGCCGAGGTACAGAAGCTGGTCCTGGTTCAGCTCGTTCACCATTTCCACCAGCAGCCGGATGGTTGTTATAATCATCGGTGTTTTTGACGCGCTTTACGGATCATCGCTGTGAAAACCGTGTTGTTTAAATCGCCGATAATACCTGTCTGGACTTCATGAACATGGAGCAGGTGATCGAAACCATCGTGACGGACACTATTGAAGTTGAGGAAAGCGCCGCGACCGATGCCAGTTTGGACTCTGAGAAGTCTAAAGGAGGAGGCAAGTCCGTGGAATCCATGAAAGTAATAAATCGATGCAGAAACCCTCGAGTCAGATCGACATTTTATTTGCATGCATTTCATTGCTGATTTATGATTTTTTAATGAAAACTTTTTTTTCAACGTTCATTTGTTTATTTTGCGTGTCTGTCTTTTGTCCAGAGTTTGTCTGGACACTGCAGGCTACCTGGCAGCTCGTCCACACTCGCCTGGAAATGGACCAGGAGTTTGACCAGCCTGTCTGCAAGAAGAAGAAACTCTGGGAGACGGTCGCCGAGAGGGTGACCGCGAAGCTCCAGGCCACAGGAAGCCTCGACGTTCCCGTCAAAGCCTACGAGTGTGACCTGAAGTGGAGGAACATGCTGGCCACCTACCGCAAGAACGCCGAGCGCGCCAAGCGCCTGGGCGTGCAGAGCGTCCACTGGGAGTTCTTCAAGCCCATGCACGAGGTGCTGGGCAAGAGCCGAGAAGACATGGAGGCCCAGCGCGGCGCCAAGCTGAGCGGCGCCAAGCTCGGCAAAGCCATCGCCAGCAAGCGCTTCACCCCCATCCTGCCCACGCCGTCGGCGGCCGCCGCCGCCCCGCCCGCCCCGAGGCCGCCGCAGGACGTGCTGCAGCTCTACCTGGAGCTCCAGGAGCGCAAGATGAACATGTGGGCGCAACAGAAGGCCCTGGAGGAGCGGAAGATCGAGGCCATCAACAACTTGGCGCGCGCCATCTCCAGCCTGGCACAGGACCACGGCGGCGCGGCCCTGGCCAAGGAGTGACGAGCAGGGCCGAACGCTTATTAATATCACCCGTCGTGTTCGGGCCTATTCAGATGTACCAAACTGTAAGGAAACGGTTCCGCCACACAAGTCGATGATATTTTTTTGTAAAATAGCGTTGTGAATATTTCGTTGTAACTGCGGGTGGACGGTTTATTTTAATTAAAAAAAAGTATATGGTCGTTATGTAACGTCTGGCCCAGTGTTTTATCCTTTTTTTCCATGTTTGATTATTCATTTAATTCAGCGGTGGCCTAGCGGTTAAGGAAGCGGCCCCGTAATCAGAAGGTTGCCGGTTCGAATCCCGATCGGCGAAGGTGCCACTGAGCAAAGCACCGTCCCCACACACTGCTCCCCGGGTGCCTGTCATGGCTGCCCACTGCTCACACAGGGTGATGGGTTAAATACAGAGGACAAATTTCACTGTGTGCACAGTGTGCTGTGCTGCTGACAATCAATTCACTTTAGTTTTAATGAATGAACGATCCGAGACGACCTTTGTAGGACGATGTCGTTTATTCTGTTCGTCCTTCGCTTTATCAGGGACACGTTGTCACGCTCAGTGAAGAAAGCCGACATCTTCCGACTCCAGGGCGCCGTACAGCTGCTGCGCCACCATGTCCCTGGTCTTCAGCCCCGCCTCCTCCCGCTCCCCCTCGTCCTCCTGTCCCCTCACGTCCTGCCGCGCCGGCGCCTTCACCACGTCCCCCATGTCCAGAAAGACGTTGTGCAGGACGCACGCGGTGAGGACCACGGCCCTGGCCCGCTCGTAGTTGGCCATGTCCAGGTACCGGAGCCTCTGGAAGCGGGCCTTCAGGTCCTCCACGGCCTGGTCCATCCGCCGCAGGTGGGCCTCCACCGCCCGGTTGTACAGGTTCTCGCGGGGCCCGCGGCCGGCGGGGAAGGGGGTCAGGATCTGCGGCGTGAGGGGGTACCCGAGGCCGGCCAGCAGGCAGCAGCCCGGCGGCACCATGTCCGGCCTCTGCTGGATCCTGCGCCTCAGGGCGCCGCCCCGGCTCCTCTCCGAGCCCCTGCTGACGTGGCAGTGGATGAGGCGGCCTGCCGCGTCGCACGCCAGCTCCAGGTTGAGCCACGAGTCCGGGTGGACGTCCTTCGCCGTCTCGGCCAGGTCCGGCCCGTCGCCCGCCGCGTCCTGCTTGCCGACGGGCAGCCGGATGGGGATGCGGGTGTGGCCCACGACGCCCAAAACCCTGGGCACGCCCCTCTCCTCCAGCCAGCCGCAGAACGGGAGCAGGTGGTCCGCCATCTCGTGGCCTGGAAAGACGATCCCTGGTTTACTGCGGTCACGTCACCCCGAAATGTACAGAAGCAGGCGACGCCCCGGTCTTACCGCTCGGCCAGCGAATCTGCTGCTCCCGCAGCGCGGTGACGCGCTCGCAGAACGAGAAGAAGATCCGGTGGATGTTCCCCTTCTCCAGGCGGAAGCTGGCGGACACGGAGCGGTAGCTGAGGCGCCTGGACAGCAGGGCGAGGGACAGGAGGACGGTGTGGGACAGGGACAGGCGCGCCCGGCCAGCCAGTCGGCTGCGGTTGTAGCGGCAGTTCGAGTTCTTCAGCAGCTCCACGATGTGCTGAGGGCAACAGCAGCAGAAAGATTTGAGTTTAAGTGAAGTGATTGTAACTTGTAGTACACAGCAGCACAGCACACGGTGCACACAGTGAAATTTGTCCTCTGTATTTAACCGTCACCCTGAGTGAGCAGTGGGCGGCCATGACAGGCGCCCGGGGAGCAGTGTGTGGGGACGGTGCTTTGCTCAGTGGCACCTCAGTGGCACCTTGGCGGATCGGGATTCGAACCAGCAACCTTCTGATTACGGGGCCGCTTCCTTAACCGCAGTAACAGGAAATTCAAAAGACATCCGCTCAATACAATCAGAACCAGAAAACTTTATTAAACCCAGAAATCTCCACTTTCACCAAGTCCCGCAAATCTGCGAACACACACACGCTGCAGCCGGTAAACTGCGAAGATGTGAAATAATACACAAAATAAAACCCCAAATCCAGACCTGACCCTTTTATCCACGCGCATGGTGTACACAGATTTAGCCCAGATTTAACCCCAGCTGTTCATGTAACTTTACCAGTTCATTAGGGCCAGTGGTGGCCTAGTGGTTAAGGAAGCGGCCCCGTAATCAGAAGGTTGTCGGTTCAAATCTCGATCCGCCGAGGTGCCACTGAGGTGCCACTGAGCAAAGCACCGTCCCCACACACTGCTCCCCGGGCGCCTGTCATGGCTGCCCACTGCTCACTCAGGGTGATGGGATAAATACAGAGGACACGTTTCACCATGTCCCCGTGTGCTGTGCTGCAATGTCTCACAATGACTTTCACTTCATGATTCAATATTGTTGAAAATCGCTTTTAAAATTGCTGTTCTCTGTTGTGTCGAAATTTACAACCGTTATTCATGCCTTTTAAATTGCACCTCGGGACAAATAAATTGAATTGAAGTCGTTCCCCGTCTTTCCGTTCGGAACTTTTATTTTGAAATACGGGCCGTAAACCGGAAGTGCGGCTGAATTATTTCGCATCGGCTGCAGCGGTTGAGAAACCGACGGACCCACCTGCACCGCGGCGGTCTCCTGCGGGGCTGCAGGCCCGGGCTGCGGGGAGCTCGGCGGCGGCGGCTGAGGCTGAGCCGGGCCGCCCTCAGCCCGGGCCCTGGCCACCAGGTCGGCCTCCAGGATCTCCTCCACCGCCTGGTCCAGCCGCTGCTCCAGCTCCCCGTGGGACAGCGGCTCCCAGTCCAGCTGCACCATCTCCAGCACCGCCCGGGCCGCGGACGCGACGCACGCCGCCCTGCGCATCGTTACGGACGGGCGGCGGGCCGCCGCGACCAAACAGGCCCCGAGCGGTGGCGCCCCCTGGCGGCGAGGCGTGGAATGGAAAAATACCTTTTACACAATTTCACGTTTATATTTACAGCGTCTTTAAAATGTCCATCATTGAAGCTGGGAAGAGTGTGTTGCCCACTGTTCAGCTTCAGCTATATGCACGTTAGACGGTTCATAGTGAAACGAAACAACCTGCCACTACATAGAACATTTAAACAACGTTTAACATAACCAACACAAAGTGACCGTGTGTGACAGACAATCTGGGCTCTACATAAAGTACAAACAGGACACAAAGTAATATTTAACAAAAACAGAACATGAAGAAAATGAGACAGGCAGCAATAAAAACAGAAATTTATTTAATTATTCAAAGTGCAGAGCAACAAATGTTGTACAGAGTCCTGATGCGGCGTGTGTGGTAAATGTCCGTTATGGAGGGAAGAGAGACTCTGATGATGTCTCACCATCCCATGTACAGTCTTGCAATTCGGTACGGTTTAAAGTGAAGTGAAGTCCTCTGTGTTTAACCGTCACCGTTGGTGAGCAGTGGGCAGCCATGACAGGTACCCATTGAGCAGCGTGTGGGGACGGTACCTTCATCAGTGGTAATTAGATGAATCGTAATGATTATAAATTCTTGCGTAGCCCTTCGTTCGCCCTCATTCCATCTGGTTAAAAGGTACCGAACCATTCGGACCCTCACTGCCAGACTCTGCAACAGCTTCATCCCACGACCGTCAGACACCTGAACACTCAAACACACACACACTACCTCTATTATGTAAAAAGTGGAGAACCTATAAACAACTCTCTCTATTAAAACCACTCCAATCTGGTGTTACCTGGCAGAAAGAGGCGTGGCACAATAGAGGTTAAAAGAATGAACTGTTTCTAATTTATTAACACCAGTAAATTACTATTGCAGTTACATGTGAAGATTGTATGTAAAAAAGGTACCAACGTTACAGAAACACCCAAAATAAAAATCAGGAAAAAAAGAGAGAAACGGCCTGAACCAAGCTTCAGAGAGATCACCTGATCCAGGAGAAAAATAGGTCAAGAGAAAAGACTCAGAAACTGATGGGAAGATTCCCCTCAGTTCCAGATGGAAGTAAAGTGGAAAAAAGAAGTCCCAATCCCAGTGAGAAATTAATTTATACCTTTGACTCCCAGAAAGTTGTCACAGACCAATCAGAATTTGTTGTTTCCGCCCTGTTGCTCCCATCATCATTTGGCCCTTGTCGTCTCCTGCTTGGGGGTGTCGCCGCAGTGCAACAAAGACACCAGGGGAGGACCCCGAACAAATGGACACCTCTTGCTCGGGGGGAGGCCATTTGACAAAGTGAGTAAAGTGATTGTCACTTGTGATACACAGCAGCACAGCACACGGTGCACACAGTGAAATGTGTCCTCTGCATTTAACCCATCACCCTTGGTGAGCAGTGGGCAGCCATGACAGGCGCCCGGGGAGCAGTGTGTGGGGACGGCGCTTTGCTCAGTGGCACCTTGGCGGGTCGGGATTCGAACCGGCAACCTTCCGATTACAGGGCCGCTTCCTTAACCGCTAGGCCACCACTGCTTTTTTTTTAGACATGGAGAACAAAGAGGTGATGAGCCTGTATGCATAACAAAGCTGCAGAAACATAATGTCCCATCTTACAATAATAATGAGTAATAATGAGTAAAAACGTTTCCGTGGATCGCGCATCAAGGGGGGAGCCGGAAATGATGATTCAGGGTTTATTAAAACCCCTCAGGCTCCATTCAAAATGTGGGGTTTTGACAGGAGTTCAGAGAGAGAGATAGTTTGTAGATTTAGAGAAGGACGGGATGGAGCCAGCTAGGAAGAGAAGAATTTCTTCTGCGTGGGAGCATTTTGAACAGATATGTCCTAATAAGGTGACCTAAATTTTATTTTATTCAAAGGTGGGGTGCTTACTATTTTCCAAGGAGTTGGGGTACAATAGAAACACCTCATACCGTGCCTTGCATGAGAATAAGGAGGAAGCTGGAGCTTCAGACAGACAAGGTCAGTTTTACAAATGCACTTTGTCCACGTTGACTCTTGTTAACTAAGCAAAAACAGGCCCTGTATTTATCCTCTTTTAAGCAGCCACCAGAAAAGAAGATCTGGATGAAGCACTTAAAGTGAAGTGATTGTCACATGTGATACACAGCAGCACAGCACACGGTGCACACAGTGAATTTGTCCTCTGCATTTAACCCATCACCCTGAGTGAGCAGTGGGCAGCCATGACAGGCGCCCGGGGAGCAGTGTGTGGGGACGGTGCTTTGCTCAGTGGCACCTCAGTATTACCTTGGCGGATCGGGATTCAAACCTGCAACCTTCTGATTACGGACCCATTTCCTTAACCACTAGGCCACCACTTGTCTCCATGATAGTGAAGGATGAACTACACTTTCAGTATTGTGGATGATGTTGGGTTCACAACGTTTGTGTCCAAGCTCCCTACAGGGCAGGTCTGTATGGGTACATGAAACAAACGAGAACTTTAATGTTTGGCTCACAATTCGGCACCTACTGTGTACGTAGCCAGTTTGTCGCTTGATGTCGTTGTGTAACGTTCTTTAAATCACTGTTAGTGTGACAACCACACTGTAGGAACCTGAGTTTAGGAACCGGACTGTAGAAACCCCCCTTTAGGAACCCCTCTGTGGAAACCCCACTTTGGGAATACAACCGTACGAACCCATCTGTGGGAAACCCACCTTAGGAACCCGACTGTATGAACCTGTCTGTAGGAACCCCACTTTAGGAACCCGTCTGTAGGAACCTGTCTGTGGAAACCCGACTGTAGGAACCCATCTGTGGGAAACCCACTTCAGGAACCCGTCTATGGGAAACCCTCTTTAGGAATGCGACTGTACGAACCTGTCTGTAGGAACCCCATTTTAGGAACCCAACTGTACGAACCTGTCTGTAGGAACCCCATTTTAGGAACCCGACTTTAGGAACTGTATGTCTGTAGGAACCTCCACCGTCATGGCGCCACCCGGCGGCTCCGTAGCGGCCGTGTCTGACCTTCGCTGCAAATCGTTCTTAACTATAGTGTATTACCCGGTTTCGTGTGGTTTATTAGAACATTTAGACGCGTGTTTCAGCGTCTTGAGTGCCGGGCCGATCCGGAGCTGCAGAGCGGGGACTTCAACTCCATTTTTAGACGAGTCTTCGAGGCCGGAAGTCCCGCCCAGGCGGCGTGATCGACGCGACAGTGGCCCAATGAAAAGTGCGCAAACCTTTGATCGACACCTGCGCAGGCCAATGAGCGGCCCGGAAGCCTGCGCACCGTCTGCTGATTTGCAACCCGCCGCAACGGCAGCGGGGAAGAAGGAGCCCGCCGCACGGTTCGTCGCGGGCTGTTCTCGGATCAGTGCCGTGGAAAAGCGCCGGTTCTCCGTAGCGCGGTAAGTCCGAGACCCGTCAGCAAGTTGCGCCGGGCACCAGGGCCGGCGGCGCGGCACAGGAAGCGCGCCGCTCGGCGGTGGCTGGTTGCGCTCGAATTTCACGCAGGACCCCGAAACAAAGGCCCCCAGCGCGCGCCCGTGGCCGCCGGAGCGCGCGTTAATTTTATTAAAAGTGCTAATTAACCCTGATAAAAAATGGGATTGTAGGGTGGATAGCTGCTCTGGAAGTTGCCTGGAAGTCGTGGCCTGTCGCAGCGGAAAGGGGGGACTTGGGGGTCCCCCGGCCGCTGCGCGCGACTTTCGTCCGTAGTGACGTCACCCGCGAGTGACGTCGTATTTAGCGGTGATTACGTCATGGTCCGTTTGGAATAATGACTTGGTTTATTTTTCTTATTTGAATAAAGGTCCACAGAGGAATCTGAGGCAGAAAAAAGTTGATGACAGATTAGATATTTAATGAAATAAGAAGATGGAAGCCGCTGCCGCCGGAATTCACATCCCCTCCATCACCGCGACTGCGGAGCAGATCCAGGTGAGGGTGGGCGAGGCTGTGGAGGTGGCCATATACCAGCCGGATGACCCGAGCGCGAACACAGGCTGCCACAGCGTCACCTCCACCGTCCTGGCGGGTCTGCATGTCCTCGCGTCCCCGCAGGACGTGCCGCTGCTCGCCTCGCCCCAGCAGGCCGCGCAGGTGGTGGAGCACCAGGCCCAGATCAGCGTCGCGATAGATCAGGTGGCCTTCGCCGAGGTGGCCTCGCTCCTGGACCCCAACATGAAGAGCTCCAAGGCGCGCAAGTACCAGATCCGCTACGACGAGGTGAAGCGGCGGCTGGGGTCGCCGGAGAAGATGTCGCTGCGCTCCCTCGCCGCCTACACGCGGGTCAGCAGGGGCCCGGCCAGCAAGAAGACGCTGCTGAAGTCCCTCAACATGCTGGGCCTGGCGCCCAGCACCAACACGGCGGTGTCCAGCTCCTTCTCCAAGCTGACCGAAGGTACGAGCTCCAGAGACGTGGTGGTGCTCTTCAGTGCTCTCCGGTGTCGCGCTCAATCTTCTCTGTTGTGCAGGTGACACCGCTGCCCTGTGTAAAGACATGAAGGACTTTGCGTCTCAGTACGTGGACTACGAGAACGTGGCGAAGCAGCTGATGCCGGACACCAACCAGGTGCAACACTGGTCCAAGATCATCGAGACGAGGTAAAACCGCGGGAGCCGGGACGCCTGTCGCGGGAACGCCGCTCCGCGTTCAACCCGTTCTTCTTCTGCGCCTCCTCAGGAACTACCTGGAGGAAATGAGGAAGTGCTTCCACGACCCGGCCAACAGCAGGTCCTTCGCCAACGCCACCCACGGCCTGGGCAACGGCATGCTGGACGTCACCCTGGACATGGTCAACGCGGTCATCGAGCGGCAGATCCGCGTCCTCTCGGGCAACACGGAGCCCAAACCCGAGGACCCGCCGGCGCGCAAGACCCGCAAGCGGGCGCGGCGGCCCCGGGCGGCGCAGGACGACGGCAAGTCCGGAGGGGGCCGGCCCAAAGGGAAGGGGAGGAGCAAAGGCGACCAGACACAAGTGCAACTGGACGGCGCGGCCGCGGAGGTGCAGCCGCCCGCGGCCGCCATGGAGAGCAGCGTCCTCACCCTGGTTTCCGTCGGTTACGAGACCATCTCCACCGGCCTGAGCGCCACGACGCCGGGCCTGGCGTAGCGATGGGGGGCGGAGACTGGGTGGGATTTTCTAAGGGACGATCGTGTTGTGTTCCGTTACGTGAGCACCGCAGGTATCTTTGGTCGTTTTTCTGATGCAATGTTTCTTTCCCCCAGATATTTCAAATAAACTTTTCCAACATTTGCGGCAGAACACGCTGTCTAATTAAAGACGGACTCCCCAAAAGATGAACTTCCACTAATCTGGTGGCCGGAACGTCTCCAGAATGTCTTTCTAAGCCTTGTCCATGCCTGATGGATCAAAAAAAAAAAAGTCAGAAATACATTAAAACTTTTTAATTTATAAAGTCAGTACTTTATTGTTATGACAGAATCTATATTTTTATGGTTAAGTACAAGTGAAATGGAGCAATGGCGGATCGTCACATCACTGAAAAGGTAACTATGTTAAAAATGAAATTGAGATGTTTTGCTGTCACATGGTCACTATGAGGTGACCTACCTGCGTCTCCAGGCGCCTACAGGGGCCATTCGCTGTCATAAGAGTCAACGCGACGGAGGTGGTCACGTCACCGCCTCCTTCTTCCATGATCCTTAACCAGAATGAACCACAGGGTGCGTTCTTTTGGCTCTCAGCCTGACCAGGGTGAATTTCCACCACATTTCACCATCACCATTTCAAAATTGGCAAAATTATATTCGTAAACGTTAAACGTATGGATAAGGATAATTAATGCTCGGTATTATCCTGTACGCTATATAGACTGTAAGTTGGGTTCATACTCAGTTTTCATCATTTTAGTTGAACCTCCGGTCTATAGTACCTACGAATAATTGCTTGTAAATTCGTTCATATTCATTTTTTTTATGAAATGTTCATTTGATTTGCAAGGAAAGAAACCAGGCGCTCAACATCAGGCGCTCAACATTACACCGGGTCACGGCTGTATGTAAAAACGTTTATTTAAATGCGCCACACAGCATAACAGTCTATCGTTCTCGGGCCGGGTCGGGCCTGACTTTTTAGGGACGATCGCTGCTCTAACAGAGCCAAAAAATATAACCAGCAGTGTAAAACAAGGAGAATAAGAACAAAAACCTAAAAAAGGGCAATTTATTTGTTGTAATTAATCATTTTATTCTTTTAATGTGTGTGTATGTGGGAAGGAATCGGTGTTGGGGGTCCTGGACATGGACAGGGGGCTTCAGAGAGAAAAGGGTCAGGAACCACTGAAATATCATATATTTTTCTACATGAAAGTGAAGTGAGAGTCATTGTGAAACGTGTCCTCTGTATCTAACCTGCAGCGCATCTGAAATTTAATATTCAAACTTGACGTACGCGTCCCCAGAGGTAAACGGAACTTGAGATAATAATTGCAGGACGTTGCCGTCCCGGGGCAGGGTGTGGTGTCAGTGGAAATGCCAAAATGGGGTGAGCATGCAAACCCTGTACGAGATTTGAACAGACGACTTGGGTTTAGAGTAGTGAAGTACAACCATGACCTTACACTAAAACTATTCATATAAGAAAATCTATATAGAACAGGCACATGCTACTGTTATAACGATGGGAAAGTTGTTATTTCCAGAGATGGCGTGGCGTATTATACGGTACTGGAACATGTTTTTATGATACTGTGGCATTAAAGTGACACACTAGCAGAGCACAACAATGAAATATGGAGTATTTTGGAATTAGGTTGGATTCGGAAGCAAGCTGATGAAGACAACAATGACCCATGATGAATATGATGCTTTGGTGGAAGGAGTTTACCGTAAAGTTAGAACAAATAAAACCATGCACAGGGCTAGGAAAAAATTTTGCTTTATTTGCATTTCAGTTTTCTGACACCGCTTCTTATTTTATGCAAGAGCTTTACATACAGCCGTCAACCCATCAAGTGGAGAGAAAAAAAAAAAAAGAGAGAGAGAACAGGGACTGGCCTGACGGGCGAGTAAACTGTGGGGAAAACGTTCAGCGGTTCATATAGTTAATATACCTAAACTAGAGCACTTAACACATCTTGCACTTAAAAAAAATCTTTCCATTTGGCTTTAATACAAAATACAAGGGAGCTCGAGAAAAAAAAAAAAAAAAAAAACAAAGCAACATTGAACAGTGTGGAAGTTGAAAAGTTATAATGGCCTTTCCTTTTAGAACCCCCTCAAGATCATGTCTGAGAAGCTTCATGCATTAAAAAAAAAAAAAAAAAAAAAAACTCCAACAAGCTGTCTGTAAAACCAGCAAGGACCTAAATAATAATAATAATAATATTTATTATAGTAACACACAAAGAAAAGAAAAAAAAGAACTGCAAACGCACTCAGCAGCATCCTCTCCCTCCTCCACAAAGCAACAAAACAGGAAGCTGCACCATCCGAGAAGAGGGAACACCGTTAGGGGTGCAGATCACGTCCTCTGCCCGTTCCCGTCCCACCGTTTCAGCGTCCATCCCTCAGCGACACGATGGGCCAATAGGAACGTGGCAGACGGGTCAGGGGGGAGGGGCATGTGAACGTTCAAAAGTTCAAAAGTCAAAAAGAAACACACAGAATTACAACACTCACGTGACTCCCCCTTCTGGTGGGTTTTAGTCTTAATCCTCAGATGCTTGAACCTCCCGACCCCCCCCAAAAAAAAAAAAAAAAAAAAAAAAACGACCCCCCCCCCTCACACCCTTCTCACTGCACGGCCTGTTCGCTGCCGGTGCTGCCAGAGTCCTGGGGCTTCATGACATCGGGCAGCTCTGGGGGGCTGGAGAACGCCTCCACCCTCAGCTGTTCAAACGCCCCGTCTGAGGGGGACACAGACAGCACAAAATAAAAATTAAGACCATCGCAACGCCTGCAGAGGATCAAGTGCTGCGTGCTGAGTGCCAATCAAAGCGTACCACCGATCCGGAAGGCCAGGCCCACCGTGGCCGGAGCCTGAGGTCTGGCCGTCTGGTTCGTGAATCCACAGTCGCCGAGGGTTTTGCTGTCCTCCAACAACACGTCATCCTGAGACAACACACACACACACACACACACAGAGAAGACATGGGGACATGGGCAAAACAGAAATCAAGCAGGTGATCAGATGACCGCAATGACGGGTTTTAGACGAACACGGCTCTTACTCATCTAGCTCCATTTTTGGTAACTACATTTACAGTGATTGTCATGGTGAAACAGCACACGGTGACATGTGTCCTCTGCATTTAACTCATCACCCTTGGTGAGCAGTCATGACAGGCACCCAGGGAGCAGTGTGTGGGGACGGTGTGTGTCGCTCAGCGGCACCTTGGCAGTTCGGGACTCGAACCGGCAACCTACTGATTACGGGGCCGCTTCCTTAACCGCTAAGCCACCATTTAACAGACGTCCTTATCCGGAGTTACAGGGACAGACCCCCTGGAGACACTCTTGCAGAAGGGCAAGTGTCTCCTGCATCACCCCTGGTGACAGTGGGCAGCGTGTGGGGACGGTTCCGCCAGGCCACCGCTGCCGATCTGGCGAGGCTGCTTACTGCATCGCTCATGTGAGGGGGTTTAAATCCTCCAGAACGAGGAAGTGGGGCGTGACAGGCTCCTCCCCCTTTGAAACGTCACTCGTCCAGCACCAGTTACCTTGTAGAGCCGCTGGTCCTCCGGCGGACGCTTCAGGATGCCCTCCACGATGCGCTTCAGCTCGTACACGGTGGTGGACTCCTTGGCATCGGTGAAGATGGTCGTCTTGTGACGCCTGATCATCAAGAACACGTCCTAAAGCGGAGAGGAGAAAAGATGAAGAGTCAAGCGCTCCCTCACACGAACCCGACCTCCCGGAAGCGGGTTTAAACCCCGGGGTTAAAGGTCAGCGCTGTTCGGACACGTGATCCGCCGGGAAAGGGGCGCTTTTCGGCGGTTCGCGGTGTCCTGGCTGAAAACGGAGCACGTCGCGCAGCTACGGGGCGTCCGGGAGACGCGCTAGGACCGTCCTGGGTGACGGCTGGCCGAAAACCGGACGCGGGGAAGCAGGCAAGAGCCGGGCTAGCCGGCTAGCGGCTAAAAACACTGCGAAACAAAGGGATTCGTGCGCGCAGCGGGGTTTTTTCTTTTAAATATCCGTTTCGCGGCTCGACGCGGCGCCGCCTCGCCGGTCCCGGCGACTGGCGCGGCGTTTTACTGCACCGTCCGTTCGGCACGACGTGGTGAACGCGGGCGTCGCGGCGGTTTCTGCGCTTCCCCCGACTCACCATTTCTCTCGGTCGGTTGCGTTCGCCTCCAGCCCCGCAGCGATCCCATAATGCAGCGCGGAGACCAAGCCCCGCCCCGCGATCCCGGTGTTGCCAGGCGCGCTTGTTTCAAGCGAGGGTCTCCACGACGTCACGTCTGCATTTAGGGGCCAGACGCTCCGTGTTCGCGTTTATTTAAAATAATGTAAAGTCATGTTGATTCTTATGCAATTAAATAAAATATTATAAAAAGTAGCCAAGTACCAAGATTCCAAATATGTGATCTTTGTGTTATAATCTATACACAGCACATGGTGACACAAAAAAAAGGTGTCCTTTGTATTTAACCATCACCTTGAGTGAGCAGTGGGCACCATGACAGGCGCCTGGGGAGCAGCGTGTAGCCTAGCGGGTAACACACTCGCCTATGAACCAGAAGACCCAGGTTTAAATCCCACTTACTACCATTGTGTCCCTGAGCAAGACACTTAACCCTCAGTGTCTACAGAGGGGGACTGTCCAAATGTATGGTGAACTAAATACCAATTTATGTGGTGGCCTAGCAGTTAAGGTTGTCGGTTCGAATCCCAATCTGCAAAGGTGCCACTGAGCAAAGCACTGTCCCCACACACTGCTCCCCGGGCGCCTGCTCGCTCAGGGTGATGGTTAAATACTGAGGACAAATTTCACTGTGTGCACCGAGTGCTGTGCCATTCAGGTGAAATTCACTTTTAATTAATAACTTTAATAAAGAGATTTTATTAGATGGATCCACTTTGGAGTACAATCACTTTTCACGTCACCAAGTGCAACTTCTGCACTTGTTATCACCCAGTTCTTGAGTTGAATGTGGTGTGATGGAACCCTGAACGATCTAAGCTGTGGAGACCCCTGCTTTAAAACATATGTTGAGGAAGGGCGGGGGGGAAACACCGCTGTCCACTCTGAACATTATCCATCATTTGTGCAGCAACCACCCTCCACTTTAAATGATTAGATTAGATTAGATTCAACTTTATTGTCATTACACATGTACAAGTACAGGGCAACGAAATGTAGTTTAGGTCAAACCAGAAGTGCAATAAGCAGCAAGTGCAGGATACAGTTCAAATAAGTTATATATATATACATAAAGTGATATGTGCAAGACAAAGTGATATGTGCAGTACAAAGTGATAGTACAGTGCAGTGATTATCAGGAGTGTATGGGGGGGGGGGCAGAGGAGTTCAGCAAGGAAACAGCTCTGGGAAAAAAGCTGTTCCTAAGTCTGCTGGTTCTTGTCCATGGTAGCCTGAACCGTCTGCCTGAAGGCAGGAGAGAGAACAGTTCGTGGGCCGGGTGGGAGGAGTCCTTAAGAATACTGTGAGCTCGACGCAGACAGTGCTTCCTCTGGATGTCCTCGATGGATGGAAGTGGAGTCCCTGTGATGCGCTTGGCAGTTTTCACCACCCGCTGCATCGCCTTACGCTCAGCAACAGTGCAGCTTCCATACCACACTGTGAGACAGCTGGTAAGGATGCTCTCTATTGTAGAGCGGTAAAGGTTCAACAGGAGATCTGTGACATCAAGTATTATGAATCTGTAGATGTTTGCTGCTCCTCACAGGCCCACGCCTGTATTCTCAAACGTCTGCGTCTGCAGTGTGTGGGGACGGTGCTTCGCTCAGCGGCACCTTCCGATTACGGGGCCCGCTTCCTTCACGTCTCTAAACGTGAAATACTGCTCCTGACGCATCAACGTGAGTCGGTGACGTCACGGGGAGGGGCGAACCCCGCCCCCCGGAAAAACTAATGGCGCCTCAATCATGTTTGCTTTCTGTATAAAGTACAAGTATCCAGTCCCTCAACATTCTAGGGTCTTTTATGGGAAACCTGCAGCCGGGCGACAGCGACAGAAACCCCACTCAGGTTTAAGGTCCCGACCGGCTTCTGCATGTGGAGGCGCAGCAGCGCCCCCACGTGGTCGGGGGACGTCACAGCACAAAACCGACGTTCACGTTACAATCTCACATTTTATATGACAGAAGGAGCTATAAGTAAAATTACACCCACCTACTGTAATTAATTTCACGGGGGAAAATAAGATCTGGTAACACCGCTGGTCACTCGAGAGATTGTGATTTAAACGGAACTGGTTTAATGACGCAAACGCAGTAATTTCAGTTTCAATGATTTTTCTATTTTTTCCCCCAGAAGATATAAAAGACTTTCATGTATCTTTTATGTGACACAAATCAATACTTATTACTTTCTTTACAGAGCGTTTGCTTCCAAGTGACTGTCACTAATTTCCAATTATCTTTAATGCACTTTAACCCACTACTTACTTTAAATTGTAAAATGAAGTGAAGTTGAAAGTGAAGTGATTGTCATTGTGAAACACTGCATTACAACACACAGTGAAGTAAGTCCTCTGTATTTAACCATCACCCCGAGTGAGCAGAGGGCACCGTGACAGGCGCCCGGGGAGCAGCATGTGGGGACGGTACCGAGATCAAGGGGACCTCGGTGGCACCTTGGCGGATCGGGATTTGAACCAGCAACCTTCTGATTATGGGGCCGCTTCCTTAGCCACTTGGCCACCACTCATAAAATCTAAGAGACAACACCCTGGAATACAGCATTTCCAACACAGGAACTCATTTGTACTAAAATACAATATTAAATCACCAGAGAGTGAAATGAAATGTAAGAAACTGAAGCCTTTTATTTTTTGTTCATCTATATTTTTCCAGGATGTCCGTACCACACACACAAATATAGAAATACGTAAAGCATGACATTCAACAAAAACCAAAAAAAAAAAAAAAAGACAAAAAGAGCAACGACAAACAAAGCATACGCTCAGGATCTCTGAGATTTACTATTATGTACAATAAACGTCTGCTTTCGGAATAATATATTCTCCATTATAAAATACATCTTGCAAGGTACTATAGCAACAAGCAGGGCAATGATAAAAGAGCTCTAAATCCTCATATGCAAATATATCAAAGTTCTCAAATACAGGCTAAGAAGTCCTTTAAATTTCATCATTACAAAAAAACCCACCACAGACCATATAAGGCCACCCAACCTGTTTTAGGGCACAACAAAACAATATCATTCCGGTTCCTCTTCTGCAACCTTTCGGTGTTACTCGTCTAAAACATCAGCCGAAACTGAACGAGTGGAAATTGCCAAGTTTGGTGATTAACAATGAGCGCCCGTCCACTTTTACGAGAGAAATAACGCAGAAAATTGTTCAATTCGACGGTAATTCCAGCGACCGAAACGAGGCTGCTGTTCTAATTCCGGAGTTCTATTAGTGGGTGTCATGATGATGTAAACTAGTCTGCGGGGGAAATGCACGCCTATTATGCACATGGTGCTCTCGGTTAACAGACTCTGATCCCGTCTGCATTTCGGTCTGTAATCTACTCAGGACCATTTTAAAACACTCACATGCTCACATTTCCGATCACAGACGAATAAAAACGATAGGACGTGTACCATAAAATCAAACGTTGAAACGTAGTTCAGCACCCTGCTCCTTACACAGGGCTCTTCTTTTTTTTTTATTTGGCAAGGTTCGAGAGGGTGGGGGCGGGGTTTCGGCTGGGCCGCGGCCACTACGACAGCTGCCAAAAAAAAAAAAGTGACGCGGTCCATATACTCTTATTCCTAGTCTATATGTCTTTATTCTAACCAGCTGTGTGCGTGTGAGCTCTGCTCCGGTCCACGGTTTCTACGTACGGCAGACGCTCCTCGCTGAATAAATTCAGCATCAAGTGCTAAGATGTGCGTGGTTGTACTCCTAGTGTTATGGATGAGTGTCAAGCAGCTAAATTCCATTAGTGTGTGTGTGTGTGTGTGTGTGTGTGTGAGTGAGTGAGTAGTTGGGTGTGCCTGAGGGATTAGGAACTGTATAAAAATCCCCTGATGCACTCAACATTAACAACATGTGTGTGTGTGTGTGTGTTAGGAAGCATGGCTTATGTCCCCACCAAAATCCAAACTGTGTGTGTTTGCCACAGTGCCTCCCTGTAACCATGGCACTTTATCAAACTGACCTCTGAAAGCACAACGTGCCCCCCGAACCCGCCCGTTTGAATAAAACCAAATGAAAACGGTCAGAACTCGTCGTCGGAGCTGAGCAGCAGCGTTTTCTCGTTGTCGCCGCGGGTGCTCGTCGTGCTGTGGCTCCGGGAGACGGGCGGGCCGCCGCGCTGCTCCAGCGTGGACTGCTGGGTGTACTGCTGGTAGGCCGGGGAGAAGTTGTGGATGGCGTCCTGCACCATGTCCCCGGGGTTCATGGTCTCCTTCAGGCTGCTGGAGATGCTCTTCATCGGGGCGCAGCGACCTGTCAGGCCGAGGGTCACGACCAAGAGGACAAATAATAATCACCTGTCACAGTCTACACAATATATAACCGGTATTCGTATATGAACATATGAAAGCAAATATAATAATAATAATAATAAAAAACAATATATATATATATATATACACACACACACACACACAAAATGCAATCACAGATGGACTACTAAAAACATACAGCATCTACAACACAGCACTTAATAAAAAATAAAAAGAGAACAGAAGAGAAACGTGAGGCTGAGGCAGAAAGAGAACCTACCGTACTGTCCATAGTTAGGGACTGGGCCTTATAGAGCAGCATAAAGACAGACGGCACGGGGAGAAAAGAGCGTGTGCGGGCGGGAGGAATGTTGAATACAAAGAGGAATAAAAGTGGAGGGAGAAAGAGCGAGAGGGTCAGTGAGAAGAGAATCATCTAAAAAAAAACACGACACTGTTAATAATAATGCAGTGCTTCATCTTCAAACAGTTCCAGACAATACACAGGGGCCGAGTTCTGATTGGCTGAGAGGATCCAGGCGGTGATGTCACGGTTTTCATGATTTTAAACGTCATCGGACCATGATACTGATTCTAATTTTCTACCGTTTATGGTCGAATGACACTGCTGGAACACAGAAGATAAATCTTACGTTTCCAAGTAAAATTTAAAATGTGATATAAAAACCATGATCATCGGTTCCTCCGGTTGAAAATGCTGAGGTCTTTACCGTGAGAGTCCAGCCTCTTGTCCATGTACACCTTGTAGGTGAAGGCGTGGCGGAGGGCCACGGCGGCGAAGAACATCTCGATGCAGATGATGAAGTTCTGGTACCCAGCCGCCACGGTGCCCTCACCCACCGACACGTCCGGGGAGTGGATCTGCGGGATGGCTCCACATTTCTCCAGGATGGCCAGCAGCATTCCTGACACCAGGAGAAATGGGAACGTTCATCAGGACACAGGCCAGGGGTCTCGTTCATAAAACTTTGCGTAGAACTTGTACTAAAAGTGTAAGTGCAACCAAAGGGAAAAAAAGCCTGAAAAAGCATCACCATGGCAACCAAGGGGAAAAGTAAGGAGACGTATTTTTCCTAAAATCAAATAGATGTGTTTGTGAGTGAAGTGCAAAGACAAAAAACAATTGTTTGGTGGTCACAGTATCGTGGTGACAAACTAAATTTTTTAATTTAATTTGAATTATGTTTCACGTATATATTCTGTATTATAAATAAATGACTGAAAAAGTGCAATTAAATATACACAAGGAAATATTATATGGGTATATATCGCAAAGTGTGCGTAGGAGGAGGAGTACGCATCTTTTAGGTCCCGTTTTGTGCGTACGAGACAGCTATAAATGAGACCCCTGGTCCTATGCGGGGAAAGAAAGAACGAGAGCGAGAGCAGGGTTTACCTTGCCAGAAGCTGAGGAAGATGACGGACTTGACCATGAAGAACTTGAGCACAGGGCTGTAAGGGACCAGCAGCTCACGGGTGGCGAAGTAGAAGAGGAACAGGGCATAGAGGGACAGGCTGACTGAGATGTTGTAGACGATGGTCACGTAGAGGTAGCCGCTCGCCACACTGACGGGATACAGAGAAATAAAGAAATGACTCAAACCACCACAATCGTAAGAATTTCCACCCACAGTTTGTCAACTGTGAGAAAAACCTTCAAATACAGAACTGTCAGAATGGGAGAAGAAACCGCTCCTCACTTGAAGTCTCCGTCTCGGTATTTTCCAAAGGCCTGCAGGATGACCGTAATCATGGCCATGAGCGGTTTCACCACGCAGAACTGCAGGGTGGCCTAGAAGAGACAGAGAAAGGCAGAGCTGATTGGACTTTTTCGTTCCTCCTGCACCTTGAAGAAGAAATTATGGACGAACAAATAGTCCATCCATCAACAAAATAAAAAAAATTAAAAAATGGATTCTATTAGAGGCTGATGGAAGACGCACCGATAGACCACAAGCTCTCACCTGCTTGCAGAACCTGAGGAAGCCGATGGAGTAGGTTCTGCCCCAGAGGCAGCAGGTTCCGTACACGCAGCTGGACCTGGAGGAGATGGTAGGATTTATCGCAGGCTCTTTTACGAGATCAAGCGTTCCCTCGGCCACATGCACTCGAACGAGTCAGGGCGCCGACGGCCATTTCTGGACAAGCGCAGGGAACTGCAGTGAACGGTTAACTCACTCGATGGGCTTCCCTCGGATCTCGGCCATGATTGCGCTCTCTCCTCCGAGGTACTCGTAGCACAAGCTCAGGAAGTTGTAGATCACAAACGCTGCAGAAAAAGACAACAGGACGTCAGCCTCGGAGCCTGCACTGCACACCGCGTCCAAACTGGGACAGCGCGGTATAAACAGCGTAAGACTGAGGTCTGATTACGCTGCCACGTTGCAGGACGTTTTGCTCCTTGCCTGTGAAACGTCACATCGGCGAAACCGCACCTAGTAGCATTAACAAAGGTTGGGGGTGATTGTCGTTGTGATGACACGGTGGAACGTGCCCTCTGTATTTAACCATCACCCTTGGTGAGCAGTGGGCACCATGAAGAGCGTGAGGGGTGCAGAGCTTTGCTCAGTGGCACCCTGGTGGTTCAGGATTCAAACCTGATGTTCCACTGAACTGATAACTTATCACTTTTCAAAGTGCTCATAACTTTGGTCCTTGAGAAGTTAAGGTCCCCTGACATTAATCTTTTTTTTGCTTTTATATCGGTCTTGTTGGTCCCCTAATTCTGTATCTGAAGTGTCTCGGTGTAGAATTACAGCCACTTTGATCCAGTCCCACGATGAGATTCGCCATTTCACCGTCTGTAGCTTTAAATGCCAATGAGCAGGAGAGAGGCGGGACGAGGAGGAGAGCGGCCATTCGCGGGAATGACGTCATCAACACCATTCACCAACCACACCAAGACAGGAAGTCGTGTCGATCTTCTGAGTCCCCGAACCGCCAAGGTGCCACTGAGCAAAGCACCGTCCCCACACGCTGCTCCCTGGACGCCTGTCATGGCTGCCCACTGCTCACCAAGGGTGATGGGTTAAATGCAGAGGACACGTTACACCGTGTCCCTGTGTGCTGTAGTGTTTCACAATGACAATCGCTTCACTTTCATAATTATGACTTTACTTTTACATCCGGAATATGGCCAATGAGCCCCTGGACGAGGGGAACTCCTATTAAATAATCTTACAAAGTGAAATTTTCAGCTTTCATGTTAAAAACCATCCAGAATTAAATCTGATTGTCTTATTTTGCCAAGTGAGCAATCAGGATGCTCTGTCCTTCACGGGCTACATCCACACCTTCTCTCTCTCATCCTGTCGTCTCATTGCACAATGTACATGCTACTGTCTCATGTGCATGCTCTTGTTTACTTGCTCTAGGTTCCAGGACATTTTATTCAATTTGTGGGCCTCATGGAGCTGCTATCAGTATGCAGAAATGGAAATGGGATGCCCGTCTATTTAAAAAAGTAAATTACGAAAAAAAGTCAATTACACAAAATACATTAATTTCTGCCATTTTTATCATGATCGTGAAAACTCTAGCTGAATTTTACTCACCGATCGTACTGTAATCATTATATCATGTCAGGTTGACATTAAGGCTGGATATTCCCTCAGTTATGAAAAGGACTCCCCTACATCACATGGGATGAGCTTTTGGGGGGACTTTACCGTCCAGGAGCAACACACACACACACACACACACACACCTTCACCCTCTTGGTGTCAGAAATAATTACACTGGGTGGGTAGTTAGTTCCTCCTCTACATAACACTAACTAAACTATCAGCAGCATTGTTGTATTCCTACACAGTAAAACGCGTTCATATTTTTTATATTATCATAATCAATATTAAAAGATCGAATGCGGGCGGTTTAACGGACAGTCAGCACAGCCGCTCTCCGGTGATTCATCTGTGGGTGTATTCAGTGTATGACGGCAAGTGAGGGAAGGAAGGTGCGTGTGTGTGTGTTGGTAGCGGAGCTGACTGCTCAACCAGGCGACACACGCCCTCATGCTGCAGACTGTAAACGCGTTTCACATCAGCTGTGGCCACAGGCCTGCAACAGGTTAAAGATAGAAAACACACACACACACACACACACACACACACACACACACTCCATGACAAACCACAAGTACCCACCTGCCAATTAAAACCCACTGCGAACAAATGTGCACGTGCCAGTACAAACAGAATCTGACAGCTGATGCATTCTGGGTCATTTTTTACATTTACGGCATTTACCAGACGCCCTTATCCAGAGCGACTTACAATCAGTAGTTACAGGGACAGTCCCCCCCCTGGAGACACTCAGGGTTAAGTGTCCTGCTCAGGGACACGATGGTAGTAAGTGGGGTTTGAACCCGGGTCTTCTGGTTCACAGGCGAGTGTGTTACCCGCTAGGCTACTACCATCCAAACTGATCTTTCCAATCTGCAGTCTGTATATAGCAGAATAAATAGAGCAACAGAATTCTTTGACACCCAAAAACCTGGGTGCAGTTTGCAATATGGACATGGGTTATTGGAATTGGAATACAATGGACTGATGCAATTAATAGATGGCGTAAGTAGAAAAGCATTCGTTAATACTGACTGTTTTCACACTGTACGTCCCCACAGTGTGGAACAACATTTAAAAAATGAAGAGGTGAATATATCGGTGGAAAAGAAAACTAGCTGGAGTGAAAGTGATTGCTGTGGAACAGAAGATGAAACTGGCTGCTGTGCGGAACGGCAGGTTTATAAAGTCGGTGTAAAAGGCATTCCGGTTAATGACGGCGCTGCCTGTTCAATAAACTCGCGCTCTCGGCAAATGCCAAGTCACTGCGGTAACCACGGCAGTTTCAGGTTAATGGATGCCGGCGCCGCGGTGGGAACGCTGCTCGCGCTCAGGCGAGAAAGAAAGGCCGGTCGCAGGCGGCCGTCGTTTGCATACTGTTGCTAAGATATGAGCCTGCCCTTCCCAGCAGGCCTCGGAAAATGATGGGAAAGAACAAAGATGGCTACCCTCATAAATGCAGATGCATTCACACACACACACACACACACACACACACCCCAACTGTCTGATTTACATAGACTATTAACATCCATTTTCTTTCGTTAGACAACACAAGACCAGCACGTTCATAATGTCATACCTGCACACACTCTAACCTACCCACACGTTTACAGCCGTTCACGAGCCACGAGATCGTCATTCGTATCACTCGAGCGAAAACGTCCATGTGGATCAGCCCACACAAACAACTCAAATGTAGTTTAAGTCCTTGATGCTGCCTAAAGGGCTGTAAATGGAAGTTCTCCCTCTTACACCAACACACACTCCTGCACGCCCTCTCAGATCTGCACACGAAACCAGACTAAAAATTCCCTCTTCACGGGGTCTCCGGTCCCAATCCACTCTGTTCTCCTTCGTTGTCCCTGGCTGGTGGGACAACTTGTCCTGCTCCATTCGACCAGCCGAGACTACCACCACCTTTAAGAAGCAGCTGAAAACACACTTGTTCAAAAAGTATTTCAGACGAGTCTAAAAAATTGGTCTTTTCCAGAAAAGTTGGGCCTTATCGGGGCTCTTAGTTTTGTAACTCAAAATCTATAGAAACCGAATGAATTGCTGGTGTCGTCCTCTTGTTAGTCAATTTGGATAAAAGCGTCTGCCAAGTAAAGTAAATTATTACTACAGTGTAGAGACATTCTCTGGTGTCATAATTCGATTAAGATTACCAATGCATCACGGTGCATCCCATCAATTTTCCTACATTTCCAATACGTGTTTTTTTTTTAAAATAGGTCAGTGAGATGAGAGTTAAGGCCTCGATTACGAGATTCACTTCAACACCCCTGGTAGAGCTTCTCATTTAGCAGATGCTACAGTAATAACACCAGTTACACATCATGTGTGGGTCAGAAGCACAAACCAACGCACGGTTTAAATGCAGGATTTAGACAGATGCACCACGTACAGCAACGCTGAACGTGTTGACGTCAAGAGAGACGTCGTGACGCGTCGGCAGTTACATCTAATCTCAAACGTTCCCAAACCGAAAGATAAGCGGTCAGAAAACACAGAAAAATTAAAATGGAGCGACTCACCCTCATAGCAGTCCCTGACGGTGTCAAAATACACGTAGTACTCCTCGTTGGTGAAGAAGAGGAGGCTGAGCCACGAGTCGAATGCGTAGATGGGCACGATGAAGAGGATGCGCACGATGTGCCGCTGCTCGTTGGGAGAGCTGTAGTACCGCAGGTGCATGTAAATCTGAGGAACGGTTCAGAAACAAAACCATTTTATACGTTTAAATTGTTGCTACATTAATGTCACAACGGCCACCAGTAGAGGATCTCCCGCCCGCACGAGAAGGTCTTTCTAGAAAACAGGAAACTGGCCTTGTGGCCACACGGGGACGCCGTTTCAGGCAACCAGGAGCGGTGAATTTCTCTTTTTCCTGTATCCGTGTGGACAGTGAAGCGGCTTTTTTTTGGTGGAAACGCTGACACATCAGCCCGCCTTCCAACCTGACCTTTAACCCCAAACGCATCATACATACAAGTGGTAGTAGCCTAGTGGGTAACACACTCGCCTATGAACCAGAAGACCCGGGTTCGAATCCCACTTACTACCATTGTGTCCCTGAGCAAGACACTTAACCCTAAGTTGCTCCAGGGAGACTGTCCCTGTAACTACTGATTGATAAGGGCGTCTGGTAAATGCTGTAAATGTAAATACAACAATGGCGGAAAACGCATTCGTTTAACTCACTGCGGTGTTGTGTGTCAACAGTAGGGCCTGTCAAAGCCCATTGAGACGTACTGTATGTGATTATGGCCGTTATAAGAAATAAACGTTGCTGTCGATGTTCTCTTTAGAAAAAAAAACCTGTTTTAAAGAAAAGTGAAGTGATGTCATTGTGAAACCCTGCAGCACACGGTGAAACGTGTCCTCTGCATTTAACCGTCACCCTTGGTGAGCAGTGGACACCATGACAGGCGCCTGGGGAGCAGCGTGTGGGGAGCAGGTAGGGTGGTGGTAGCCTAGCGGGTAACACACTCGCCTATGAACCAGAAGACCCAGGTTCAAACCCCACTTACTACCATCGTGTCCCTGAGCAAGACACTTAACCCTGAGTGTCTCCAGGGGGGGACTGTCCCTGTAACTACTGACTACTGTCGCTCTGGATAAGGGCGTCTGGTAAATGCCGTAAATGTACCCGAACCCACAACCTGCTGATTACGGGTCCGCTTCCTTACCCACTAGGCCACCACTGCCCCAGAAAAGCAGGGTGTGGGTGGGGTCTAAGTCCCCTGATTTAACAAGATGCGTTAGTGTGTGTGCGCTGTGTAATGAAGACGCGCTAATGGACACACAGGCCGACGCCGATGAGGTCATTTCCAGACCAGCTTTTGTTCACTACGCCTGCACAACAACCCCGACCTATCACCTTTCCCGGCCTGTGCAAACGCACTCCTACCGCAGGCAGAACAACACACGGGCAGTGTGCAGAGTCCTGTTGCCGGGCAACCAGCAGCACTCTCTGACGTCGCCGCGGAGCGGCCGCACCTGTTGCCGGAGCAACGGCTCATCTTCTGACTGTGGCGAGCGGTGCGGCGGAGTCAACCCTGGCTTCCTGAGACGGAGAGTCCTCCTACGCCACACACGCACCCCAGTTACACGAATACTAACGAAACGGGAAAATTCACGACTCTCCCTGAGAAAAGGTTCATTCGCTCGACGTTTTTGCCACGACTGGAGGTGTAATGCGCGTCCAGAACGAGAATAAAGGCGATTTATCGCGTGTACCTGGTGACACGTGAGCAGCAGGGCCGTCCACACGAAGAAGCCGGACACGGCCTGCGCTGCGGGCGTCATGAGGAAGATGGGCTCGTCTGGGGTCACCTGAGGAGCCACGGGCCCGAGCGACACGTTGGCCCCGGGCGGGCCCACAGCCGGCGCCAGGCCGATGGGGGAGCTGTTGCCCATCCTCTCCAGCAGGGGCACGTCCCGCCTCCACACCGCCTTCATCTGACACCACAGACAGAAAATGATGGATATTAAAGACAAAATAAAGCACACGTCGTACACGTCCTCCGGAGAACGTTCCCGTCCCAGCAGCTGATTGCAGTGGGGGACATTTTTAGGTGTTCGGTGATGGTCTGGAGGAAGACGTGAGAAATGGGGATGAAAGGAGGCCGAAGCTGCAGGGAGAAGAGAAGAGGAACGAAGGGACGGACGGAGCGATGTCGTCACCCCATTCACAGCACATGGAATACAGAGACAAAAAACGGGAGACAAAAGTACGGAAAATGCAGCTCTGCACACGCAGAAGTTCTTTCTGAATTCCATTACACCTTTCATGTACAATACAGCGAAAATCCTGACGAGACCTCCTGGCCGTTGCCATAACAACCGAGAGCCCAGACACGGGAAATGTCCAGATGTAGATCGCAGACATCTTCAGCTGAGGACCAAATATCTAAATGGCTAAATAACGCGAACTTTGACCTCATTCGGCCACCGAACCAGAGCTGAACTGAGCCACAAGCGCAAACATCTACGCAAAAAGGGCATAAATGTAAATGAACACATGAGTATTGCCGATCATCGTCTGGACTGACGAGAACCTCCTGAAACGAAGGTCCCGCCGTCTCCCCGCTGACCAACCTCAAGCAACACTTCTTCCAGAATCTAGATTTACTGTGGCCCACGAATTAATTATTTAGTCGAACACACTACGCTTATTAAGATGCTGCAATGTCGGAAAACCCAATTATTTCATGAATATTGAGAACTACGCGTTGGTCTTGTTATGATCATTTGGGGAAGTCTTTGGTAGAAGACCCCTATAATAAATATATGTAAATATAAATACAGAGCAAATGCAATAACTACACAGACGAGGTGGCCTTCAGAAATCCACTCATATCGTAAATTGTTAATATTTTATATATAATCATTTTCCTGAACAAGTGGGTTTAAATGAACACGCGTGTTTGTTGTGGCGAGTTCTGGACGCGGGACTCTTTACCTTTCTCCTCGGCCGCTCCTCTCGCTTTCTTCACAGCAACAACGCGATGATTTCTGCTTTCAAACAGCGTCGCATTTAGCTACCGATTCCTCTCGAATTATAATTGTTCAGAAAGACGAACAATTACGCTGCTAAACTCGGCGGCTAGCGGCTAACGGAGATGCCCCTTCGGGGAATAACGGTGACTGTTCCCGGCGGATGCTAACGCACCGATTACAAACCACAAAACGGGCCAAACTCGGCCGGCTACCGGCCTAAAGTATTCCCCGCTACTGTTACAGCCATGTCCGCCCGTACAGAATCCCGCTAGCGGCGCGTCCTGGCTGTCTCACAGAGCTAACTGCGCTAGCGGCGGAGCTAACCGAGTCACGGAAGAAAGACGGAGGCGCGGCGCTAATTGAACGAACGATCTTCTGTACACGAGATGAGAAGCCGCGCTCGGCTCCGCTCGGCTCCGCTCGGCTCCACTCGGCCCGCCCGCTTCTCCTGCTCCCGCTCGAGTGACTGAGGCGGACGCAACGCGGCGCTCCTCCGCCAGGCTGAAGGTGCGCATGCGCGTCCGCCACGGTGTCGGTTGCGTCACTCCAGGTGACGTCACGCCGCAGTGACACTCCAGGTTATCCAAACGCATTTCCCTTGCAACTACCCCAGGCTGCGGGCCTTCGACTCGTTCTTGAAACTTACATTTCGAATGTAATATTAAAATGATGCGGAGTTTGAACATGAGGGCGATGCATGGCTGTAGAAGAAAAGAATATATATTGAGAAGAATATTGAACTACATCTATGTCTTTTGAGATAGAATGGAGAAATTCACCACAGAAATGCATTTTTAAAAATTCATTTTCTAAAATACTTCAGAACAAAATGGACCTAGAGGAACAGATATCCTGTAGTAAGAGATGCCTAGCTAAATGCTTTAGCTAAAATATGATATTAAATGTACAATAAAAATTAGATCACTTTCAAGAGTTGCAAAAAAAGGCAAAGGCAGGTGTAAAAGTATGAGGAATTTTTATTTTTTAATTATTACTTCATAAAATATACACAAATACTGTTGTAAATAAAGTGTGTTAAAGAACTGTACAAGATATCAGTACACAATACAGAATGTGACCCCCAATTCCTCTAGATGAACCCCAGTTTAACCCACCCTCCCCAAGGTCACACGACTGCAGGGTCAATAAAGCAGGCTGCTGGGACACACGGGGACCAACACTGTGACAACACCAGAGTGGCAGCTTTCATCAGTCCATCCAAGCGTCATCTGGGAGAGTGTGAGGTCAAAGCAACGTCCCCACGGGTCGGAACCCTCGGCCTGGGCCCTCGGGTGCAGGGGGACACCGAGTGCAGAGCACAGAACACACACACACACACACACACAAGATCACTACACCCACGAAGGATCCACTACTAACCCTCTTCAGCCCCAACGGTCCACAGATGATGGATGTGAGCACACATGCAAAAAAAAAAAAAAAAAAAAGAAACACGTCCACCCGCATTCATGACCCTGCAGGGCACAACCCCCCCCCCAAATTAGTACTTCCGCGGTGTTAAAACCCTGACCCGCCCCGCTACACTATACACCTCCAAACAACCATCACCGTTTTGGCTTTCAACAAAGGAACCCCAGATATTTACAGGTACACGTAGGAAAGGAGCAGAAGAAGTGCAGGTGAAATTTACACAGGGAGGCGTGGCACGAGTGGACCCACCCGCACAGATGCCGTGGGGGAGAAAAAAAAAAAAAACAGAGGGGGCAGTGAGGAGAACGGGTGAAGAAAATGCCGCTTTTATTCCCTGAATGTGACGTTGACCTTTGACACGACGCATTGGAAAAAATAAAAATTAAAAAATAACAGAAAAAGATGGCCGCTCACTTCCTGTTCCTGTCTTCCGGTGAGAATTTGTCCTCCCGCCCGGCCTGGATCAGATGAACAAGTGGCGCGAACGTGTGCAAACACCACGAGTGAGAGAGCGAGTGAGAGAGAGAGCGAGTTTCAGACGGCGTTCCGCGTACGAACAATCAGACCCCTTCGGAGGGAGAAAGGGGACGCGTGCGGTGTGTCCTTGTCGTGCCGGTGACGGACTGTAGCGGGGAAAACGTGAAGGACGAGGCGGCGTCTCTCTGCCGCCTGGGGTTCGGGGAGGTGCGTAAATAAGCGGGCCACGCCGAGCGTTAGTACAAGTTAACCGTCTCCCCGCCGGTCCCGAGCCGGGACGCCTCACTTTCCCAGGTGCTCGAACGGCATGCTGACCTGCAGACACAAACAAAAAAACAAAAAAAAAACCAGCAACGTGTACCGAGCGGCGAACGTCCAGAACCCCAGGAAAGCGCTAGAACGCGGCGGCCTTTACTTGTGACGTGGAGATCCGTGATTGGTCGTGGCGCGCCGTGAGGTCCGACGACGACACGTTGGCGGGGGCGCCCCGGTGGAGCCGCATGCTGACCTTCCGCTCGCGTTCCGCGCGAGAGATGGCCCGCGGCGACGTGTTACCTGCGACGGCGAGAGAGGCGGAGTCATGGCGCTGCGGCATGGCGCTGCGGCATGGCGCTGCGGCAAGGCGCGGCCCTGCTTGCCAGGGGAGCACTCACCGGACGGCTGGACGCGGGAGGCGGGGTTGGAGGCGGCCTGCTCCGGGCCGTTTCGGACGCGGGCGGGCGCTGAGGGGTTGGGGCCCGGCTGGTGACCCCGAGCGGCGGAGCCTCGAGGAGCCCCGGCGATGCGCTCGTCCCGCTCTTCGGCCCCGCCCCTTCGCTCTCGCTCGCCATCTTCTGCTGTTCTGCTGGCGCCCTGAAACGTTATCAAAACGCGTGAAATAAAGTGATGAAGGAGCCACATGTTGTCATAAAGTGACGTGATTGTCATTGTGATACACAGCAGCACAGCACACGGTGACACGTTGAAACCTGTCCTCTGCATTTATCCCATCACCCTGAGTGAGCAGTGGGCACCATGACAGGCGCCCGGGGAGCAGTGTGTGGGGACGGTGCTTTGCTCAGTGGCACCTTGGCGGTTCGGGATTCGAACCGGCAACCTTCTGATTACGGGGCCGCTTCCTTAACCGCTAGGCCACCACTGGCCCTCTGAGGCGGCAGGGATCTTCTGACCGCCATTGTAAAATATTAATATTTCATATAATACAGGGCGGTTCAACTGGTCCGCTATTCTTATCGTGACATCCGTGCTGCACAATCTGATCATTTCTTGCAATTTAATGATAATTAAAAAAAGTAAAACTTCCCGCTGTATCCGTCAGACCTTCAGACCTTCTCACTGAGCCCAGCATTCAGGAATCTGGTGAGGAACGCCGCCTTAAAACGCCACTTCTATCTCTTGAGGAGACAGATTCTATTCCTCGGCCTCGCGACACGAGATGTAGCGGCGAATGCTGAGATGGCGGTACGGGGGACTTACGAATTTGAGCATGTTCCAGTCGAAGACGTAGTCGTAGGAGAAGCCTTGTCTGTGGAAGAGGTTCCTGAAGAGCTGCCGCAGGTAGGAGTAGTCCGGCTTGTCGTCGAAGCGCAGGGAGCGACAGAAGTTCAGGTAGGTGGAGAACTCGGCTGCAAAAAAACGGAAGCACGAATGAGGCAAGACGTTCATACGTGGCATCTGTGGCCAGTGTCCAGCCGCAGGGGTGGGGACGGTTAGACATTTTGGTGTGGGGGACCACTCTCTACTAGGGGGCGTCGAAAAGAACCTCATAATGGACGATTCCGCCTGGATGCGGTGCAGAACGTGATGGATGATACCGTAACGACGCTGCTGGGCGGTTTTCTGGGTAAAAAGTAGTGCCGGTAGTGACCGTGGCGGCCTGATCTGGGTACAGCTTTGGAGCTGCGTTCGACTGCCGTTGTACTGCCGCTCGCTTGACTCTGTTTACGGCTCGTCCGGATTCGGCAGAAACTGCTGCCGAGAGATCCGGCGTTTATTTTACGTCATCCAAACGAGCGGCGGCGGTCGGTGTTCAGTCTGCTCTCACCTGACGCCACGAACACCAGATAAAACGCCTGGTTCAGACGTCCATGTGAACGAGGCCTGAACGCTCATCTCACTGTCGCGTTTGAAAACATCCCGTGAAGTAATGTGCAAAAATCAATGGGACATTTACATCATTTATCAGACGCCCTTATCCAGAGCGACATACAATCAGTAGTTACAGGGACCGTCCCCCCCTGGAGACACTCAGGGTTAAGTGTCCTGCTCAGGGACACGATGGTAGTAAGTGGGGTTTGAACCCGGGTCTTCTGGTTCATAGGCGAGGGTGTTACCCGCTAGGCTACTACCACCCTGGGACGCACCGATAACCGTAATTGAATCATGAGACCGGCCAATCGTAATCGTATCGCAAGACCGGCTAATCGCAATAGAATTGAACAACGAGACCGGCCAATCGTAATCGAATCGAACCGTTGACACATTTACATTTACAGCATTTACCAGACGCCCTTATCCAGAGCGACTTAAAATCAGTAGTTACAGGGACAGTGTCCCTCTGGAGACACTCAGGGTTAAGTGTCTTGCTCAGGGACACGATGGTAGTAAGTGGGGTTTGAACCTGGGTCTTCCGGTTCATAGGCGAGGGTGTTACCCGCTAGGTTAATACCACCCTGGGACGCACTGATAACCGTAATCAAATCGAATTGCGAGACCGGCTAAACATAATCAAACCGTGAGACAAGCTAATCGCAATAGAATTGAATAACGAGACCGGCCAATCGTAATCGAATTGAACCGTTGACACATTTACATTTACAGCATTTACCAGACGTCCTTATCCAAAGTGACTTACAGTCAGTAGTTACAGGGACAGTCCCCCCCTGGAGACACTCAGGGTTAAGAGTCCTGCTCAGGGACACGATGGTAGTAAGTGGGATTTGAACCTGGGTCTTCCGGTTCACAGGCGAGTGTGTTACCCGCTAGGCCACTACCACCTCGGTCCCCCCACGCACAGGCAGGAACTTACACGGATAGCCCTTGCAGAGCACCTCGATGGGCGTGGACATCTTCTTCTCGCTGATGCGCTCGTACTTCTGCCTCTTGGTGGCGGCCTTGAGGCCCTGCCAGGGCAGCGAGCCCACGTTGAAGTACATCAGCACGTAGCCCAGGGACTCCAGGTCGTCGCGCCGGGACTGCTCTGGAGGACACAGTAAGGAAAAGCGGCGTATGTCGTTAAGAGCCGCCGCGCCACACCACCACCATCACCATCAGAGGTTGTGTGCCCTCACCGATGCCCAGGTGGGTGTTGATGGAGGCGTAGCGGGCGGTGCCGGTCAGGTTCTTGTTCTCCCGGTAGGGGATGTGCTGGTGGGTGCGGGCGTCCCTGTACTTCTTGGCCAGGCCGAAGTCGATGATGTAAACCAGGTTGCCCTTCTTGCCGAGGCCCATGAGGAAGTTGTCGGGCTTGACGTCGCGGTGGATGAAGTTCTTGGAGTGGATGTACTCGATGCGGCTGATCTACGAAAAGAACCGCAATTAGCCCGACCGGTCAGGACCTCCTGCAGGAGGACACGCGGCAGCAGGGACGCGAACTACCATCTGGTCGGCCAGCAGCAGCACGGTCTTCAGGCTGAACTTGCGGGAGCAGAAGTTGAAGAGGTCTTCCAGGCTGGGGCCCAGGAGCTCCATCACCATGACGTTGTAGTCCCCCTCCGCCCCACACCACTTTATAGAGGGGATGCCCACTACACGCCGAGACCCAGAAACAGAGGAAAAGTCAGACAAACAGACCCCCGCCCTGCCCGGTGAGACGGTTCCTCAGACGCCTCACCTCCTCCCTGCATCATCTTGTAGAACTTGCTCTCGATGTGCAGCTGTGGGTGTTTGGTCTTCACACATTCCAGTTTAATGGCCACCTCCTCGCCCGTGGCAATGTTGGCACCTGCAAAGCGAAAGAAACCCCACAGAAAACCCCCGGTAAAACGCCGGACGCGCAGTCTTACTCAGATGGAAGGGTGCCCACCCGTGCTCAACGGACGAGGGACCTCGTGTCCTGTCTAGGCCTCGAAAAGATACGCTACACTCGATTAGCGATGCCAACGAAGAATTTCACACGGTGTTGGGGGCCCATTACACGCCTTCAGTCCCAGAATCCCACTATCGGTGTCACCCAGTAAAGTTCCTATACCGTCGTCTTGTTCGATTTAATTAACCGATCTGGCATGAGGACGGACGAGGGACCTCGTGTCCTGTCTAAGCCTCGAAAAGATACGCTACACGGTGTTGGGGGCCTGGAGTATTCCTGGAATATTTTACACGCCTTCAGTCCCAGTAAAGTTCCAGAATCGATACAGTCGTCTTCTGGCATGAGGACGGGGTTATTATTATGCTTTACTTTACTTTACTTTACTTTATTTAGCAGACGCTTTTATCCAAAGCGACTTACAAGAGGAAGACACCAGCAATTCTCGTTCGATTTCTATAGAATATTGAGTTTACAAACTAAGAGCCCTGATAAGGCTCAGACTTGTCAGTGAAGAGCATGCTCAGAGATTGTTAGGTGCTAGACGAAGAAAAAATTATAATGTATTTATACATTTTTGTATTGTTTGTATGCGGAAGAGTTGTTGGGTTTACAGTTGCACACGTTATCATCATTACTTTCCTTCGAATGTGACGAAATCGCCATTTTTCCTATAACACTCTTACAGAACTGATTTACTTGGTGAGAACATTTTTTATATTGTGTGCATTGTATTTTTATTTTTGTTTTGTGTAAAAATGTCTTTGTGGGGGGAAAAAAAGGAGCTTACAAGGAAGGAAGGATGAAGGTCCACCTACCCAGGTAGATGTCTCCAAAGGAGCCGCTGCCGATTTTGCGGCCGAGCCGGTACTTATTCCCCACTCTCAGCTCCATGGCGGCGTGACTTCACTGCAGAGACAAAAAAAAAAACCCACAGCGGGACGTCAGGGGGACGAACATTACCGGAGGCCTGACGGTCAGACCCAGACGAGCCTCAATGCCGGGATGGGCAGGGCCCGAGCGAAGGAACGCTGGCCCGGGGTCGGCCCTCGAAACGTCGCCGTCGCGGCCGTGAGAACACCTCCCCCCAAACTACACCTGCGCACCGGCTGCACGAAGACCCACAATTTAATAAAGTTCATAAGCCGCGGCGCGGTGACATTTTCACGTTCTCGCAAAGGTGAGGGTTTAGGTTGAAACAGGGGAGCCCCGGCCCGTCTCCTCGATCGGAGCCAAGAGGAGGTGGCCTAGCGGGTAAGGAAGTGAACCCGTAGCCGGAAAGTTGCCGAGGCAAAGCACCGTCACACTGCTCCCCGAGGGTGACGGTTAAACACAGAGGACGAGTTTCGTCGTGTCACCGTGCGCTGCAACGTTTCACTTCTGAACCAGAAGTTCGAGCCCCACTTCCTACTATCGTGTCCCTGAGCGGGAGGTCCCTGTCACTACTGACTGGAAGTGAAGTGATTGTCCCTTGTGATACACAGCAGCACAGCACACGGTGCACACATTGAATTTGTCCTCTGCATTTAACCCATCACCCTGAGTGAGCAGTGGGCAGCCGTGACAGGCGCCCGGGGAGCAGTGTGTGGGGACGGTGCTTTGCTCAGCGACACCCTGGCGGATCGGGATTCGAACCGGCAACCTTCTGATTACGGGGCCGCTTCCTTAACCGCTAGGCCCCCACTGGCCAGATCTCATGAGACCGTCCCCCAAATCCGCTGCGACATTCACCCAGAATTATTACGGATGGAGACGTCACGTGAGCGCGCAGAAAACACATCAAAATAAACAACAACAAGAAAGCTGGAGGCGACCAGGACGGCGACAGTCCCGCTTTCGGGGTGTAAAAGTAACGGGCCGCCCTTTATCTCGCCTCATCCCACGACGCGCCGCGGCTAGCTGCTAGCCGGGTAACGAGCCCGCAGCCTCCGCTGCTCCATCACAACACCGATCCGATAAAAACGACAAACGCGTCGTCGCCCGTCTGTCGTTTCGTCGTCGTTGTTCTTTTTTTTGGTTTTGGCGACGACGCGGCCGCGCATGGGGACAGTGCGGAGCCCCCTCCCCCTCTCCGCCGTCCGGCCGGCCGGAGCGACGAGCCGAGCCCCCGGCGCCCCGCTCACCCGATACCGGGCCGATCCGAGGCGCGGTTCGCCGCCGCTGCTGCTCCGGTGCTGGTCAGGCGGACTGGGCCGTGGGCGGCGGAGGATGGGAGCGGATTCTCGCGGCGCTCATACCCCGCACTTCACCTCCGGCTCGTCGGTCGTTCGGTCGGTCGGTCGGTCGGTCGGTCCCCGAGCTCCAGCCTCCGCCGCGCTCCCGCACTCGCGACGCGACGCGACGCTGACGTCATCCGCAGCCCACCCAGGGGCGCCGAGCGGCCGCCGTCCGTTTCATTCACACACGCGGAACTGCGCCTGCGCGTTTCTGCACAAATACATACAAACACTATAATATTACAGATAACCTTACACTCTTAATGTGCTCAGCAGTGCGTACAAACTCAACACTTTCCATTCATTCGAGTGACAGTCAATTTTTTATAAGAAATAAGATGAGATCAATCTTTATTAGTCCCACAAGTGGGAAATTGCATTTGCCACGGCAGAAAGTGGATAGAAACAGAGGTAATAGCAGCAAAAAATAAAAATGTAGATGTATAGATCTACAAATGTACAGTGGGTAAAATTGCTAACTAGAAAGCTGAACGCCCAACTTGGCGCTCAGATTTATATAAAAGTAAATCATGACTTGCTGAGTACCAACATGTCGATATGTTATTCAAGATTGGTTTATTGTCAGTAGGACTGTATACCATGTACATTTACAGCATTTATCAGACGCCCTTATCCAGAGCGCCTTACAGTCAGTAGTTACAGGGACAGTCCCCCCCTGGAGACACTCAGGGTTAAGTGTCTCTTTAGGGACACGATGGAAGTAAGCGGGATTTGAACCTGGTTCACAGGCGAGTGTGTTACCCACTAGGCTGCTACCCCCCGTGTATTGAAATAATGTTTCACACAGACCCCTCTATAGTGCAATCATATAAGAAAAATATATATGTATATACACACACACTAAACTAAACTATACTAACTAAAACTAAAACTTGAACAATGAACAGGTCGGACGGGACATAACTGGACAACATCATGTAGGACGCTTGTAACTGGATATGTTGGATATTTCAAAGAGGACACACAAGACAAGACAAACGTGTGCAAGATGTGCAAAAAGAGCAGAGATGTGCAAAGATCAGGTGGATAAGCCTGAAAGTAAATTGTTGTTGAGTTGATCAGTTTTTGGTGATGGAAATTTTGGGTATAATTGTGTGTGTGTGTGTGTGTGTGCGTATATATATGGATAAAAATGCAGTAAATATGAAAGAATGATTATATAATGATATAGTGTAAATAACGATATACAAGGACTGGGTAATACGCTACGACATTCAAATACAGACAGGTGATTGAAATGGTTAACGCTTAGCTAACAGGTCATGTGGCCTACAAGACGACAAATTAAAAGTTAGAACTTAGTGCCTCACATCACTCCACGTTATTGACTTTTCATCCTGCAAAAGAACGCATGAACAGAAATTATGTATTTAATGTAATGGGTTCATTTCAAATTCAACCAAGAAACCACAGGACACGCTGGTAGCCAATACTTTCATATTTATTATATCTCTTCCATTTTTTTTTCTTAAATAAAATTCTTTTTTGTAAAATCTCAAAACAAAAACACTAAAAGGAGTGTTAAAAGTCTTTCTTAACTTAAAACGAACACAAACGTACAACAACTCTTAGGCTTTTGTAAATGTCCTCGCGGCGCTACTCAGTCTAGTAAGATTTGGCATGGTCTTTTGAGATGCATATGCCATCAGAGATCTGAATCTTAAAAATGTCGACTCAATTATTGCAGGTCGGACAATAAAAACAAAAAGAAGGAAAGAAAGACGACGACGAAGCCTACACGTTTTTTTTTTCTTCTGAGAGGAACGGGGAACAGAAGAGGGAGAGGAAATTAGTGCCGGCGTTTGTGAGCACGCGACCAGCAGTGTACGGAGCGAACAGAACCACCCACATTCTGTAAAGCAGCATCACAAACATTCAGGAACAAAAAAAAAAAAAAAAAGTGATTCCTGCAGCATGTACAAACATTAGAAAAATACCTGCGCGCGCACGCACACTCACTCACGCTCACACTCACAATGCTGTGTCTTCTACACAGTTCCTGGCCGCCTACGGAAAAATGCCTCAAAACTGCCAAACGATACAAGTCCAATAAGGAGAAGAAGAAGAAAAATTGTGACATCGTTGGATTTGATTGACAAGGATGGAAATAAAAACAGGAGGTCAGCATTCAAAAGGAGCAACGATGACGACGCCTCTTCTTTTTTCCCCCCCACGGTGCCCAGAAGTCCAACAGAGACAATGGAAATGACCCAAAAAAAAAAAAAAAAAAAAAAAAAAAAACCACACAAACACACAACCGACGGTTCTCGGACCGACCGGAGCGGTGTGCTTGCACGAGTTTGATTCGGAAAGATGAAAACTGAAAACAATAACGACTGCACGTTGCTCTGCGCACACACACCGCATACAGCAATATGGTGGTGTTTTGTAACACTGTTACAATCTCTTTCAAGGCTTTTTCTGGATCTGAATGTGCATGTGCGTGCGTGTGTGTAGCTCAAATAAGTCTCCAGCCGAATGCGGTCGGGTTCCGTCCCGTTCCTCGGACCGGCGAACTTGGGCTTTCAGAAGAAAAACACGCTCAGGTCTGACAGTTGAAATCTTCATTTTCGCTGTGGTGAAGGAAAGGCCTTGTACTTTTCCGGAACGGTCCCCGCATTCGACTACGTCATAGCTTAACCCTGGTCCGGAGAATGCACGCGAGCGGCGCCTTTTGAAGTGCCGCCACCGGACGAGGGCGTTTCATGTTTAATGTCAGTATTGTAAAGATAAATCAGCGTACACACACACAACCTTGTACGTCTTCCAGTGTATATCAGTGTATATTTGCATGTATAGAAGCCCTAACAGCAGTTGCACACGCGTGTTTATATGTGTGTGCATGTTTACGTGACCCAGTGTACGAACTGTGTCCTTGTACCAGTGTGAGTCGTAAGCGAAGGCTTGTGTCAATTATATAGAGTCGGCCCCGCCTCCCAGCAGGTCGCCGGGCAACAGCGCACCGGGGCTGTTGATCTGGTGCCTGTCCTCCATTTGGGGGACGCCCCAGAGGCTGCTGGTGCCGCTGCCGCCGTAGCCCGGGGTCACGGCCCCCCATAATCCCGCCCTCCCTGATTCTACAGGCCCGGCCCCGCCCTCGCCATCCTCGCCTTCCCCGGCCCCGCTGGTGCTCCACTGGGCGAAGATGCCCAGGCCGGGTCCGTGCGCCGCCGAGGCGTCCGGGGACACGCCCGCGACGTCCAAGCTCTGCCAGCCGGCGCCTCCTAGCACCACCCCCCCCGCCTCCCCGCCCGCGCCCCCTCGAGCGCGCTCCCGCTCGCCTTTCCGGCCGCCGCTGTTGCCGGCGTGGCCCTGGGAGACCCCCGTGCCCCCCGCAGCGCTGCCGGCCGCGGCCTGGGAATGTGCGAAGTAGCGAGCGACCTCCTCTTCACTCACGAACTCGGCCAGGATGGTGGTGTTGCCCAAAACGCACCTGGGGAGAAGATCGGGGTCACGGCCACATTACTACGTACGGTGGAGGCAAGCAGCAGTGCTTTATAATAAACACATATACCACATCTTTACATACTGGCATGTATGAAGCAAAATAACGTGTCAAGATAAATATCGAAAAGTTCATGAGCATTCTCATATCGAAATGTAAACATGGTAAAACATATAAAGCTAAAAATAACATGGCATTACAATAATCAGCACTATTTTTCTAGCATAACGGCCAAAACCAAAATGTCACCACACAACTGGCATTGTGTCCAACTTCACTTTCACTCGTTCTGCTTTTTAGCCTTTTTTTTTTTTTAAGCTCCTTTTTCTCGTACCTACACATACGCGGTGGAGGAGTCTCCTGCGTGACGTCATTAACATTTGCACACTGAACAGGAAGCAAGTGACGGTGAGACGTACATGTGAAGTGCTCCCTGGGCCTTGCCGGCTTCCTGTGGGGTGCTGTAGCGAATCAGGGCACTTCCTTGCGTCAGGCCCAGGTGAAAGGTCAGCAGGGGGCCGTGCTGCATGCAGATTGTCCGGAGTGTGGAGCCGTCGATCTGGAAGAAGAGTTCATTATTTCACTGTGGAACGCCGACTCAAACATTTTCTAACACACATATACAGACTGAATATGGCGCAAGGAATCCCTTCTTTATCTAACTTGAAATGGGACTTAACCTGCTAAGTGTGGACATTAGCGTGTTTATCCCTTTAGGAATTGCTGCATTGTCACGTGATCACATCTTGCAGTGCACACCGATGCCAGGAGGCGTTTCCGCTCATTTACGTTCGGCAACACCCTTCCAGGTTTTAAAAACGTTTTGGTCAATTTAAGACATGAAAATATTGTCTTCACTTCCTCAGTCGAGATGAAGTAACATGCAGTTTGCTGAAACGTTAACAAGCCCATCATAAAAGCAGCAGCCCACCTGGGGAGTGAGGTTACTTAGCAGCAGCCAACAGCTTCCTCGGGACGCCCCCGCGTCATTCCATGCAGAATCTACGAAAAAATTAAATAAATGTGTCTGGGAAGAACATTTGCTTAAAATAAATTGTATATACAGGGAGTGCAGAATTATTAGGCAAGTTGTATTTTTGAGGAATAATTTTATTATTGAACAACCATGTTCTCAATGAACCCAAAAAAACCATTAATATCAAAGCTGAATGTTTTTGGAAGTAGTTTTTAGTTTGTTTTTATTTTTAGCTATTTTATGGGGATATCTGTGTGCGCAGGTGACTATTACTGTGCATAATTATTAGGCAACTTAACAAAAAACAAATATATACCCATGAACAATGAGGCCATGTCATTAGTTTTTCTTCTTTTATACCCTTTCTTGCCAGCCACGCTGTGGAGTACTTGGACGCGTGTGATGGAGCATTGTCCTGCATGAAAATCATGTTTTTCTTGAAGGATGTAGACTTCTTCCTGTACCAGAAACTGGCAGTAGGACTGAGTTGAGCTTGACTCCATCCTCAACCCGAAAAGGCCCCACAAGCTCATCTTTGATGATACCAGCCCAAACCAGTACTCCACCTCCACCTTGCTGGCGTCTGAGTCGGACTGGAGCTCTCTGCCCTTTACCAATCCAGCCACGGGCCCATCCATCTTGCCCATCAAGACTCACTCTCATTTCATCAGTCCATAAAACCTTAGAAAAATCAGTCTTGAGATATTTCTTGGCCCAGTCTTGAGGTTTCAGCTTGTGTGCCTTGTTCAGTGGTGGTCGTCTTTCAGCCTTTCTTACCTTGGCCATGTCACCTTGTGCTTTTGGGCTCTCCAGTGATGTTGCAGCTCTGAAATATGGCCAAACTGGTGGCAAGTGGCATCTTGGCAGCTACACGCTTGACTTTTCTCAGTTCATGGGCAGTTATTTTGCGCCTTGGTTTTTCCACACGCTTCTTGCGACCCTGTTGACTATTTTGAATGAAACGCTTGATTGTTCGATGATCACGCTTCAGAAGCTTTGCAATTTTAAGAGTGCTGCATCCCTCTCACTATTTTTGACTTTTCTGAGCCTGTCAAGTCCTTCTTTTGACCCATTTTGCCAAAGGAAAGGACGTTGCCTAATAATTTTGCACACCTGATATAGGGTGTTGATGTCATTAGACCACACCCCTTCTCATTACAGAGATGCACATCACCTAATATGCTTAATTGGTAGTAGGCTTTTGAGCCTATACAGCTTGGAGTAAGACAACATGCATGAAGAGGATGATGTGGACAAAATACTCATTTGCCTAATAATTCTGCACTCCCTGTACATTACACACCTTCTCATTCAACGTGTTTTCTTTCTTTTCATGACCATTTACGTTGGTAGATTCTCACTGAAGGCACCAAAACTATGAATGAACACATGTGCAGTTCTGTACTTAACAAAAAGTGGAGACCTGGCCTCCACAGTCACTGGACAAGAACCCAGTCCAGATGGTTCGGGGTGAGCTGGACCCCAACAAGTGCTAAACACCTCTGGGAACTCCTTCAAGACTGTTGGAGAAGCATTTCAGGTGACGACCTCTTGAAGCTCATCGAGAGAATGCCAAGAGTGTGCAAAGCAGTAATCAGAGCAAAGAAATTAGAATATAAAACATGTTTTCACTTATTTCACCTTTTTTTGTTAAGTACATAACTCCACATGTGTTCATTCATAGTTTTGATGCCTTCAGTGAGAATCTACCAACGTAAATGATCATGAAGATAAAGAAAACACGTTGAATGAGAAGGTGTCCAGACTTTTGGCCTGTACCGTATATAATTTTTTTTCTTTTTTTTTTTTACCAGTTTCATATGCTGCATCCTGGTTGCTCCCTCCTACCCAGCCCCTAGACAAGCGTGAGCCTCCGCTGGGCCAGGCTTGCGTGGAGCTCTGCTTCTGGTTGGTGAGTCCGGGAGGTGGGCGTGACGGCTGAGAGCTGTTGCGATTGGTCTTCCACAATTTGTTGTGTCCGATTGGTTCCGGAGGCCAGCTAGACTTGTAATCGGAGTACTTTGCTGGGAAGGCACAGTGAATCCACGTGTTTAATATCCGTCTTTTGTGCTCTGCTTCGGAGGAAAAGTACAGACAGGGAGTCACGTACCTGAGCTGTGTGCATTGGTGAGGGGGCTGTCGGAGGCACTGTAGGGCCAGGCACCTGGTGAAGGCAGCAAGGTGTTGAGAGACTGGTTCGACCCTGGAAACAAACATTTACATTACATTTACCACATGTACCAGATGCCCTTATCCAGAGCAACTTACAGTCAGTAGTTACAGGGACAGTCCCCCCCTGGAGACACTAGGGTTAAGTGTCTTGCTCAGGGACACGATGGTAGTAAGTGGGATTTGAACCTGGGTCCTCTGGTTCATAAGAGAGTGTGTTACCCGCTAGGCCACTACCACTCGAGCAAATACAAAAACTCAGATTTCACTCTAATTTCAGTTAAAGGCCAGAGGTTAAGGAAGAGACCCCGTAATCAGAAGGTTGCCGGTTTGAATCCCGAACCGCCAAGGTGAAGATGAAGTGATTTCAACTTCTATAGGCTGCTCTCCTCATCGTCCCGCCTCTCTCCTCCTCATTAGCATTTAAAGCTACAAGACACCGAAACGGCGCGTCAAAGCGACCGCCGGCGTAGATATTCATACCTGTACTCTCTCTCAGTAAGTGGTGATCAGAGTCGGCGAGGTTGGCAGGACTGGGGGTGCCCAGCACACTTCCTGGGGTCACATACGGATCTGATTCGGGGTCAGCGCTCTGTATTCCCTTCCAGGGCACTCCTGGCTGGAACTCTGCAACACGGACATCCGGCAGGTACCACGACAGTTACCACAATAAAAAGTCGCAGGGCACCTGGTGAGAAAGACGAGAGGAAACTACCTGGGGGCCAGGTGGACGTGCCGGTAGATGGCAAATGTTTGCCAGGCGTCTGCTGCCAGCTGTCAGACGCCAGAGCGGGTGTAACGGGACAGTCCATGCCAAGCAGCTCGTACTGCGAATACGGCGAGCCGCCTCGGAGTTTGCCTAGACGTGATCAATGAGCAACAGCAAGTTATGAAATGATGGCAGTGATTATATAAAACTTTAGGATTTTCTGTATTCAGCTGTTGAGTTTACATTGAACATGGTCAGATAACATTTAAAGAACACCGTGCTTGTTCACATTTCATCATGCAGTCCCTCCAGGGTTTTATTTAGTGATTTTTAGAGTCATAATGACCGCCCCTGGTCATCCATAATTCCAGGATCACTTCCAGCAGTGCGCGCATGGACCGGTGACCGACAGATTCCTGGCGGCTAGACAGATATTTATTGGGTCTGCGGTATTTTAAAGACCTTTAAACTCTACATTTAAGGACTACTAGGCCTTAAGGTTTTTGGAAACTCGATCCACAGAACCCCTGCAGTGTGCTCTGCGCTCTCGTCCGAAACGAATGGCTCGTGCTGCAATGGGGCGTGGTTCCGTGCAGGTGATGTGACCATGATATTCGCGAGGAGCAGATTTTTCTGCGGTAGGCCAGTAGAATCAAAACCTCTCCCGTTGGCCAAATTTATATTGCACACCTTTTACGCCGTGCAGCACTAAAAACCTGATTGTAAGATCGCTCTGGATCAGTGCTGTAAACGTTCTTTAAAACGTACAACGTGGTGAGAGCCACTTACTGTTTTTGTGCAGGGCAGGATCGGGGGGCGAGGGCGCGGTGCCGTGGCTCTCCATCATCCACTTGAAACGGGACTGCTGGCTCACCGTGTCCTTTAAGCCCCCGGCTGCTCCGACCATCGGGTCCAGATCGGAGGAAAACCCTGTGAGGGGACGGAACGACATGAATGCCGTTAAAATGAGAGGACTCAGTCCAGTTGTCAAGGAAACCAAGATGGAGCTGTTGTGTTTGTGGCGGAGGTGTATTTTGAAGCAGAAGCTAAAAAGAACGAGCACCAGACAGGACGTTTCTTAATTAGAAGTGAGAAACCGACCTACATTTACAGCATTTACCAGACGCCCTTATCCAGAGCGACTTACAGTCAGTAGTTACAGGGACAGTCCCCCCCCAGAGACACTCAGGGTTAAGTGTCCTGCTCAGGGACACGATGGTAGTAAGTGGGGTTTGAACCTGGGTCTTCTGGTTCATAGGCGAGTGTGTTACCCGCTAGGCTACTAGCACCCTACAAATATTATAATTTACATTTACAGCATTTACCAGACGCCCTTATCCAGAGCGACTTCCAATCGGTAGTTACAGGGACAGTCCCCCCCTGGAGACGCTCAGGGTTAATGGCGAGTGTGTTAGCCGCTAGGCTACTACCTCTACCTGGGTATCCTCCCTGCATTTTGGCCTGAAGATCAGCCAGCGTGCCGCCCAAGCCCGGGTGGAGAAGGTGGTCTGCCGCGGCGTGCTTCGGGACGCCGCCTCCCAGGTGCGAGGGGGACAGCTTGGAGGCCGCGCCGCTGCCGCCTCCAACACCCTGTTGCTGCTGCCGCTGCTGCTGCAGGAGGCCCATGATTCTGGCCAGCTGCACAGGGTGAAAGCACAGCGGGGTTTACACACTGGAGTAGGGCTGGGCCAACGCGCCAATACACAATACGCACGCCAACGCAAAGATATGCGGCTTGAAAGTAAGATGGCGGTGCCGGTGAGTAGTAGCAATGGGAGTTTCGTCCATGCAAGAAACACGCTCGTTTGATTGAGCTTGTTAAAAAGGACGAAGGGGGTGCGGCACGTCTACTATCGGAAGTGGGTGGGAAATTCCACTAGTACGAATACGTGACGCATGTTTAAGCAGCTGGAAAACAGGGTTGTTTCAGGTTTTCTCTCTCTATATATACATATACATATATTATATATACACACACCGATTGATCAGATCTGTTTTTCTTTTTTAATTCGCATCTGTAACTTAAAAGAGTGTATGCATTGCTATATTAATCAATTCATGTGGAAATGATCAAGAATCAAAATAAAATAATGCACTGGGGGAAAATATATAATTAAATCCCTTGATTTATAATGAAAAAATGTTTATTGTTTTGCCCAGACACGACACACAAAACGCGAGAAACTAACGAAATTATTATTTAAATGTCGGGGTAAAACAACTGGTCTGCTCAGGTCTCCCCGACTTTCTAGCCCTTCATTAAATCCCATTTCTGCACACAGAAGACATACCTGTTGTGGGTCTGCCTGCTGACGGATGGGTTGGGGAAACTTCCTCTGGTTTTGCAGGAGCTGCTGCTGCTGCTGCAGTAGAAGCTGACAGGCCTGAGCGCAGAAGCAGGGGGTTGTTTTTTTTAAACGAAGGGCGTATTTCCGACGCGGTCAGGAACGCGTTCACGCAAGACGGGATTTACCAAGAACTGCTGCATATGAGGATTGAAGCTGCCCAGCATAGCAAGTTGTTGGGGCGAGAGCTGAGGTGGGAACATCCCTCCAGTCACGCCCCCGACTACGTTACCACTAGGGGGCGGCATCTGTTTCAGCAAGGAGCCTGGTACCTACAAGACGGCGTGGGAAAATCCGATTCAGGATTTGTTTTTGTTGGAGGTATGAATGAAATGCAAGCGTTTGTTCTCTGCGGAGTACCTGAGGGGACAAGAACTGATGAGGCACTTGCGCACGTAAGCCCTGGGGAGGGTTCATGGGGTGCATGCCAGCCTGGTGCATCCCCCTGATCAGAGCCATCCCACCACTGCCACTGAACACGCCCATCTGCCAGGAACAAAATGCCATCAGCACCTGCCTCACATGAGCTTGTGACCATTAAACAATTTCATCAAATTTAGCATTTACCAGACGCCCTTATCCAGAGCGTCTGGGGACAATCCCACCCTGGAGACACTACCAGCCGAAATGGAACGATGTGTAATGGTCAGAACTGAATTTCGAAGTTCAGTACATTTCATTATGCGGTGGTCTGAATTGAGGTCATATCTAATATACTTGTGTAAATTTTTTTTTTTTTTTATATGTATATGCACAATATATGTGTGTGTGTGTGCAGATACACTTTTTTTTTTTTTAATTATAGTTTGTGTAAAGATGTATAGGTGGGAATGTTAACCTTATCGTAGTAAGAACCCGCCTCTGCAGGCCCCGCGTCTTTGGGGCCGGACGACCTGAAAACCCCCGGCCCACCCTTCCCTTTCCGCATCTCGCCGTTGTACTCGTTCATCCCTCGCTTGTCGTTCTCCATCCTTCTGTTCTGCATAGCGGGCGTGTCTTCGTCCTAACAAACAGAACCGCAAATCAACCTCAAAAACGGTCTCCGCGGGTACAAATTCTTGACCTGTTCACTGTAAAAAAAAAAAAAAAATCTCACCAGGATTCCCATGCTGGACAACTGCCTGCTCATCGGGTTCACCCAAGAGTCTCCGCCTTTCATGCCACCCTGCCACACCAGAAAGACACGAGGTTTTCAGCTCCGCAGGCCATGCGGTCACATGACCCAAAGCGAGCCACGCGCCGGGCTACCTTGCTGTTGCCCCTCTTGCCTCCGTGGCCCCACACCCCTGAGTTGTAGGCGGAGCCGCTCCCCTGCGGCCCCGCGCTGTTCCACACGCTGCCGCCGGGCCCGTCGTCCTCCTCCTCCCAGCTGGAGTGGCGCGACGTGCCCATCGAGCTCTCCCGCTCGCCCCAGCCTTCTTGCATAGTCTTCGAACCTGAGCGAGAACAAAATGCAATAAGCAGAAGCGTCTCTCCGTGACCCTGAGGGAAGAACGGGCTCTCTTTTCCCCGGGTTCGACAATAACGACATCAGGGCCAGGCGATTAGTGATCATCAGGAAATTCATTTACGGTACTTACAACCAGTAGTTACAGGGACAGTCCCCCCCCCTGGAGACACTCAGGGTTAAGTGTCTTGCTCAGGGACACGATGGTAGTAAGTGGGGTTTGAACCTGGGTCCGCTAGGCTACTACCATGGATACGGCCATTACAGCACAAACAGAAATGTTGGGGAACCGCTTAGAACCGCACAGCCTCTAGGGTGTATTATAATAATAATAATAATAATAAATTGAAGTGATTGTCATTGTGATACACAGCAGCACAGCGCACGGTGCACACAGTGAAATGTGTCCTCTGCATTTAACCCATCGGCCTGAGTGAGCAGCGTAAACCGGCGACGGCGTTCTCACCGGGTTTGGCCGGATTCGGAGAGCGGTTCCCCCAGCTCCCGCCTTTCCCGCAGTCGTCGGCGTCCCCCCAGCCGGAGGACACCTCCGCCGTCTTTCCCCACGTGGCCGCGCCGCCGTCCGCCGAGAGGTCCGAGGGCCCGGCGCCGCCTCCCCACAGCGAAGGAGCTGAATAGAGAGAGAGAGAGAGACCGGCGTTCCCAAACGTTCGCACAGATATCGTAAATCAAGTACAACGTTTGACCGGAACCGGTACCGGAGTTTGCATCGCGGTTCGCAGGCGAGCCGGACGGCGCCCCGCCCAGGTGTTGCGGCTGCAGCGGGGTCTTCTGCTGCTGCTGCTGCTGGGACTGGGAGCTGTTGTTGTCCCACAGGTTGACGTTCTTGCTGTTGTAGCAGTTGGGGTCGCCCCAGGCGGCGGTGCCGTCGTCGATCTCCGCCCTCCTGCCGACGGACTGGGGCGACGGCTCCTCCCAGCCGCTGGCCTCGGCCGCCGGGGCCGCCTGGGGGACGGGGCCGGACGTCCAGCCGCCGCTTTGGTTCTGGTTGGGCGCGAGGACGCCCCCCGGCCTCCCCCGGCCCTCCGGCGAGGGCCTCGGGTCCGCGCGGACCTGCACCGGGGCCTGCGATTGTTGTGGACTTTGCGCCTTGACGCCGGCGGCCGCCTTGCCGCTGTTTGGTATTTGCGCCGAATGTGGAGAAGCTCCCCAGCCGCCTCCTCCTCCTCCTCCGGCAGAACTTCCCCAGCCCTTCCGGTGCCGGTCCTCCTCCCAGCCGCCCCACGAGGTCTCCTCCGCGCCGTCGGCCCGGCTCTCCTTCCAGGCGGAGCCGGCCGGCGCCTCCCTGTGGCCCCGGTCGCCCTCCGGCCTCCAGTCTCCGGCGTCCCGGTCCTCTCGCCACCCGCCGCCGCCCTTCCTCGCGGAGGAGGAGGAGCCCTGCTCTCCAAAACCGCCCCACTGGCCTCCCTCGCCATCCTGCTCCCCGTTGCCCCACCCCTTACCCGGCCCGTCCTGGGCGTCGCCGCGGCTCGCGGCTTTCCCGAGACCGCCCTCCATCCCCGCGGCCTTCAGCGCGCCAGAGTTTTGCATAGCGGGGCCTTGCGGCGCCGGAGGGGACGGCCCGTCCTGCCAGCCGTGTTTGGAATGCGCCGGCGGGTCGGGGGTTACGCCGGAGTAGGGCGCGGGAGCGTTCAAGGACGCGGCGCTGCGCCGGTCGCCGCGCTCTGCCGCCACGTCCCACGCCACGTTCTGCCTGATCTGGGTCTGACCCCAGCCGGTGTTGCACAAGACGCGGGGATCCAGGTCCTTCCGCTTCAACATGCTCTGCAGGGCCAGCTCGGGACCGGGCTGCGTCTGGGACTGGGCGTCGGCACCAGATGCCCCGCCCCTGCCGTCCTCTTCGGCCGGAAACTCCTTCGGCGTTCCAACGTCCCTCTGGACGTCCCCGGTATTCTCTGACGAGGCGGAGTCACAGCTGCCGATGCTTCCGGTGGCGTCGGCGACGTCTGCTGCCGAGCCGGGAGCCGCTCCCGTAGCTGCCGGCTGACCGGATCCGTCCCCGTCCCCTTCCCGTGCTCCCTGAGAGACCTCGTGGGTCGAGCAGCTGCCCTCATTTCCCAGAACCCACCCCTCAGCGTCAACTTTATCAGCGGGGCCGTCACAACCCCACGCAGTCCCGCCCTCTGTCCCCGCGTCCCATGATTCCGTCCCGGAGGCGTCTTTACTCCACGCCGAAGGGCTGCCCACGCCACCGGGAGTCCCGTCGTCACCATCTTCCGATTTGCTTGGTCCCGTCACCGTCTCCGATCCCTGATCGTCCCAGGCGAAAAGCGTCCCGCCGTCGGCCGGGGACCGCTCCCGCGCCCTGGCCGTGTCCCACACCGAACTGGACTGCGGACGTTCGCCCGACTCCCCGGCGTCGCCCGCCGGAGTCTCCGAGCCGGCCATCTCCTGTTCCCGCTGCTGCTGGTCACCCCATGAGGCACTGACGGGCGAGGGGGGCGTGGCGGAAGGAGACGGGCCTGACGGGAAGACGGGACATCATTAGTTTAAATCAAACACGGGTCCAGAGGGACATCACTCCCGAAGAAACTGACCGGAAGTCGGGTTCTCCGCCTGCAGAGCCGGGGCCCCGCTGTCCCCGCCGGCTCCGCCCAGAAGCATGCAGGACAGCGGCTGTCCCCTCTTCAGAAGCACCTTGTGGTCCTGCTGGGTGCGGAAACGCGGCGGCACTTCGCGCGGGCCGTAGCGCGGGGGCTGACCGTTGGCCACAGCGCTGGCCTGCTTGGCATTGTTCCCGCCCGGCGAGGAGACGGCAGACGCCACCGGGGCAGGACAGGGGGACGGCGGGGCGGCGGGGACGAGGCTTTCGGCGGTCTGAGCGGACGACGGACCTGCGGTCGAAAAACGGGAACATTTACAAGCGCCGCCGGTGAAACAGGAGCGACTAGTGCTGCACGATTAATCTAATCGCAATCGTAATCGCGATGTCAGTCTGTGCGATTACATGAACGCAAAAAGCTGCGATTTAAATGATTAGTACATGGATTGGATATGTTGCCGATCCATTCTCTCATTCTCTCAAAGTTGGCGAGCTGACTGAAGTCTCACATCTCAGTTGTATTAAGTGTCCTTTATCATATCGCAATCGCAATATTGATCTCAATAATCGCAATATGTCTTTTTCCCCAAATCGCGCAGCCCTAGAAGCGACTGTCACACGGTGAAACGTGTCCTCTGTATTTAACCATCACCCTGAGTGAGCAGTGACACCTACAACCCTGACAGGAACTTGGTGGGACCACCTGATTGTCACATGTGATGCACAGCACACGGTGAAATTTGGCCTCTGCTTTTAACCCATCACCCTGAGTGAGCAGTGGGCACCATGACAGGCGCCGGGGAGCAGTGTGTGTGGGGACAGTGACTTTGCCCAGTGGCACCTCGGCGGATCGGGATTCGAACCGGCAACCTTCCGATTACGGGGCCGCTTCCTTAACCGCTCGGGCCACCGCCGCCCCACAAAGAGGTCGCGGCGCCGTTGCGAGCTGTGGCCGACGTTCCTCACCTTCACACGACTCCGTGACCTGAAGAGAAGAAAATTGAAGACGACTTTACTTAACAAGGACAATGCTGGAAAAAGAATAATAAATCACCACATTTCAAAAACGTCCATACTGTTTGGGAGGCTTCCCATTTCCTCTTTTCTTCTCTCTTCCTTTCTTCCATGAACCGCTGATGCCTCTTGTACGTGGAACTCTCTGAAACGCAACGCGGAGAGACGTGAGGATCCGCCGCAGAGCAGCGCGGGTTCGGACCAGCAGGCCACGGCCGACGCCAGAGGCGACACTACCCGCCGCGGGCGCCTCCAACTCGGACGGAAACCGCGCTAAAAACTCGACGCGGGCAGCGGGACGGGAGCTGCGAGCAAGTTCGGCCGCGCAGCAACTGGTTGTTCCGCGGCGGCGGGAGGCGCGGGTCCGCTCGGCGCCGAAGTTACGCCTCCTCACGGCCGCCGGACACGACACGGGAGCCCGAAACGAGCACACACGGCGCTGAATTTAACCCGAGCACCCCCCTCGGCGCGTAACACGGCGCCCGGCGTCTCACGCACCGAGGCCCCGCGGGGCTAAAAAAGCAAGAGCGGATTATCCGCCCGACCGCTTCTCTTCGGGGGCTTTAACGTGGCCCGCAGCGGACGGTCGCTGGCGGTACGCGGCTACAGCTAGCCACCCAGCTAACGCAGCCGCGGAGCTCGGCTCCGGCTCGGCACCAGCTCCGGCCCCTCCGCGCAGCCCCCCGCGACGCGCACGGCGACGCGGTTCACGCACCTCGCTGGGGCCTCGGCCAGAGCAAACATTCGCGGGTTGTTTTTATCCGAGCTGGCGACGGCTTCTCCCTCGGCGCGTCTCGGCTTCCTCGACGTCGGCCATCTTTTTCGCTGCCTGTTGACGCGCCGCAAGGGCTAATGCTAACATGCTAACAAACAAACAAACAAATAAATAAAGGCGACGCGACGCGACAACAACATGCGGTCAACTCTGCAAATTAAAGTCCACAAGCATATATTACGCAAAAAAAAGGATTCCGTTTTATACGTTAACGTTGTACTATTGACAAATTGTATAAATTATATGATTTCACGTTGTAATTGTTCTGTATTTGATGCATTTTAATAAAAAATTAGTTTATGACTTTATTATACAACTAACACCGATATCAAAGCAATAATTGGGGACCTTTAAAATATATATATATATATATATATATATAAAGCAAAAAACATGCAGTCAACTCTGTAAATTAGTCCACAAGCATATATTACGTAAAAAAAGGATTCCATTTTATACGTTAACGTTGTATTATTGACGAATTATATAAATTATATGCTTTCACGTTGTACTGGTTCTGTATTAGATGCATTTTAATTAAACATTAGTGTATGACTTTACTTTATAAAGTATAATAAAGTATTACTTTATTATACTAAGACCGATATCAAAACAATAATTGGGGACCTTTAAAAAAAATACAAAAAAAAATAATAAAAAGCAAAAAACATGCAGTCAACTCTGCAAATTAGTCCACAAGCATATGTTATGTAAAAAAAGATTCCATTTTATACCTTAACGTTGTATTATTGACAAATTATATGCTTTCACGTTGTACTGGTTTTCTGTATTAAATGCATTTTAATTCTAATACATTTTCTGTGTATGATTTTATTTGTTTTGTTTTTTTTTTATTTTAAACAATTGTCATTTCCAAAATGACTGGTTATTATATCAAAACACACTTCAATTACATTTATTTTCCATCAGAACAAAAATTTGACAGGATTTAATAAACACTTTGGACATTCTTGCATAAAATCAGCCTGCTTTTACATTTACAGCATTTATCAGACGCCCTTATCCAGAGCGACTTACAATCAGAAGTTACAGGGACAGTCCCCCTGGAGCAACTCAGGGTTAAGTGTCTTGCTCAGGGACACAATGGTAGTTAGCGGGATTCGAACCCAGGTCTTCCGGTTCACAGGCGAGTGTGCTACCCACTAGGCTACTACCACCCTTTTAGTAGTCATTTACACAACTCGGCTTAAAAATACAGATGGATGATGCACAATTATTATGAAAGGGAAAAAGTATGTACTAAAAATAAACAATTGACAAATTCAATCAACTATATATGTTTATAGACTGCAATGTTTTATTATGCAAATCACAATCTTGAAATTTTGTATTTTACTGCAAAATAAAGAAAATCAACATGATTAAATGACCACAAGTCAACTTGAAAGTAAGGAACAGATGTTTAAAGGACTGGATCAAAGTGGCTGTAATTCTGGCTGAATTTTGGAATTCAGGGGACCACTAAAACCGATATAAATGCTATAATTGGGGACCTTTAAAAAAAAAAAAAATGTAGTGAAAATAAATAAAAGTATTTTGAACTTATAGGCCTTGAAATGACTGTTTGGAAAGCAGGAGTGGGCGGCTGCTACAGCCTGTCCAGCTCGACCCAAACCACTCCCCTCTGCTGGTTATGAATGGCGGAGCGTATGGCGTCCAGAAGCTCCTCCGTGCAGCTCCATGCACTTGGCTGCAGGGTGTAGTTGAGCAGGGGCAGATTCTCGAGTTGCAGTTCCTCCGAGTGACAAACCTCCATAACCTCTTCCTCTCGGTGCCCACACAGGAACTTCCTGTTTTGGGGACATTGTCGCGAATTTAAAGTGGATGGAGCAATTCCATCAGACCGCAGAAGCGAGCATGTTTACAGTGGTGCTTACTTGAACTTGCGGCCCTTCTTGTCCTTGGGCTTGATGTGGAGGACAATCGGGTGGACGCCCTGCCTCAGAAGGGCTTCGACACTGGCCAAGCCCAGTTGCAGCAGGCAGTGCTTTCCCTACGGGACAGGGAGAGTCTTTAGGGTCTTTCCAGTGATTTTTTTTTTTGCGCGTTTGTACTTGCTTCACAACTCTACCTGCTCAATCACTTCCTGAACAGACCGCAGCCTGATTCCCAGCGACTGCTCCGAGTTCAGCATGAACACCGTCTTATCGTTTCTCTCCGGAGCGGGGATCGGCTCTGAGGAGTGCAAGCACACAAACGTGATGAAACGGGAAGCGCGGCTTCATTCGGAGCCGCCGCGGGACTCTCTCCAACCTGGATGGCAGGTGTTGAAGTCCAGGCCCGAGTCGGCAGGCTGCAGGAGTCTCTCTATAAGGCCACGGGAGAGCAGCGACGGGGAGAAGATTACTGGCCTCTTGTAATTTGCCGTCACGGGCTGAACCGTGCTGTACGGGATCAGATTCTCCTCATGTCCTGCGACCAGCACACAGCATAAAAATAACCAACCCGCTTATTTAATTACATACAACATTTGTTTCATTGCAAAAGCGTCAGACATGCAGAAATCCGATTTCCATGCGTCCAATATTCACATTCGGCTTTGGCTATTTGTGGAAGGCGGAGCTTACGATGGCTGAGTGTGTAGTGAAGGCGAGGGATGGAGCCCTGGGAGCTGGAGGACACGGGCTTGACCAGTCGCACCTGCTCCACAGAGCGTTTGTAGAACTGAATGTAAGAGCAAAGATATTCTTTTTTTTTTTTTTTTTCCCAGGTCACTTATGACACGTGACCATGTGACCTCATGACACTCAGGTGCTCTGTACCTTTTTCTTACTGCTCTTCTGGTCCCGGTCCATGGTACGTAACTTCACAAGCAGGAGCTGCTGAGCCCTAAGGGTGCGAGACAGAGCAGTTAAACGTGTGCTTTATGTATTGTGATCTAGGGTAGTAGTAACACCAGGTTCAAACCCCACTTACTACCATCGTATCCCTGAGCAGGAGTGTCTCCAGGGGGGGACTGTCCCTATAACTACTGATTGTAAGTTGCTCTGGATAAGGGCGTCTGGTAAATGCTGTAAATGTAAATCTAAATGCAATGACTTCAGGGTGGGCGTGTCTGCCACGCAGGCAGCAACCAATCGCTGTTTAACCCCCACTGACCCCCACTGGCATTCGGGAAAATCGCATTAGTGGATTCACACATGAGAATTGTTAAACTTTCTGCAGCAAGCAACAAAAAGCAATGGACCCAGAGTTCCAATTGGAGGCGAATCGACAGCTCCTCCGCATTCGATTACGAAACTGAGCCTTTCACACACACCTGTCTCCGTTATAATTTTCAATATGCATTATAGCAAGCGTTACTCTTCATTAATCATGTGCGACGGAACGGATGGATGTTTCCGGATGCTCGGTACCTGTTGTAGTTGGGCACGGTGCCCGCCTGCAGCGGTTTGGCGGTGCGAGGGTCGACGCGGGTGCAGCGCCAGTGGTACCTCCCGTTGTAGAGCGTGTCGGTCACGTGCAGGATGTCGTCGCAGCTCAGGCCCAGGCACGGCGGATCGCTGTTGGGGTTCATGTCCAGGTTGACCCTCACGTAGAAGGAGTCGGCGCCACAGAAGGATGGCGAGGACATTTCCGCGCAGAGACGAGAGTAGCCTGTGGAGAGCGATTGGCTTCACGCACCGCAAACATCCTTTAAGCTTTGTGCCATGATGTTAGAGCCAGACCTCACCCTCAGGGTTGTCCCGGTGTTTGAGCGAGGCGGGGTCCATCCACCACTGCAGGGAGAAATGAGCCACCTCCCCCGTGCACTGGGACAGCTGGAGACTGCCCCCACCAAACAGAACCCTGTCCAGCTAGACCAGGACACGAGACATGAAACCATCAACTCATCTACTCAGAAAAGCAGACGCCAGGCCCCGACCAGTCCTGAGAAGTGACTACTTTACTTTACTTTACTTTACTTTACAGACGCTTTTATCCAAAGTGACTTACAAGAGGACGACACCAGCAATTCGGTTTCTATAGATTTTGAGTTACAAAACTAAGAGCCCTGATAAGGCCCAACTTGTCAGGAATAGAACATGCTGGGAATTGTTAAGTGATATATATATACGGCACATTCTGTTAAATTGTTAACTGTTTAAATTGTAAATTTGTACATATATACAGACACATATTTATGTTATTTTTTGTGATGCTATTACCTCTGTTTTTGCTGCTATTACCTTCTGCTTCTGTCCACTTTCTGCCGTGACAAGTGCAATTTCCCATTTGTGGGAAAAATTCATCTAGCACTTAACAATTCTATGTTCTATTTTTTTTTTTTTGTGAGTGTTGAACCCTGAAATACTTTTTGAACAAGTGGGTTTTCAGCTGCTTCTTAAAGGTGGTAGAATTCTCAGCTAGTCGAATGGAGGAGGACAAGTTGTTCCACCAGCCAGGGACAACAAAGGAGAACAGAGTGGATTGGGACCGGAGACCCCGTGAAGAGGGAATCTGGCTAGTAGTGTGTTGGTGTAAGAGGGAGAACTTCCATTTACAGCCCTGTAGGCAGCATCAAGGATTTAAACTGGATGTGAGCAGCTACCGGGAGCCGGTGGAGAGAGGTGAGGAGAGGCGGGACGTGGGGGTGTTTCGGCTGGTTGAAGATGAGGCGGGCTGCCATGTTTTGGACCATCTGGAGTGGATTTTATGGTGACCGCAGAGGCTCCAGACAGGAGGGAGTTACAATAGTCGAGTTTAGAGATTAACGTTGCCTGGACCAGGAACTGCGTAGCCTGTTGTGAAAGAAAAGGCCGAATCTTGCGAATGTTGTGGAGAGAGAAGAATGGCAAGGGACCAAATTCTGTAGCCACACACTCCACCCTGGCACCACAGAGCGTTTCCAGCTGTCGACATGGACAAAGTCCTGTTGTGTTGCACGTGTGTGAAAGGTCAACGCCAGACAACTTCCTCATTTAATAAAACCGCTCGTATTACAGCAGAGCATGCAAATCAATCCAGACGTGGATGCCTGCTGATAACCTGTGGGAATCGGGCGAGCGGGAGAAGATCCTCACCTCCACCAGCTCGCTGCCCTGCTTCAGGCCGCACTGCTCGGCTGTAGACCCCGCCCTGACGCTCTGCACGAAAATTCCCGTGCTGTTGCCGCCCACTATGGTGAGGTCATTGGCCAGGCTTGAGGTCTTTGTCAGAACAGGTGTAGCGGGCGGCGTAGGGATGGACTCTGGCCTGATTGAGACACAATGGTGGATGGACGCCAGTGCTGAAGCTGCCGTTTAAATATGTGGAGGTGGGTGGACCTACTGTGAGATACGTGAAGGTTTGACGGGCGGAACAGGGGGCAGGCTGACCAAGTCGGGGGGGAAGAGGTGGGACTGCAGTGAGCTCCATGAGTCGAAAAGTGATTGGTCGCTCTCATCACCCACTGCCAGATCAAGTAAAGTTCAGAGGTCAGTTTTGAAAAATTTGAAGAACACTTTTATTCAGCTGGCGTCATGCAAGCGGACAGCAGTGGACGGCTGACCTGTGCTGTTCTCGTTTTCGTCGCTTCCCCAGGACTCCAACTCAAACCTGAAAGCAGATCCGCTTGAGTTTAAATCAGAGGAAACTACAGAAACTCAAATTCTAATTTTATTTGTCACACACACAGTCAGTCACACACGGTATGATATGCAGTGAAATGCAGACCACAGTATTGCAAATGTTGCAAGTATACAATGAAAACCAATATGCAAATATTGCAAAAATAACCAAATATTACACTTTTACGTCTTTAAAATAAAACCAAAGAGTTGGGGTAGCAATAAGTGCTGGAGGAACTGTGGACTTGTGGGTGATCAATCGCACATATTCTGGGACTGTCCCACTGTTCAACATTTTTGGACTGAAGTTAAGGGGCACGTGGAAGGGCTCCTTAAAGTGAATCTTTCCTGGGACCCTTTAACGCGTCTACTGGACAAATTCCCGGATTATCTGTCCCAGGATCAGAAAACTTTGCTACATCCCCTACTAATGGCTGCAAGAAAGATGATAACAACTTATTGGTTGAAACCTGAACCACCCACGATCTCACAGTGGGTACAAAAAAAAAGACAGACAGTTATATTTAATGGAATATTTGACTGCTCAACTACAGCTGAAGACTCACACCTTTGGAAGAAGATGGGGACCAGTTCAAAGCCTTGTTGGATAGGCCACTTATGTCTCTTTTAAGTTTATATTTTTGCTTGAGGTTTGTCTATTTATTCATTTTTCATAAAATATGTTTAACAGGTAGGGTGAAGGTGTGCAAATGAGTGAAGTCAAAGTATAAAGTGAAAAGTAAAAAAACATTTGTGCAAGAGTAAAAAGAGTAAAAAGTTTGTGCAAGGATTCTGGGGGGATTGAGCCCGGAAGTGGTTGAAAGTGAAAGTGCTGGAGAGTATTGGAGTTCTACGAAGTGTTGTGATTGTTGAAGCTGGTATAGCCTGCGGGACGAAGCTCCTCCTCATCCTCTCTGTGTTGGAAGCGCTTCCCTGACCGCAGCAGAAACTGCCCGACCTTCTCTAGTCGTACTTCTGCCCGCCATTCTACCGAACCGAGGACGTACCAGTGTCACCCTGGACCACAGGGTTACCCACCCAGGGATAGTGTGACTCCAGGCAGAAGAGCAAGACCATGCGTTCAACACAGCTAGGGGGAAAAGGCTTCCTCTTACTCTGTGGTTACCCTGCGGTTGATGGAGTCAGCGTGAGGAGGGAAGGGGAAGATGGAGAGCCTGTTGATTTCTTTCTCGCTGTCTCCGGTCTGCTCAGGGACGCCGTCGTGCCAAGGAGAAAAGTAAAGACAAGTCAGTCTTGAGGGTCCAAATATGTCCTTGTGAAGAGGACCCAGAGTCATTAGTTAGAATAATGTGAAAAAGATGATTGTTGATGAAAAGTTAAATCTACAGCCTTTCATTTATAAAGCATTGCATGTATAATTGAAGATACTTTTCACAGTTCTATAAATGATTGTTTTTGGTTGTTAATTTTGTTCATTTTCAAATAATTTGAGACACTGGTTTTCTCATGAGCTATCAGCTATAATCAGCATCATAAATTATTTTTTTTTATGTATATGCACTAGTGTACTCTTAAAAATCCCTGAAAAAGAAACATTCTGAATATGTAATGTATTCATTTTATGAATAAAGTATAATATTTTTTGTAGTTTATCGTGGTAAATTGATTTTAGCGGCACTGGTAGTAGTAATAGTGGTAGTAAAGGTACTCACTGGAGTAAGCAGATCTTCCTCTGAGTTGTAGCAGGAACCTGCAAGTTCACACACACACACACACACACACACACACACACACACACACACACACACACACACACAGTAGGAATTCATGTGCTGCCCAAACTCAGGATTCTTATTATTACAGACCCGGGCACAGTCGGCTTTAGAACATTAGAACATCTTTAAATGTCAGTGATGGTTCTGATGCTCCTACCTTCTGACTGTTCGCTGTTCTGACCTCTAGAGGGTGACTGTGAAGCAGAAGAGTAGAGAGTGACATCACAGAACATGAAACAAGTGCCAACTTGTGTTTCCAATTCAATTCTATTCAAACTTCAACCTCTAATGGATATATAAAAAGCTGCAGTGTTCAGTGGTTTATACACAGGTCATTTATGTGTAATAAACCATTATTATACATGATGAACGTGAATAAACTGGACCTTCTTCAGGAACTCGTGGCTGTCGTCCGCCGGCAGGTTCAAGCCCGGGGAGCAGCAGGGCCCGAAGCACTGCTCCTCACTGAAGAGCGAGAGGTGGGACTGGCAGAGAACACAGTACAGTGTGGTTCATCTTCTCGAAGAAGCAAATTCAAGACTAATCCTGGCTCAATGACGGCTCCGTTTCACTTTTTTAAAAAGTCCACTCCGTTTTACTGTAGAAGAAGCTAGCTCAATTCAGTAGAACTTAAAAGCCTGGTTGTGAGCCTGGTTTTCATTTCTCACAAGAAGTTACGAATTCTGAAATTATGGCCGACTCTCAAGCAGTAAACTGTAAAAAAAAAAAAGTAATAATAATAATTTAAAGCCACTGGCTGCGAAGCAAGTTCTTCCAACTTAATTTAGGAAATTAAGTCCTCACAGCTTCATGGGCGTACCTGGACCTTGAGGCACGACCTTTCACACCCAATTCGAGTTCCATCTATGGCATTAATAGTAAAAACTCACGCAGTGGTGACAGGGCCTGCTCTGCTCCCTGCTCTTCTCCTTCTCACGCTCCACCTCCCTCTGCAGCTGCTCCACGCCGGCCTGCAGCTCGGCGATGCGCTTGCGCAGCCGGTTCTTGTCCAGCAGGCAGTCCGTGTACTCCAGCTGCAGGCTGTCCCGGCTCCGCAGCGCCTGGCGAGGACGCGACGAGGCAGATAAAGTGAAGTGATTGTCACATGTGATACACAGCAGCACAGCACACGGTGCACACAGAGAAATTTGTCCTCTGCATTTAACCCATCACCTTGAGTGAGCAGTGGGCGGCCATGACAGGCGCCCGAGGAGCAGTGTGTGGGGACAGTGCTTTTGCTCAGTGGCAACCTTCTGATTACAGGGCCGCTTCCTTAACTGCTGGGTCACTGCTAAAAAGCTAGGATTCCAGACAGATAGACAGATTCCTATGGAATTTCACAACACTATTTAAAACGTCAGTGTGTCATGTCAGTGTGTGACTCACGGCACTACGAACGGCCAGAAACCCCCCCCCCCCCCTTCTCTTTTTATAGCACAGGAGGAAACTTCCCCTGCATCGTTCTGTTTGACGTTTTAAAGCGTGTTGTGAACTTCCATGGGAGTCTGTCTATCTGTCTGGAATCCTAGCTTTTGGCGTGAAAAAAATCCAGGTCGATTACAGTAATCAGTGTTTTGCATATTTACTCCATCACATGTGCCAATCAGGGTCTGGCTTTTCCCATGCCACGTCTGGCGCGCAGGGAGCACAGTAGAGGCATTGTTGTCCCACCTCGGGGTTGGAAGGGGAAGGAGGCACAGAAACAGGACATCACGGCACAAAAAAGGACTTATTGAACACAAAATAATGCTGCTCGAGGGCCACAGGAAGCACAAACGGGAAGAACTTAAAAGCCTCGCCCACATTAACGTTGCAGCCAACGTTGCCTACTGCATTTAACGGGTCCTGATCACGCCTGCTCCACTGGCCTCAGCTGGGAGGGATCAGGACCCTTTAATCAGGTGCACGAGCCTGCTGGGCGTCACAGTACTGCCACTCCGAGGTGGCCAAGCACCTTCAAGTGAGGAAGGTGGTGGGAGGCTAGTCCGGACCCTCTGGCTGCAGCCCACCTGTTGTCAGGGGTGGCGACATGTAATCACAAGTCAGGGTGGTGCCAACGGATGGACCGGCCTTGATGGACCAGTAACTGTGCGGTGGGAGGTGCATGTCCCTGCTGACATCATCTCCGGCAGTCCACCTGGGTGTGGGTTCCACGCTCACTCCACGCCATCCGCCCGTGAAGTCTCATCGCCCGCTGACATTAGCTCCTCCCCTTCCCGTCCTCCCAACTGCTAACCCACGGCCCGCCCCTCGACCCCTCTCTCGCTGATCGCCATGACTTGTCTCGCTACGGCGCAACCCCACTCCCCTGGCCAGCCCTCCTCACTCACCACCCCGCACACGCCGTTTTGTTTATAGATCACATTTCATGTAAGGTGTCCAGACCTGGTCCCGCTCTCTCTCCAGCTCCATGATCTGGTTGAAGTAGGACATGCTCCTCTTCTGCTCCGTCTCCCAGTCCAGCTGCAGGGTCCGCACCTTCAGCTGCTGCTGCTCGTGCTGAGACTCCAGCTGTGCAGAATTATGAACACAGGCGTGGGATCCACAGGCCCAGCTACGTTTCAGAGCTCAACCGGTGAATTAACGTGGCCGTGACACTCACACTACTCCGTTGTCCCTCCGAGCTCTCCAGCTCCGCCTCCAGGCGGGCGATGGTGGAGCACAGCTCATGCTGCTTCTCTGCAGCATCCTTGCAGTCCTGCTGCAGGATGTCCAGCAGCGCCTGCACCAATCAGAGAAATAATGTATAACGTGCAACTTTTGGAAAATGTTTCATCAGAAAATTCGCTTTTTAATACCGTCTGAGAAGCACCGCCAGCATAAACTCACATGCAGTAAAACATGAGCTCACCTGGGTTTCAATCTGTCCCTCTTTGGCCAGTTTTGTTGCTATTTGTGGCTGTGTCCCCTCCTGTCCAGCAGTGAATTTGTCCAAGCTGATGGGCGGCACGCTGTCCCGGATGGAGGGCGCCTTTGGTTTCTGTTCCCTGTTGTCCCACGTCTCCGCATCCAGCAGTCGGTTCTTCAGCTGTTCCACCTTCCGGCGAGAAAAGAACAGCTCATGTACAGCAAGTACGTAAGACGCGGGCCCTCCGATTCTTGGGTCTTTTAAGGACACTGGCCCTTAAATTTAAAGATTGAGACGATATTATTACAGAATTTAATGAGGTTGTTTCTCCTCTACTTCCCGTTTCCACGGGGCTCATGCTGCACCGGGCCGTACCTGGGCCAGCAGCTCTCGCTCGCGGACAGAGGCCTGGCCCTGCTCCTCCAGCGCGCGGGAGTACTTCACCACCTGCTCCAGGTGGCGCTCCTTCAGGCGGTCGAGCTCCCGGCTGCCGGCCTCGCAGTCCTGCCGCAACCTGCAGACGTTCGGGACACGGTCACGCGTTCATTTCTAAACAGGGGGGTGGAGCCGAGCGAGGAAACGGCCATATAAGGACACTGGATTAGCACAGAGGCCGAGTTAATGACCGTATCATAAACCCATCTGACAAACCATCTCATGGGTGGTAGTAGCCGAGTGGGTAACACACTATAAACCAGAAGACAGGTTCAAACCCCACTTAATACCATTAATAATTAGGTCTCTACAGGGGATAGACTCTGATTACAATGATTAGACCGTACCAAACCTTTAATCATTTTTAAAAAGCTTTCTTTTATATTCTATTTATTTGTGTATATCTTTCATAATAAAGTTGTATTACCTACCACAAAAGTTTTAATAATAAAATAGGTAATGGTTTAATAATAAAATTAGTAATGGTTTAATGGGTCCCGTTTTTTAAAAAGATACAGTCCCTGGCAAAAGTCTGTTTTGTAGAAACACCTGCTATTAACCTGACTTTTAATTAATCCCTTGGTGTTAGAAATATAAAAAGCTCATATGAAAGGCTAAAACCCTACCAAATTATGATTAATGCATTGAAATTAATTAGTTTCACTGAAAAAAGGTCAAATTTTGGCAAGACTAAAGTTGACGCCTATACAGAAATTGAACAAATTTACTGCAAATATAAAAATTAAGTAGTGATGCTGTGAGATCCAAATTTAATATCTTGTATGACTTCCATGAGCTTGAAGGACTGCATCCAGTCCTTCTTGCAAGGATTCATACAATTTATTGATGAAGTCATCAGGAATACAGGTCAATTTGAACACAAGCGACAAGACTTTAGTCAGGGACTGTACAACTATAGTGTAACTTGTAATGAATAATAATAATAAAAAAAAAAACAGGTCACAATTCATCTCAGATCTTACAAATATTCGATATTTACAAATTCAACATGGTCTAACTGGTCTCTCTGTCTAAAAAAAGAACAATACATTGAAACGAGGGCTGTGACAATACAAAAAACCAAGCCTGAAATTCAAATGATATTCAGGAAGACAGAATAACTATTTCATTCTGCATCCCCCCCGCTGACCGAATTATTATTATTCGGGGAAACTCTCCTGGTGCTCTGGGAGGAATTTAAGACGTCTGCTGCAGGTTCTGCACGGTACGCACCTCTCCAGCTGGATTCGGTCGTGCCGCAGCTCTTGGGCTTTGCGTTCGGCGCGGCTGCGCTCGTCCTCCGCCACGCGACAGCGCTGGGACAGGCGGCGCTCGCACAGCCGACTGTAGCGCAGCTTCTCCCTGAGGGTCCGCACCTCCAGGAGCAGGAACTGCGTCAGGCCCTCGGGGCCCTCCTCATCTAGAAAGACCGGTGACCCACTTCATGACTTTTATACATCATGAAACCAATTCTGCACTGTAGTCCGGCTGGCTGCATCTCAGGATAGCAATGCAACATGACCATGACTGGGAAAAGACATCGGAACACTCAGGGACACACACATACACGTGGTAGTAGCCTAGTGGGTAACACACTCGCCTATGAACCAGAAGACCCGGGTTCGAATCCCACTTACTACCATTGTGTCCCTGAGCAAGACACTTAAGTTGCTCCAGGGAGACTGTCCCTGTAACTACAGATTGTAAGTCGCTCTGGATAAGGGCGTCTCATAAATGCTGTAAATGTAATGTAAATACACTACATCTTTTATGTTTAAAACATATTACCTATTACAGCACTATTAGTTTTATTACTCGGCACCTTCATTATTTATTTGACTGACTGACTGTGTCTGTAAGTAAGTATTGTTTGACTTTGTTATCTTGGTTTGGCGACGTTGCACGTACACAGTTGCCACTGTTCCTGTTCCACCTCCGTGAGGACATCTGAGTGGCCAACCAAGGTAGAGAACAGCTCGCTCTATAAATGCTTGGCGGCCATCTTGAGTCCTCGCCCGCTTATCATTGTGGCTTTTCCCTTTTTTCTTCTGCCTTTATGCCAAAAGCCTCAGTCCGACCCTTTTACCCCCAGCCACCCCTTTTGGACTTGCTCTTGACTGCATTTCACTGTGTATGTGGCTATAAATAACAATAAAGCACACTTCACCGTGTCTGGCAGGTGATCAGCCAACCTCTTGACCCCAAATCCCCCATACACTTTATTTCGATTCCGTTTTTATATGGATCGAAATGGAAGTCTGTGAAACATCCTCCTGTACAGATACAGCTGCGTTCGGCAAGGCAACTGAAGCGCTGCATTGTGGGATCTGTAGTTTTTGTGATTTCAGCGCTTCATGTCACCGGGCCATAATAATCGATCTATATAAAGCGCTCTCGCAGGATGTGGTCTGACACCCCGGAACTGTCTATAACTCACAGCAACGTTGGCCCCGGAAGGGATGTCCTGGTCAAATCGGGACGGTTGGCTTCCCCTAGTGATCAGCCACTCTCGATCAATCCCCAGTCACATCTTTGAATGTTGTCATGGAAGAGGGTCATGAAATCAGGGTTCCTACCCAGCATGATGGAGCAGCGCTGGGTGGGTTCTTGGCCTGTCAGTTGGGTGAACTGCTCTGGGTGGTAGAACTCCAGAGACTCCATGAAGGCCTGTAGACCACGCTGGCCCCGCCCATGCAGGATGTCCAGAAGACGACCTGACCGATCAGAACACATGCATCCATAATCAAGTCAAGGGAACTTATCACCACTCGAGGTCATATGAGGCCAGACTTCGATATCAGTGAATCCCTGCCCTCTGTACTTCCTCTTCCTGGATTAGCCCAGGCAAAGCCTCCAGGAGAACTACAGTGCCATAAATCCAGACTTTATGCAGCCCTCGTGAGCTCCCCGTCTCCCTCACCGGCCTTGCTGATGCGCAGCGGGTACTGCGTGGAGTGGAGCACCTCGTCCTCGTCCTGCTCGTCGATGACCTTGCACTGCCGCAGGTACGGCGTGAGTTTGGCCGGGTTGAGGATGCGGGTCAGCTTGTGCCTCACGCCCTCCACGCGGTCCCACCACTCCTCCATGCGCTCCTCGCTCCAGGGCGTGGCCTCCTGGCCCTCGCCCTCCTCCAAGTCCACCCTCGGCCACAATTTGACCCCTGGAGAGGCAGCATGAATCTTAGGGCCACGTTACAAAGAGATTTCTGATATTTGACCCTGCAAAACTTTACTTTACATGGCAGAGGAAGACACCAGCAATCCTCATTCGGTTTCTATAGATTTTGAGTTTACAAAAGTAAGAGCCCTGATACGGCCGAACTTGTCAGGAATAGAACATGCAGGGGAATTGGTAAGTGCTGGACGAAGAAAACATTTTTATTTTGTGCAGTGTGTGTGTGTGTGTGTGTGTGTATGTATGTGTTCGATTCGTCTGCAATGCTGGTTTAACAAAACTACAGCAGCACCGGTCGTCCTGGGAACCCAGACGAAGGGAACCCAGACTACTAGAGCACTCCAGCGTCCCCGTCCTGACTAAGAGCTCGGGAATGCGGTCCCCTGGTGGGATCCTTATCTACCCCGCATCGGCCCTCCACAGCTGCCGCATGCTACAAATGTAGGTCAGAAGAGCACAGTTCCCATTCTGGTCCATGGGCCATGAGCAAAAACAGCGCCGGCTCACCAAAACACAAGACAAGTTGAAACACACACCAAGGCGCTGCCACTTTCTCTGAGTCAGGCAGGAAACACTCCACTCCTCAGGTATGAACCCATAAATCGTATATTAGGACCAGACGTTTATTACAAGTACTTCTTACACAGGGACACAAAATGCCCGTCTATAAAAACGCAAAACTCCCAACCATGATGACGAAACGGCACGATTCTGTTATTATAGATAACAGTTACGTTAACAAGGCTGTAATATGTAAACCCAGAGCAGAACGTGAATATGTAATATGTAAACCCAGAGTAGAACGTGAATAGGTAATATGTATACCCAGATTAGAACGTTAGTAAGTAAAGTTTAAAACCAGATTAGAACTTTAGTAAGCAGCACGCAAACCCAGAGTAGAGTAAGTAATGTGTAAACCCAGAGCAGAACGTGAGTAAGTAATGTGTAAACCCAGAGCAGAACGTGAGTAAGCAATACGTAAACCCAGAGCAGAACGTGAGTAAGCAATACGTAAACCCAGAGTAGAACGTGAGTAAGCAATACGTAAACCCAGAGTAGAACGTGAGTAAGCAATACGTAAACCCAGAGTAGAACGTGAGTAAGGAATACGTAAACCCAGAGCAGAACGTGAGTAAGGAATACGTAAACCCAGAGCAGAACGTGAGTAAGGAATACGTAAACCCAGAGTAGAACGTGAGTAAGGAATACGTAAACCCAGAGCAGAACGTGAATATGTAATATGTAAACCCAGAGCAGAACGTGAATATGTAATATGTAAACCCAGAGCAGAACGTGAATATGTAATATGTAAACCCAGAGTAGAACGTGAGTAAGGAATACGTAAACCCAGAGTACAACGTGAATATGTAATATGTAAACCCAGAGTAGAACGTGAATATGTAATATGTATACCCAGAGTAGAACGTTAGTAAGTAAAGTTTAAAACCAGATTAGAACTTTAGTAAGCAGCACGCAAACCCAGAGTAGAACTTTAGTAAGCAATATGTAAAGCCAGAGTAGAACGTGAGTAAGCAATATGTAAACCCAGAGTAGAACGTGAGTAAGCAATATGTAAACCCAGAATAGAACGTGAGTAAGGAATACGTAAACCCAGAGTACAACGTGAGTAAGGAATACGTAAACCCAAAGTAGAACGTGAGTAAGGAATATGTAAACCCAGAGTAGAACGTGAGTAAGGAATATGTAAACCCAGAGTAGAACGTGAGTAAGGAATATGTAAACCCAGAGTAGAACGTGAGTAAGGAATATGTAAACCCAGAGTAGAACGTGAGTAAAGTTAAAGTGAAGTGATTGTCACATGTGATACACAGCAGCACAGCACACGGTGCACACAGTGAAATTTGTCCTCTGCATTTATCCCATGACCCTGAGTGAGCAGTGGGCAGCCATGACAGGCGCCCGGGGAGCAGTGTGTGCTCAGTGGCACCTCAGTGGTACCTTGGCGGGTCGGGATTCGAACCGGCAACCTTCTGATTACGGGGCCGCTTCCTTAACCGCTAGGCCACCACTGCCCCGGAATACGTAAGGAATACGTAAACCCAGAGTAGAACGTGAGTAAGGAATACGTAAACCCAGAGTAGAACGTGAGAAAGGAATACGTAAACCCAGAGTAGAACGTGAGAAAGGAATACGTAAACCCAGAGTAGAACGTGAGTAAGGAATGCGTAAACCCAGAGTAGAACATTAGTAAGGAATGCGTAAACCCAGAGTAGAACGTGAATAATCCGTAAACCCAGAGTAGAACGCGAGTAAGGAATATGTAAACCCAGAGTAGAACGTGAGTAAGGAATACGTAAACCCAGAGTAGAACGTGAGAAAGGAATACGTAAACCCAGAGTAGAACGTGAGAAAGGAATGCGTAAACCCAGAGTAGAACGTGAGAAAGGAATGCGTAAACCCAGAGTAGAACGTGAGAAAGGAATGCGTAAACCCAGAGTAGAACGTGAGAAAGGAATGCGTAAACCCAGAGTAGAACGTGAGAAAGGAATGCGTAAACCCAGAGTAGAACATTAGTAAGGAATGCGTAAACCCAGAGTAGAACGTGAGTAAGGAATATGTAAACCCAGAGTAGAACGTGAGAAAGGAATACGCAAACCCAGAGTAGAACGTGAGAAAGGAATGCGTAAACCCAGAGTAGAACGTGAGTAAGGAATATGTAAACCCAGAGTAGAACGTGAGAAAGGAATACGCAAACCCAGAGTAGAACGTGAGAAAGGAATGCGTAAACCCAGAGTAGAACGTGAGAAAGGAATGCGTAAACCCAGAGTAGAACATTAGTAAGGAATGCGTAAACCCAGAGTAGAACATTAGTAAGGAATGCGTAAACCCAGAGTAGAACGTGAGTAAGGAATATGTAAACCCAGAGTAGAACGTGAATAATCCGTAAACCCAGAGTAGAACGTGAGTAAGGAATATGTAAACCCAGAGTAGAACGTGAATAATCCGTAAACCCAGAGTAGAACCTGAGTAAGGAATATGTAAACCCAGAGTAGAACGTGAGTAAGGAATATGTAAACCCAGAGCAGAACGTGAGTAAGTAATGTGTAAACCCAGAGCAGAACGCGAGTAAGGAATATGTAAACCCAGAGTAGAACGTGAGTAAGAAGTATTGAAACGTGTATTGATTAGTTCATGCTCTCTGACTGACAGCCAATAGCTCCAGTAGCGGACAGGTTCTAACAGCTGGCGGAATCTGTAAAGCGCCTCCAGGCACCAGGCGGCCGCCATCGATGCCTCACCCGGGATTTTCTTTTACACACGACCCGCGTGTGACCGGCGGCGAGTTAGAAAGTCTTACCGCTCATACCGCTCATGGTGCGCGGCCGTCCTCCGTCCTCCTGCTCCCGGTGAGTTCAGCGTGATAACCGCCGCGCGTCACCTGGTCTTGCCCCGCCCCTCCCACCTTTACCCGCCTGAGACCCCGCCCATCCTGCGCGACTGTTCTGCTCAGGTCAGGTCATGTCAGGTCAGGTCAGGTCAGCCGAGCTGCAGCTCTGGACAAAGTCCGCGGTGCGCGGCTCTCACTGAACTGCGCGTCGGCAGAAGCTGCGTATCTGGCCGCGGTGATGACGTCATTGCAGCTGTTTGCTGCAGTGGCCACTAGGTGGACCCAGTGATCCAGTGGCGTCAGAGTTCACCTGTCACATTTTCTCCCCTGACGCTCGCCCGGCTTCTCCAGCTCAGCATCTCCAGTGGGCCACTGGTCAATTGCAGCATATTTATTTTTTATTTTTATACTTTTTTTCAGTATTTTTTTTCTGGTGGTTTGGCGTTTAAAGAAGAGGACCTGTAATCAGAAGGTTGCCGGTTCGAATCCTGATCCGTCAAGGTACCGAGGTGCCCACTGCTCACCAAGGGTGATGGTTAAATACAGAGGACACGTTCCACCGTGTCACCGTGTGCTGTTCTACATGTACATTTACGGCATTTATCAGACGCCCTTATCCAGAGCAACTTACAATCAGTAGTTACAGGGACAGTCCCCCTCTGGAGACACTCAGGGTTAAGTGTCCTGCTCAGGGACATGATGGTAGTAAGTGGGGTTTGAACCTGGGTCTTCTGGTTCATAGGCGAGTGTGTTACCCGCTAGGCCACTACCACAGTGTCACATGTGACAACAAATCACATACAAATGGCACAGTAACAGTTTGGTTGCAAGAATCACGGTGCAATGTTCAGTTAAACCGCTGCATGTCCTCACCTGCCCACCCCATACTGAAATAAGGTTGTACCCGTGTTTTAGGGTGTGGTGTGTGAAGCAGAGAAACTGATTATGAGACATTCTGGGCGAAGCAGAGACGGAGACAGGAAGTAAATTCAGGCTTTCAGACAAGGAGACGGGCAGACAGACAGACAGATGAATGTGCTTTTCTTGGCAGACAGACAGGAAATGTGCCAGCGTGGGTCTCTGGGAGACGAGGGACAGGGCCCACGACGACAAGCGCAGACAGCTGAAGGGCAGGCCGTGTCTCCGCTCCTCCTTCCTCTCTTCCTGGGACTGTGGCGTCGCTGTGGTGCCGAGATGAGGGCACAGAGAGCGCATTGAGGGGCATCAGCACCAGCATGTGCCGTTCCAGTCCCGCCTTCCAGCAGCTGACCCCTGGCCCCGACTCTGACACGGGCCCGGCGGCCACAGCGCCTCTTTGTCCCACCAGAGAATGTGTCTTCATTCCATCCCGGGCTGGTGACAGAGAAGAAGAATGAAAAGCGGCGCAACTGAGCTGCCTTTGTTGTATTTGAACGGAAAATTGTAAGAAAATAATCAATTTTAACATGAGAGCAGAGCTACTGTTCAGGAATAACTGGCACTGTGCTTGAAAATGCGAACACAATCAGTAAACAGACTTAGCTAAATGTTCTAATAAGGGCCATTGACGGAACTCCAGAACCCGCTGGAACCAAATTTTCTCGTATCTTCTGTCATGACAGTGCTGTGATAAAAGGGAAGAGCTTCAGGTGTTCCTCACCTACCCACCCAGAGAGACAGAGTGGGCCGCCTGGTGCACACAGCGCGATGTTCCGTCGCGTTTCTGTTATTTCAGGAGATGAAAAGAATTCAGAAACTGTGCCACTTCATAAATGGCTTGTTGTTATTGAACAAAGCATTCCAGAGGTCCCTCGTCCCCAAACCATGGAGGCCTGAAGGCTGCGTCCGGGCACACAAACGGGACGGCAAGCGTGGACACATCCGCCGTCTGCCAGGCTTTATGTCCCACAAAACCGCGAGTGGCGCTCACGATTTCCCATAAAGCCTTGAGTGACAGGACCGGCAGATGACTGCAGGAACTGGAGATATCTGGGGGGAAAGGGAGCCAATCAGCCTGAACCGCTGAAGTCGCGCTGTGAAACTGGAGCTGCAGAGTGTAGTCAGCACCTACACATTCCTCTGCACCCACGGCGGTGTCATGACGCTGTGGCTCTAGTTAACATTGTAATTACTGGGTGGGTGTAACATGGCTATTTAAATGTGCACGCGGCCACATACACACAGACAACCCCGGACAACCGCGGCTTTCAGACACTCAACCGGGGCTGTTTTCAATTAGCGCCACATGCTGAGTGTTGTGTTTCATATTTGATCATTTTGCATGTTACGCCCTGAATTATCAGCCTTTATGTCTTCAGGGTTTACAGAAATAAGTCTGTACGTTGGAGGGGAGAAACAAACGACCCACCCAGCAATTATTGTTGGTGCGTATTTATTTCTGACATCCAGAAATCCAGAACTTTCATGATGTTTTTATAAATGGAGGAGCCTCGTGGAATGACTGACAGATCAGAGGTGATCTCTGCTGTGGACTACCAAAGGCACACACACAGATTGATAATTGGCCAATTTCTAGAAAGAACAATTAAGGTCCAAGCACTGAACCCTGTGGCACGCAACATATTTATTCGCACCCTCAAGCATTCTGATGGGTGAACATGCCCCAGTGCACTACATCATACATTCAAACACCACTTACTACTATTGTGCCCCTGAGCAAGACACTTAACCCTGAGGGTCTCTGGGGGGGGGCTGAAATATTGATCAAAAAATAAGAATGTGCAAACATGCAAAAACCAAGTTCTGAAAGGTCATTTGAGGACCAAGGCATTCCTTGGAACCTTTGACACTGAAGAAGCAAACAAACACCTAGTGCCGGCTACAGGAAGGTAGGGTAACTTGTTATGGCTGCCGGTTGCCAGCTGCCACTGGGATGGTGGCTGATGGTTATCTAGGACAGAAGGACATGCAAAGCCTAGGAGGCGGATAGAGTGGTTTACGAAAGAATGGTCGCACCATTGCAGCCAGGGAAAGAAGATTTAACCATTTAACAGTTCAACCTAAAAAATCCGATGACGACCTGTTTTCACACAGCTGGTTGAGTCACTCATGACTCAACCACCAAAAACTCATGAGACTTGATGATTATCCCATTCCATTTAGTCTCTAAAGCACCTTATCAGATTCCGCATCCTAAACGAGTCCCGTCTGGGAATCGGCTGATGTCAACACAGCACCTTGTGCAACCTGTAGACACGTGGGATGATCGAGAGGGGACATTTTCCACTGCGCTGTTCCTTTGAAACTGCGTGGGCATCTGTGTTTCCTGCAAGGTGATGTGAAACACATGGACATGAGAGGGGAAGTGCAGTCTGAGAGGAAAGCCTGCAGGAGGCCGTTAGAAAGCTCATCAGTCAAATGGGGTTCGGCGAAATGCTTAACCCCTGAGACACGCATGCAGGCTATATTTAGCACGGGTCATAAAAACACACCAGTGAACTCTGGAGCCTTGTGGAACACCCCCGCACGCATGTGTGTGTGAGTGCTCTCAGGCTTCCTGTCTTTGGCTTACAGACGCCTTCGCCCGGCAGCACAATGGCCCATTGTCTCGTCAGCCAAACTCGGCTTCCTGATGAGTCAGAATCCACGGAAATGGGGAACCATTCCCGCATCCACACCCCCACCCAGACCAGCACCCAGGGCCTGGGCTTCAGAGACACCCGCCAAACAAGCCCTTCATACGCTTGCGGTTTCTTTTATGGCTTTTGCTCATTGGTTACATGCTGCGAGCTATCAATGGCTTGCAGTTCGATTGAATTCCTTATCTTTCTATATATAAACATATATACACTTAATCGTTATAGATAGAACCATTACGAAACATACTGCACGTCCAGCTTCAGTAAATCTGATGTAAGTATCAAAATGCACAGAATAAACTGTAAGAGGGACCAATCAATTCACCTCATTCCTTTTTAGTTGCAAATGTACAGCAGCTGCACCTACGCCCAGCGGCCACTTATTAACCAGGCTCTTAGTTCCGCTATTGGGATTATGATCCTTTCCAAACAAACCATTGTGGCCATATGAATAAATGTTTGTGTCAGGTCCACCCAGGTGTTTATTTGGAAGCAGACAGATTCAGGGCAATGGCGGCTTAGCTGGTGTGCACCGTGTGCTGTGCTGTGTATCACAGCGACAATTACTTCACTTTCATAATCAAGGGTGCCAGTTGCCACTGAGGTCCCACACAGTGCTCCATGGGCACATTTCATGGCCAGTGAAGGTGAAGTGATGATCGTTGTGAAACATTTACAGCATTTTTCAGACGCCCTTATCCAGAGCGACTTACAATCAGTAGTTACAGGGACAGTCCCCCCCTGGAGACACTCAGGGTTAAGTGTCTGTCTCAGGGACACGATGGTAGTAAGTGGGGTTTGAACCTGGGTCTCCTGGTTCATAGGCGAGTATGTTACCCACTAGGCTACTACCACCCACAGCACAGCACACGGTGAAATGTGTCCTCTGTCTTTAACCATCACCCTTAGTGAGTAGTAGGCATCATGACAAGCGCCCAGGGAGCAGTGAGTGGGGACGGTACTTTGTACCGGTAGGGTGGTCGTAGCCTAGTGGGTAACACACTCGCCTGTGAACCAGAAGACCCAGGTTCAAATCCCACTTACTACCATTGTGTCCCTGAGCAAGACACTTAACCCCAAGTTGCTCCAGGGGGGGGACTGTTCCTGCAAATACTGATTGTAAGTCGCCCTGGATAAGGGCGTCTGTTAAATGCTGTAAATGTAAATGTTCAGTGACACCTCAGTGTCGTCTTGGCGGATCGGGATTCGAACCATCAACCTTCTGATTACAGGGCCGCTTCCTTAACCACATTATGCAATGCGCCTCACATTCAGGTGTGAGCAGATAGACCACAAGACCATTTTCCTGAAGGCTGAGCACCCACCGCAGCTCCAGGCGATCAGAACTGTGCTGCATTCCAGACCATCTGCACTTCGCGAAGTCGCCGCTCTCTGGATTGCAGTGCCTCGGCCCGGCAGAGGAACCCAACATTTATCCAAATATTTACCCAGAACAGGGCCAGAGAACAGCAGCAGCCGTCTTATCGCTTCTTTATCCCAAATGATACCATCCTTCCACCAGACGGGACGACTTCATGTGCAACACAGAGTACCGGAGGGATGGCGGGGCCGCGCAGACATTTTTGCCCGTTGTTGCCATTGGCTGCTTTTCTGTTTAGCTTGGAGTGGAGCCGTCATGCCACATAATTTTGGAATTGTTCTCCTGCCCAGTAAACACGTTAGAAGCACTACTCTGTGGTGCAGGGTACCACAGAGTAGTGCTTCTAGTAGAGTAGTGCTGCTTAAAATACAGGAGGGAGAGCCGCAGCCCTGACACAACATGAACCCGGCGGGCCCACGCCGCATGGAAAAGTCCTTCTTGGCGGACTTGAGTGCCATTTCCTGAAGAGAAATCCTTTCTCTGTCCGAGAGACTCCTCATCCTGTTTTACTAGCCCTCCTTCCCTCGCTCGACCTCCGTCCCCTCCCTCCTCTCTCCTCACGGGCCCTCGGTCTCTCGCGCCGCACGACTGTTTCCATCAATGCGCTGTTTTAATTCAGCCATTTCTGCCCTTCATCATTCCCAACCAGAGCAGGAAACAGAAAGCAGATTATGTTCGTATGGCACAAGACCTCAGCCGTCTGCAGCCACAAGCCTGGCAAAATGGAACAGAAGTGAACGAAATATCAAGGGTTGCATCCTTGCAAACGGCAAATATTGAGCAAAAACCCTCTTCCAGTCCCAGAAACACGAACATGAGGTCAGTCAGTGTAAATGAAGGTGACATGCAGATGGAAAATGAAAGGAAGGAAACGAAAGGGAATTCTCCTGCCCAACCACCGTTACGAATGGATTCAGTGTTTCCAGCACGCCGTGGCGGGATTTTTCATGGTATGGATCCTCCCCCTCACCCTTACTGGCATGGACGGCCATAACACAAAACCCGACAAAAAAAAAGCAGAAAAGGTTTGTTGTTGAAATAATTTACGCTAGAATTCGATATGTATTGTGAGTTTGGTTGGGGTTTCAATCAAAATGTGTTAAGCACTGTGATTCATTTTAAATAGTGAACATGTTAAAGTGAATGAACGCCATTGCGTTTTGATCCCAGGAGCAGACAAGCTGATTGGTTTGTGATTTGTATAAATGCATCAGTTTGGCCAACACATTCACAGAATAATTGCAGAAATGGATTTAATTGACTGGCACACTGGGGCTCTTTTGCATGCTTGTCTCTGTAATCGTTTCATATTTGCATTAAAGCAAGCTTGATCCTTAAGAAGGAACCTCAGTTAGGTTATTGCAATATGTGAGAAGAATTGTGTGGGTTCCAGTCACCCACAGCTGCTGCTCATCTGGTGTAGAGCCCGTAAACGTCAGACTGCATGCAGCACAAGAGCATTGTGGCTGTTTGGAGGTCCCAGCAGCCTGAAGATGGTAATTACTTTATTGACGGCATAGCTCTGGCCAAGGTCCAGGGAGCAGTGCTCCTATAATAAACATTCAGTTTGTCTTGTGGGACAAGGTCGGTCGTTTAAAATACAAGCTAACGCTGTTAGAGAAATCTGCGGGGATGGTTTTCCTGGGTGTTGGGGAAGGGGCGGAGCTAGGTATTGGTAACATTGTTAAATGTACATGAAATGTATTAATGCATCGTGTGAATGTTACGAACTGTTTCAGTGGTTTTCTAAAGGTGACTGATTTATGGTTTGTTTGATTCAAGGTTAATAAAGACTGGCCCGTGGAAGCAGTTAGAGGGAGAGAGAAAGGAAGAGAAGTTTTTTTTGTTTTTTTTAATAAAGGGGGCCTGCCTCCGATTGCCATCCACTTTGAGTCCTCATCCCTGCCACCATCACCGCTCCGCTGTCCTGCACAGGGGGTTCTTCGGGGCCCTCCTCATGCGTTTGAGTTTTCAAAATGTCACCCATGTGGCATGAGATGTCGAGTCGTTTACTGAGGATTCCCAGTCCGTGCACCATGACCTCAGCATGGGCCTGCTCTACAATAATAATCTGTCTGGGCTGTTCCCAGGACAGTGTGTGGATCGTGTGCAGCCTCCTCGTCCCTCCTCTGAGCCCGATCCCCCCTTTCTCGACCCCCGGAGCGCCTCGTGTTAGGAGGTGCTGCTTTTCCCAGGCTGGACTCGCATGCACCGAACTAATCTGTCAGCTTCCCGTCGTCCTCCCACCAGCCGGATTCCTGGCTCTGTCACCCACTGCATAGCTGAGGTTCAGTTTACTGATAACACACACACACACACACGTATACACACGCATATACACACACGTATACACACACTTTCACCACTTTCAAGTGTTAAGAAACCCAACTTGTTTATAGAAATGTGCTAATTCCTTCTGAATGTTGCCCCAGACGCAGACGCTCCCAGAGGACGTCTCTGTCCTGATGGTGGCTGGTCTCCGCAGAGCTTTTATGCAGAAGGGTGGAGCTTTGAATGCCCGGCGTTCACTCTGACCTTCTCCACATCTGCACTGTTCCCCCTCCTCTGCAGATCAGTGACGTGATGAGCCAGAACGTTGCCAACAGAGCAACACCGAGACACGTCTCCGCCCGCGCAAGTTCACATTGGCGCAAATGTACAGCCAACTGGCCACTTGCGCGGTTTGCACGGTTTGGGGCAGAGATTAGGGAGCCACCGAGGAAAACGACTCCCTCTCCCAACGACCAGGTCCTCCGTCTTTCCACGGGAGACGTCAGGATGACCCTCTGCGGAGTCAACCCATGGAAGGCAGCAGGACCAGACTTGTGCAGACCAGCTTCAGCCGTGGTACCTACATGCCTCAAAACCACCAAGGTCATCCCAGTGCCAAAGATGTCGACTGTGTCCTGCCTCAATGACCACCGATCCATAGCACTCACTTCCGTCATTATGAAGTGAATATCATCTAGGTAGCGGCCTAGTGGGTAACACACTCGCCCATGAACCAGAAGACCCAGGTTCAAACCCCACTTACTACCATTGTGTCCCTGAGCAAGACACTTAACCCTGAGTGTCTCCAGGGGGGACTGTCCCTGTAACTACTGATTGTAAGTCGCTCTGGAAAGTGCGTCTGGTAAATGCTGTAAATGTAAATGTAATGACGTGCTTTGAGAGGCTGATTCAGAGGCACAAGAAGACCCAACTTCCACAGAATCTGGACCCTACCGGCCAAACCGCTCCACAGAAGATGCAATCTCATCCGCAAAACCCTCTCCCACCTCGACCAAAAAGACACTTACGCCAGAATGCTGTTTATCGACTTTAGCTCAGCATTCAATACTGTCATCCCTCAGAAGTTTGTAATGAATTTGGACCTGCTGGGAATGAGCTCTGCAGCTGGATCTGGGACTTCCTAACAGACAGGAACCAGTCTGGTTCTATAGGAAGTAGCACCTCCAAGGTACTCAGACTGAGCACAGGTTCTCCACAGGGATGCTGCTCAGCCCACTGCTGTTCACTCTGCTGACACACGACTGTGGTGACCAGTACAGTTCCATCCACATCATGAAGTTCGAAGATGTCGTAACAGTAGTGGGGCTCATCACCAACAATGATGGGTCTGCCTACAGAGAGGAGATAAAACATCTGGTGGAACAACCTGACTCTCAATGTCACCAAGACCAAAGAGATGGTTGTCAACTTCAGGAAGAAACTGACTGTCCCCACCCCACTGCACATCGATGGACATCAAGATCGTCAGCAGTTCCTGGGTGTGCACATGACAGACGAGCTCTCCTGGAGCCTCTCCCAGCTCTATGAGAAACACCTCATCCGTCCCGCAGCATCAGAACTGTAACTGCCACACACGGCAAGAGCTTCTTCCCCTGAGCAGTCAGAGCTCTCAATGCACCACCATCACCGGAACACCGATAAACTCAACATCAATACACTTCCTGCTCTTTTTGCACACGTTTGTCTTGTCTTGTGTGTCCTGTTTCAAAAATCCAACATATCCATTTACAAGCGTCCCACATGATGTTGTCTAGTTATGTCCCGTCCGACCTGTTCCTTATACAGAAAAGTTCTACTTTTCTCCTATAGAGAAATCTGTACAGTATTTAAGTTTTAGTTTTAGTCAGTATAGTTTAATGTGTATATACAGATATATTTTTCTTTTATGATTGCACTATGGGGGTTTGTGTGGAACATTTCAATAAATGATAAATGAGGAATAATTTTATTATTGAACAACAACCATGTTCTCAATGAACCCAAAAACTCATATCAAAGCTGAATGTTTTTGGAAGTAGTTTTTAGTTTGTTTTTATTTTTAGCTATTTTAGGGGGATATCTGTGTGTGCAGGTGACTATTACTGTGCATAATTATTAGGCAACTTATAAAAAAAACAAATATATACCCATTTCAATTATTTATTTTTACCAGTGAAACCAATATAACATCTCCACATTCACAAATATACATTTCTGACATTCAAAAACAAATCAGCGACCAATATAGCCACCTTTCTTTGCAAGGACACTCAAAAGCCTGCCATCCATGGATTCTGTCAGTGTTTTGATCTGTTCACAGTCAACATTGCGTGCAGCAGCAACCACAGCCTCCCAGACACTGTTCAGAGAGGTGTACTGTTTTCCTCCTTGTAAATCTCACATTTGATGATGGACCACAGGTTCTCAATGGGGTTCAGGTCAGGTGAACAAGGAGGCCATGTCATTAGTTTTTCTTCTTTTATACCCTTTCTTGCCAGCCACGCTGTGGAGTACTTGGACGCGTGTGATGGAGCATTGTCCTGCATGAAAATCATGTTTTTCTTGAAGGATGCAGACCACTGCTTGAAGAAGGTGTCTTCCAGAAACTGGGAGTAGGACTGGGAGTTGAGTTTGACTCCATCCTCAACCCGAAAAGGCCCCACAAGCTCATCTTTGATGATACCAGCCCAAACCAGTACTCCACCTCCACCTTGCTGGCGTCTGAGTCGGACTGGAGCTCTCTGCCCTTTACCAATCCAGCCACGGGCCCATCCATCTGGCCCATCAAGACTCACTCTCATTTCATCAGTCCATAAAACCTTAGAAAAATCAGTCTTGAGATATTTCTTGGCCCAGTCTTGACGTTTCAGCTTGTGTGTCTTGTTCAGTGGTGGTCGTCTTTCAGCCTTTCTTACCTTGGACATGTCTCTGAGTATTGCACACCTTGTGCTTTTGGGCACTCCAGTGATGTTGCAGCTCTGAAATATGGCCAAAGTGGTGGCAAGTGGCATCTTGGCAGCTGCACGCTTGACTTTTCTCAGTTCATGGGCAGTTATTCTGCGCCTTGGTTTTTCCACACGCTTCTTGCGACCCTGTTGACTATTTTGAATGAAACGCTTGATTGTTCAATGATCACGCTTCAGAAGCTTTGTAATTTTAAGAGTGCTGCATCCCTCGGCAAGATACCTCACTATTTTTGACTTTTCTGAGCCTGTCAAGTCGTTCTTTTGACCCATTTGGCCAAAGGAAAGGAAGTTGCCTAATAATTATGCACACCTGATATAGGGTGTTGATGTCATTAGACCACACCCCTTCTCATTACAGAGATGCACATCACCTAATATGCTTAATTGATAGTAGGCTTTCGAGCCTATACAGCTTGGAGTAAGACAACATGCATGAAGAGGATGATGTGGACAAAATACTCATTTGCCTAATAATTCTGCACTCCCTGTATACTGTTGTACTGACAATAAACCAATCATGGATCTTGAACATGCTGAAGCTCAGTTGCTGTGGTGTCTGTTGACCGTTTCCACAAAAAAAGCTCTTGAATTTTGATGACCAAACTGAAATTAGTGCTTCGATTGTATCGTCGTTGCTCTTCCTTCATGCTGCACATGTGTGCTTACAGTAGCATCGAATAAAAACCCTTTCCGGCGCATTCCCGAGTCACGTTCCACTGGGGGAACGCGCTCGGATGACCCTCCCTCACCGCCGGGGTCTCTGGAAATGCCGCAGCCGGTGGTTGCGGTTTCGCTCGCGCCCCAAACCGCACCAGGAAGAGGCTGGAAATTGGTGGACCGGGAGAGGAAGGGGGCCGAAGAGCTCGCATTCCTGCACCCTGTGGAAATATGAGATGTGAAGTATGCGCATGAGTCCGGGGTCGGGTGAGGCATGAAGGAAAAGGAGAGAGAGAGAGAGAGAGGGACGATGGCGGTCATCTCGGCCTCCCTGATGGCCCGGTTCTGACCAACGTCCGAAGCCTGTGTGCTATTTTTCCTTCTGGAACCGAAACAGCTGGAACGCTGTTTTCTTTGGAAACGTCCGGAATGAGCAACTGAAGGGAGGCAAGGAAAAGGAGGGAATCAAATGAAAGGAAAAACGCAAGTCTGGTGGGAGGGGACAGCGAGCGTGGCGGTGTCTTTATCAGATTTATTATCTCGCTCGATTTGTAAGGATATCCTCGGGAGATTGTACCAATATATTTAGTAGCGCGTTCATCTGATAACCCCGCACATCCTGCAATGACACAAATACATTAACAGCGGCCGCGCGTCGCGGTGACGCCCGTATGAGCAGGTCATGTGACTGATTGATGCATTTTACAGACGCCCTTATCCAGAGCGCCTTACAGTCAGTAGTTACAGGGACAGTCCCCCCCTGGAGACACTCAGGGTTAAGTGTCTTGCTCAGGGACACCATGGTAGACTTCAGACTGCCCTCCAAGGTGCTCAGGAACTTCTACTCCTGCACCATAGAGAGCATCCTGACGGGAAGTATCTCAACCTGGTTCGGGAACAGCACCATGAAGGACAGGCGAGCCCTACAGAGGGTGGTTCCATCAGCCGAACGAATCATCTGTACCAAGCTCCCTGACCTTCAATCTATCTACAGCAAACGGTGCTGCACCAGGGCCAGGAAGATAGTGAAGGACCTCACCCACCCCAACAATGGACTCTTCTCTCTGCTGCGATCAGGGAAGCGCTTTCGCTCCCTGAAGTCCAACACAGAGAGAATGAGGAGGAGCTTCTTCCCGCAGGCTGTCCAAGCTCTCAACAACAGTACATAGAACTCATGCACTTTCACCTCCAATCACTCCGGACTCTTTTGCACAAAACCACTTTACACAAAATGACTCTGCGCTTTTTAGGTCCTTACTGCTCTTTCTTTTATGGCTCTTTCTCTCTTTCTTTAAACATTGTAAAAAAAACTGTAACTCATTTGCACACCTTCACCCTACCAGTTACACATATTTTATGTTAAAGACGTAAAAGTGTAATACTTGGTTATGTTTGCAATATTTGCATATTGGTTCATTGTTTACTTGCAACATTTGCAATACTGTGGTCTGTAGCAGTTGCAGAAAGCATTTCACTGCACATCATACCGTGTATGACTGTGTATGTGACAAATAAAATTTGAATTTGAATTTGAGTAGTTTGAAGTTTGAACCTGGGTCTTCAGGTGCTACTACCATTTACATTTACATTTACCTTTATGGCATTTGGCAGACGCCCTTATCCAGAGCGACTTACAACATGCTTTCAAGTTACCATTCGATGAAGAGATCAATTCCGGTTCACTAGGACCCCAACTATGAATACAATCTTTTTATTCACTCTGTTGTAGATTCTGTACACAAGTTCGACAATAAGAACAACAACAACAACAACATTTATTTCTTATATAGCCCAAAATCACATACAGTATGTCTCAATGGGCTTTGACAGGCCCTACAGTTGACACCCCCCACACTTGACCCTTCTGCACACAAGGAAAAACTCCACACAAAAAAACTCTAGGAGAGAGAAAAAAAGGTCGGAAGAAACGTTGGGAAGGAGTGATACAGCGAGGGACCCCCTTCCAGGGTAGAGTGAGCCTGCAAATGGTGTCAGTGCAGGGTTGGGGATGATATAATAATAAGTCCTACAGTTGTAGGGTTGGAGAAGTCCAGGATGTATTCAGTGTCATGGTCTAGATTACGTGTCCATAATGATGTTACTGGTCCATTTGAAGATCCCTGAAGCTGTAGTTGTAACGGTGGTGGTGGCTGTGGTGACCCTCTGGTTTGTTTCATGGTATGTCCTTGTTAAGCAGTTGTCAGGAACCAGGATTTATCTGCTTGTCTCTTCACTGGGGTCTGCCAGTAGTCTGGGTGCTTGATTCCGTGTCTCGGAGAAAAACAAACAGAAGCAGCGGCAGACGGTTGCACTGTACGACCGATACTGAAATATGTGGTTATAGTGGTATATTGGTGCTACAGTGGCCCGGTACCCTAACTAGGACAGCCTAACTAGGGTGAATTTAACTTTGTCTGTGTCTAACAGGGGGACTCTGTGATAAACTGGACTTTATAATTGACGCTGCGTCAAAATCAAGTGAAATGAGGGTCTAGGACTTTAGCAAAAAGCCAGAGAAAACAGATAGGTTTTGAGATTGGATTTAAACACTGAGACTGTGTCTGAATCCCGGACACTGACAGGCAAGCCGTTCCACAACTGCGGAGCTCTATAGGAGAAGGATCTGCTCCCAGCTGTGACCTTCTGCACCTTTGGTACCAGTAGTGACCCCGCACCCATTGATCGAAGGGGGCGTGGCGGTTCGTAAGGAACCAAAAGTTCACTCAGGTACTGTGGGGCGAGACCATTTAGAGCTTTATAGGTTAAAAGTAGGATTTTGTAGTCAATCCTAAATTTGATGGGTAACCAGTGCAGTGATTGTAGGACTGGGGTGATGTGGTCAAATTTCCTGGTTCTGGTTACAAGTTCATCTAAATATTCTCTAAAGAGGAACGTCTTGAGCTGTCGTTTGAAAATACTCAGTTACTGAGCTGTTCTGACCTCCAGGGGAAGTTCATTCCACCACCGAGGGGCCAAGACGGAGAAGAGTCTAGATGAGAGTCTTCCTTTTACCTTCAGAGATGGAGGGACCAGGCGAGCAGTACTGGAGGCTCGGAGTATACGAGGTGCAGTGCGAGGTGTAATAAGGGCTGTGAGGTAGGATGGTGCTACTCCATGTTTGGCTTTGTAGGCCAGCATCAGTATTTTGAACCTAATGCGTGCAGCTACTGGGAGCCGGTGGAGGGAACGTAGCAGAGGGGGGGTGTGGAGAATTTGTATACCCTGTATACAAATTAATCTTCAATGCACATGCTACCTGAAGAGCAATTATTCCACTATTATCCCACTTTGTTACATTATCGTTATGCCTCTCAGGTCAAAGTGTCTTACACTGGGACACGTGGGAGTAAAGTGGGGTTTGAAGATGCAGCCTTTTGGTAATTTGGGTCATAGGTTACATTTTTACCCACTAGACAGTTCATGGCCGTTGAATGTTTTTGAATCGTACCCTTTATGTGCATATGATAAAGATGATAAAGGTGATATTTTTTTATTAAAGCTTCTGCTACACAAAGCGCAAAAGAACGCAGCGCTTGTCTGAACGAAGGCAGACAGACAGGGCTTCACCTGGAGGCGATCCATGCTGAGCGCAGCGCTGCGGCCGCTGAATGCCACTCAGTGTTTGACCCCCACTGGCCCCAGAGAAACTGGGAGCTGGCTGAGGTCACCAGAGGTCAAAGATTTTTAGCAGATTAGCCCCATAACTACTCTCGATGAGCTTCAAGAGGTCGTCACCTGAAATGCTTCTCCAACAGTCTTGAAGGAGTTCCCAGAGGTGTTTAGCACTTGTTGGTCCAGCTCACCCCAAACCATCTGGACTGGGTTCAGGTCCGGTGACTGTGGAGGTCAGGTCTCCACTTTTTGTTAAGTACAGAACTCCACATGTGTTCATTCATAGTTTTGACGCCTTCAGTGAGAATCTACCAACGTAAATGGTCATGAAAACACGTTGAATGAGAAGATGTCCAAACTTTTGGTCTGTACTGTAGAGAGAGAGAGAGTGGCGTTGTCGCTGCGGAGTGTCCCCTGACGTCCCCGGTCGTCTGCTGCGGTGATTTGACGGCGCCCGGCGCCGCGCCTCTTCCCTCCTTCCTCCTTCCTCCTCCTCCTCCTCCTCCTCTCTTCTCCTCCGCGCTTTTCTGCGCGCCGCCGCTGCAGAAGCCGCTTCACGGTGACGCGCTCCGGTCCGAGGTGAGTTTACGCGCGTTTAGAACGTGTTCCGCGGCGGCAGCGAACTTCTTCCAGAAGCGCGACCTCGCAATGCCGTTTCTGTGAATGCATGCGCCATAAAAGGCATTTTAAAATGAACACTCTGCATAACACAGCGTGTGTGTGTGTGTTGACGTGTAATTCGCGCCAAATGCAGCCTCTTGCATGTTCGATTTGTTTGTCCTCTTTTCTTTGCAGTAAGACGCATGCGTGTTTTGTGGTAGGATAGTTCTTTAAGAAGCTGCAGCACCCCGCTGGTGTCCAGGAACCGTGAGGAACCATGTGAGCAGCTGCCAGGTCGAAGTCTATCTGCAGTAGAACAGTCGGGGGGTTCTCAGAGGACCCCACGCTCTGGTGGATCCTGGAGGATCCTGGTGGACAGTGTGATGACCTGTACAAATTAAAAGCAGCTCAGATGAGGTTGAGGGTTCCAATGGTGGCCTGTGGTGAGCGTTTGGTGGATCCTGGTGGATCCTGGTGGATCCTGGTGGACAGTGTGATGACCTGTACAAATTAAATGCAGCTCAGATGAGGTTCAGGGTTCCAGTGGTGTCCTGTGGTGAGCGTTTGGTGGATCCTGGTGTACAGTGTGATGACCTATACAAATTAAATGCAGCTCAGATGAGGTTCAGGGTTCCAGTGGTGTCCTGTGGTGAGCGTTTGGTGGATCCTGGTGTACAGTGTGATGACCTGTACAAATTAAATGCAGCTCAGATGAGGTTCAGGGTTCCAGTGGTGTCCTGTGGTGAGCGTTTGGTGGATCCTGGTGGATCCTGGTGGACAGTGTGATGACCTATACAAATTAAAACCAGCTCAGATGAAGGTGAGGGTTCCAGTGGTGGCGTGTGGTGAGCATTTGGTTGATCCTGGTGGACAGTGTGATGACCTATACAAATTAAAACCAGCTCAGATGAAGGTGAGGGTTCCAGTGGTGTCCTGTGGTGAGCGTTTGGTGGATCCTGGTGGACAGTGTGATGACCTATACAAATTAAAACCAGCTCAGATGAAGGTGAGGGTTCCAGTGGTGGCCTGTGGTGAGCGTTTGGTGGATCCTGGTGGACAGTGTGATGACCTATACAAATTAAAACCAGCTCATATGAGGTTGAGGGTTTCCAGTGGTGGCCTGTGGTGAGCGTTTGGTGGATTCTGGAGATTGGTCAGATTGGTACGGTCTCCGTTTGTCCCGAGGAGATGCCTGCGACCATTAAAACCGAGTTCAGAGTCAGCAGTCATGCCGGCCGGCCGTGTCGTCGCCGTGTTGTTCTTGAAACACAAAACCCTTAAGAAACAGTCACTGGACTGAGGCAACGAAGCCAACTTTTGTCCGCTGGACGGACGCCCACCCTGAGATGAGAAGGAGCATGAAGAGAACAAAGGGGGGGGGGTGGAAAACGCTGTGGAGTTTCGAATTTGATCGCAGTGGGGTTATACTGGGACAAGATGGGGACGCAATTCATCCCAAACGGCCCACACACAAACACTGAATGCCAGTGCTGGCATGCGGTGCACTGTACCGAAGCTGCGGTCTCGCTCTAGAACCGTTCTCTGGCGGCCCGGCTCTCGCTGTGTTGACCCGGCCAATCGCAGGAAGAAGAGGCCGCGTTCCTCATCAGAGCCTCGCCAACACGCTGTTCCCATTACATACCCTCGCGGCGGCGAGGGGCCTGTTTACGGACGTGCACAGGTACAATTAAACAGCAAATCACATGATACGCGATGCCTGGAATCCCCTCGGCGTAAACACAGCACGCGCTCCACGTTCAGGCCAGTTTCCACCGGGCATTTTAAAAGCGGAACTAACAGGAACTGGAGTCCAGAGCACCCTGGGTTCTCCTTGTGGTTCTGGAATGAGCACGTATGAGAGTAAAAGACCGGTTCCGGTCTTTGGTCCAGATAAAGATCGATGCTGCTTGCGCCCACGGATCCTTCTCTGTTTAACTTGCTGCAGCAATGTTCTCTCATTAGATGTCCCTAAAAAAAAACACGTCAGCTCAGATTTCTGTTTCTGCATGAAGTACCGTGACTTGAAAAGGCCGGATATGCGGGACAACAGAAATCCAGAATAATGAATGTGCATTGGCTCTGCCCAGCTGTTTTGGCCTGTTCTAAGTTAATGAAAAAGCGTTTTTCTAGTCCAGGGAGCTTATAAAGTGGAAGACTTGCATTCCATTGGATCTCGAGGTAGTTTGTTCTCTGACGAACTGGAGGGTGGTGCAATAATGAGTGCCTGCAGTGACCGAGGGGGGAATGGAAATGATGGCGACCGAGAGTAGGGAAAAACTTCGAGCTGAGTCCCCTCTGGCTCTGCTGTTCCTGTGTAGAACTCTGCGCCTTGCACACGGCCACGAGAACCCTCCAGACCTCCTGCAGGCCAGCAGTCCTGGATGTACACGCGTCCACACGCGCTCCCGTATTGCACACACAAAAAGACAGACGACATACAGCATGAACCCTCGGGCTGCATGTTGGAGATCTGCTCTGTCCCATCAGCCGTCTAGCGATATGGAGCCCCAATCGTGCCGATGGTGATCGGCGCCAGCTGGACGTCACAATGGTGGAGGTTCCTTGGAAGTTTGGCGCTGCATTTTTGCAAACGGTCAGGATGAATAGTGTCCTTAAACGCTGAAAACCAGGCAGAAACTTATCTGGCCCCAGTTGTATTGTACAGGATTACAACCTCAGACACGCAGCCAATATCAGTAAGAGCATTGGCCGTTCGATTGCCTGTGTGTTCGGATGGCATCAAATGAACGCGGACTACGATATTTCCGGCTCAACTTTTTAACTAGAATATCACCAAGCAACATCATTATGATGTAATCGATTATGTTCTGCCCTGCATCAAAGCAGAATCGTCCACGATTGTGAGACACCCCTAGCATTTTATGTTGTGTAATTTTACCATACCGTACCATGTTTATGTAAAAGCACTTTAACACAACAAAGGAGCTGGCCAAAGTGCTGTACATTAAAATTAAAAATGTTATTTAAACTACCACGGATAAAACAGGCAGCAATTGATGCAAATTTGGCCAATCAGCATGAATTATTTCAAGCTGTACCTGAATAGCCTACATTTACATTCACAGCATTATCCAGACACCCTTACAATCGGTAGTTACAGGGACAGTCCCCCCCGGAGACACTCAGGGTTAAGTGTCTTGCTCAGGGACACGATGGTAGTAAGTGGGGTTTGTACCTGGGTCTTCTGGTCCATAGGCGAGTATGTTACCCACCAGGCCACTGCCACCCAGTATTATCTGCGTTTTGCACTTTTGTCGAGTCCTCATTACTATCCCCAAAACACAAATTTTGACCAATCACTGCACGTCCTACATTTTGCACCACTCAAACGAAGTCAGTTTTACCGAACTTGCCGACACGTGCGACAGGACGCTGCCGTGTTGGACGTGCCGACGCTGCCTTCTACTGGCAATGCACAAGGCGCAGAACACAGACGTTCACGCGCCAACATCTGAACTCAACAAAAAAACAACACACCCGCTCCTCAGAAACCGTTTATACTAGACAGCCACCAATTGGCTGACGCCAACGTCACTCGCACATTTTGTACCGCATGCAACGATGTGGTGGAACACAAAGGAAAGTTGTCGGTTGAACAGCTGCAGACATGCGCGGCCAGCCAAGGCAAATCGCCCAGCAACCTTTCCCAGGAAAAACGATTTCGATTTCAATTTCAAATTTTATTTGTCACGTACACAGTCATGCACGGTATGATATGCAGTGAAATGCTTTTAGCGACTGTACAGACCACAGTATTGCAAATATTGCAAGTATACAATGAACCAATATGGAAATATTGCAAACATAACCAAATATTACACTTTTGTGTCTTTAACATAAAATATGTGGAACAGGTAGGGTGAAGGTGTGCAAATGAGTGGAAGTCAATGTATAAAGAAGAGTAGAAAAAGAGCAGAAATGTTGTGTAAAGAGCAACTTTTCATTAAAATTGCTGCATTTAAGATTGCAACAATCACAAAAGTTGATCGCAAAAATCCCGGAGGGAGCGACTAAACGGCGGCTTAACCAAACCGGTGGTCAGTCGTTAATAAGCCTGAGGGATCAGAGTAAAAAGCATCGTCACACCCCTGAGACTCCCAGCAGGCTGGACTGGGGTATGCGGCGCATTCCAGAATACAAGTTTAAATTCGGATTTTTTTCCATTCAGCTCAGTTTGTTGATCATATCGATTTGGGGGTTACACAGGGTGGGGTTCACATTTGCTCCCTAAAAATGCCTGAAACCAGTGTTTTTGGCAACAGTGCTGTTCATCTAAAGCTTTAATTTGATTTACATGTTAGAGGTCACAGGTCACATGTTAGTTGCACCCCGGCTTTTTTGTTAGTGGAACCTGAATGACGGGTGAAAATGGAACTGCGCTAACGTCACTTTCTTCTCCTCCCCAGTTCCGTGTCTCTGAAGACTCTCTGCGTCCCGCTGTGAGAACCTGTCTGTGGGGAACCCGTGGATGGCGGCGAGCTAAGTGGATTGCGTGAGGTCGAGGCGAGCGAGCGGGAGAGTATCGGGCCGAGAGGGGAGGGAGGGACGACCTAATCCCCCCCCCGGCTAATCCGGGACGCGGCCAACCCCCCGCGAGCTGTCATTCTCCCCTCGAGGCTCAGACAACACACAGCCATGGATTAGCGCCCTTTAACTTACTGCTGTCTAATTTGCTGGAGAGAAGGAGAGGGGCCGTTAACCCCGGCGGGTTTTATCTAAACGCCCGTCCTGACGTCGTACTTCACAATCCACCCTAAAGAGAGCAGGAACCATCATCTGAGATGCTCACCAAGGTACCACGTAGGTTAGGACCGAAGTGAAGCACGGAGGATCAGCATCCCTCTCGGCGGGCTCTGGTGCCGAGTCACGGGAGGAGGAGGAGAAGTCCAGGCTCGAAGGTGTGTTAGACCCGTCAAAATCCAATTATCCTATTTATAACCTGTGGGTGTGCAGGGCCGAGTTCTACGCCTTGCCACACCAGAACTCCCAGTGTATGTAGGGCCTGCAGACGTCAGGGGACATCGCATGGCTAATGAAGGCTCGTTTTGTGGATTTAGAAAGGATCTGAGGACATTACCCTTGTGGTAAGAACCCAGGAGTAAAGGAACCTCCACAATAAAAGCCTTTCCTTATTTAGCTTTTCCTGGAGCAACCCCAGTCCTCCGGGCGGAGGGAGGACCGACCCCGAGGACGCAAGGGACCACACAACTAGTGGAGAATCGCAATTAAAATTCGTCAGGACAGGGAGTGAACATGTGGTCCCTCAACTCAGCTCTCTGATCTGAGGTCAGTGCTTCTTTGTTTTGACGCAGGAATTAAATTAAGGGATCGTTCATTTTGCCACCATGAGTCTGGGAAAGCTGCCCGGCATTAAGGGCCTGGTGTCAAGCTCTCAGGGGAGGCGGCGCTTCAAGAGTGACCTCTCCGTGGACATGATCAGCCCGCCACTCGGCGACTTCCGCCACACCATGCACGTGGGGCGCGGCGGGGACGTTTTTGGCGACACCTCCTTCCTCAGCAACCATGGCGGCAGCAGAGAGGCGGGGCCTAGTGGACCAGAATCCCCGACCAGCGCCTCGAAGACGGCCGGCTTTTTCAGCCGCACCCTGCGCCATGTGTACAAGACCCCGGCGCCCCGACCGAGGGAAGGGTCACACGACTTCTCGCCTCCGCCGCCGCCCGTCTCGCCCATCATCAAGAACGCCATCTCGCTGCCACAGCTGAACATGGAAAACGGCTGCCTGGCGAGGGCGCTGTTCCCCAGCTCAGTCAGCTCTCCAGAGGACTCGCTCTTCACCTACGGTAAGGTGGGCCATGATGGCATCAAGTCACCGTCCCCACACACTGCTCCCCGGGCGTCTGTCATGGCTGCCCACTGCTCACTCAGGGTGATGGGTTAAATGCAGAGGACGCATTTCACTGTGCGCACCGTGTGCTGTGCTGCTGTGTATCACATGTGACAATCACTTCACTTCACTTTACTTCTTCTTCTCCCTTCGGCTCCTCCCGTTAGAGGTTGCCACGGCATTTGGTGAAATACGCTGTCACGTGCGTCTCCAGTGGCTGGGTTATCAGTACGTTCAAGTTAAAGTGCCGATAAAGTGTTGGTAGTGGGTGTGGTCCCAGTTTGTGACGTCCAGTGACAACCTCTGTTTAAAGGGTATTAGTGAAAGAACAAGGAAACAGAGGAGAAAGGGAGGAGATGGAAGCAGTAGTGACAGGGAGACACTCTGGGATAAATGTCTTTCTCAGGGACACAATGGTAGTAAGTGGGGTTTGAACCTGGGGCTTTGTGCTGTTTTGTTCACATGTGAGTGTTTTACCCACTAAGCTACTACACACCTGGACGTGTGACATATTGACTGGTGTGCGCATCATGTGTTCAGGCTCCTCCCCTCTTTAAACGTAAATAGAAATATGAAGTATGCACAGTTCCAGATGCACTGATCAATCACAGCAGAATGTCAGGTGAAGCCTATAATACTGATGTTCTCCTCAAGCATCTAGCATCTGTGGGATCTTATCCATGGAGGCTGGAGACCTTTACGACTGAATAATTATTTATGGGAAAGTCTTGTTCGTGGTCCCACTTTAAGCCTCTTGCTGAGTCACTGCAGTCGCTGGGGCAACACCTGTACACGGGTACAACGCCCCGACAAACAGACCGACGCCCGCCGTCAGCTGCAGCAGCGTGGAGAATGAGTCATGTCCTCGGGAGCCGTGCAGATATGATGGGGCTCAGTATGGATTGCTGTGTGCCATCGTAAGCAGGATGTCTGGAATTACCCCGGTTTTCAGGGTTATTACCCAACTCCCAGGGAATTCGCGCCCCCGAGACTCTTTTTTCCGCAGCAGTTTCGCACCCCGCGTGCCTCCGGGGGCTCTGAAAGGAAACCCAGAAAAGCGCACCAGGCGTAAATTCAGCAGTTGCCCCGGGGAGGGATCCGAGGCCCTGTGGAATGTCCGTGGGAAGGGCCAGCGTGCCCCAAACAAAGTGGGTGCAGACTGCCGCCTCCTGGCCATAAAACAGCAGGCGATCCTGCAGATGCCACCTTATTGTAGTCATGAGGAATGCACTGGTTTTTACTATTTTTACAATAATAGTTTGCCCAGTACCAACTTTCTGTCTGTTTGGTGGGACTTGCTTTAAATAGTCTTAAATTCACTGTTCCTAAATTAAGGCCTCAAACGTTAAAAATAAAAATCCAGAAAAAAAATGAACCGCCACTGTACTCACAAACAGTCCAAATGGAGGATATGGCAGACGGCCCCTGGTGGCTTGCAGCAGTACATGTATTATGAGTCTGTTAACGTTGACAAAGGCTAAAAACCTACCGAAATTTGAAAGGAAGAACAACATATCAAATAATAAGTTAAAATACAATTGATACTGTGTTTTAGAAGAGCATCACAGTGTCTTCAGAAAAGAAACTGTGAAAAAAATCTTCATTGTTAAAAAGGAACTTTTTAGCCTGTCCATGTATTCAATCATGCGATGTTAATAAATAATAATAAGTAAAATATTCATAAGTGTAAACATGAATAAGGATGCCGATATTATTGGTTATTTGTCCTAATAATTAATATCGTCTGAAAATGACACACAGCCCATATATCAGCCCATAAATGTGCTAAAGCGCAGGTTCTCAGACTTTTTACAATGACGACCACCTTGCAAACTATTTGGCTGCATGAAAAAGGTAGATCAAGCTTTATGAAATATTCTAATTTTTTTTAGCTGCACTAGTAAACAGACAACATCATTTTAAAAGGTTCCCCATTGATGCGTCTCAGCCCCAACCGGAGCCCTTTCCAGAGCAGGACCCACAGGAGCTGGATGCACTTCCTGTTGCATTTACTCCGGCTTCTAGCAGCGCCACAAAATGTGAATGGTCTGTCGCTCATTGTTGTCCTCTGTTTCTGTAGGAGTCCAGTCCGGTTTCGTCACCTTGCCTCGCCTGTCCCGCCTTGACAAACATTCCCAAGACGTTCCTGGATCATTCTCCCCGGATGTCCGCCGCAGCTCGCTCCCTGACAGCGGCTTCGGGATGGCCCGCTCGGACTCGCTTGCCTCGTTCACCATCGACTTGGGCCCGTCCCTGATGAGTGAGGTGCTGGGCATGATCGACAGCCCCGGCAGCCTCAGAGCGTCCGAGGAGGCCGAGGACGGCCAGAGTTCTGTCGGAACGATGGTGGCGGAGTCGTCCGCCTCCGAGGACTCGCCGCTTCGCTGTTGCAGTCCGGACTGGGCCATCGAGGGGCAGGACGCGGGCGAAGGGGACGGGGACTCCCCGGTGACGGCGGCCGTCCCGGTGCGCGTGGAGCCTGGGATGGAGGCCGAGCGCTTCCAGCACGCGGCGGACGTGCTGGCGCGACACTACGGAGGCGGCGCTCTTCTGAAGGGCCATCAGCGAAGCATCTCCCCGATACACAACCACAGAGGTGCCATTTATGACCTTCCCGACGATGAAGAGGAGATCAAAGTGTAACATTTTCATGCATCAGTGTTAAATTTACATACTGTACAGTATTAACAAGCAACCGCTGTTCATGGGGACCAACAGCAGGAGCAGAGTGATAAAAATAAACTTTTTTTTTTTACATATATAATTATATGCAATGACGTACAAACCTTCAAAAAGACTTTTTATCATGCGAGGAGGGGGAACTTTTGTTGCATAATAGCTTTTGTAAATATAATATGAAAAAGAAAATTATTCATAACATCTGTAAGCATTTAACAGGGTTCAAACGTCAGTGATTTTATAGCAGAATTATAGCTCATTTTCTTTCTTTGAAAAGCAGCTGACTATTCACATAAGATGCGTCCTCCTGTATTACATGTGTGATTATATTCATACATGTATATTATGAATTATGCATATAACCGCACTGGCAGGACCTCATGACTTATGTTAAGATGTATCAGACTTACATGACGTTTATCTATGCAGTATTAATGAAGTTTTTTTTTTTTTGCATTCTTGTGTAGGAATTGTAAGCTGCACTATTCTTAGAAATGGACAAATAAAGGTGCATTTCTACAAAACTGCGTCATCGGGTTTTCACTTGTAATTATGGAAAGGAGAATATGCATTAAATACACTTTACAGCACACATGAGTATCTGCAGAGAATCGGAATTCTATTCTACGTCAACAGTTTATTAACTTATTAATAAAACACTTATTAACAAAATACTAGTACTAGAAACGTCCTCCGGGGGGGGTGAGCGTACGCTCGGCGTCGTTTCCGGTGCGTGCCGGAAGTGACGTGTACTGTCGCCGAGCCGGAGGAGAGGAGTCGGCCCCTCCGTCTCCGCTTCGCTTCTTCCTTCTCGTTGCCAGCCGAAGCTAAAGCTAATTAGCATCCGCCGACGCGACCCGCGTCCCTCATGTCGCCGTGGAGGTGACGTGACGTCCCTCGCACGACTGTCCGCGTCCCTCCCTCCGGAGCGCAGGAGAAATGTTCACGGACATGGACTACGAGCTGGAGGAGGACAAGCTGTAAGCGCCTGCGCGTCGCGCCGTATTTGAAGGCGTCTCCTTGTTTGTGACAGCATGTGTCACAGCATGTGTCACAGCGTGGCGTGTTTCGTTGCAGTGGCATCCCCACGGTCCCCGGGACTGTCACCCTGACCAAGGACGCGCAGAACCTGGTCGGGATCAGCATCGGCGGCGGCGCGCAGTACTGTCCCTGCCTGTACATCGTCCAGGTGACCGTGGCCCGTCGCACGCCGCCCTGCGAGGCGACAGGGAACGTGACACTTGTTGTGACACTCGTTGTCCCCCCCCCCCCCCCCCCCCCCCCCCCCCGTTTCCAGGTCTTCGATAACACGCCTGCGGCGCTGGACGGGACCCTGGCTGCCGGGGACGAGATCACCGGGGTGAACGGCAAGCCCGTGAAGGGGAAGACCAAGGTGGAGGTGGCGAAGATGATCCAGACCGTTCAGGTGGCTGGTGACACATTCGTATGTCCGTCCGGTGGGGTGAAGCCATCGTTCTGGTACCCGCGTCCTCGTGGCGCGACGGTGCCGCCGCCGATTTGTTGTTTTTAGCGTAGAAATGAACGGCTTTGTGACGTTCTGCTCCGCTCTCGAGGACAGGGTGAAGTGACGATGCACTACAACAAGCTGCAGGCGGACCCGAAGCAGGGCAAGTCCCTGGACATCGGTATGTCCGCTGGTGGCACGGCGGGGACGCCGCCGGGACGAACTCCCTCGCTAACTCCCTCTCTCCTCGCCATTTTTCAGTGCTGAAGAAGGTGAAGCACCGACTGGTGGAGAACATGAGCTCGGGGACCGCGGACGCCTTGGGGCTCAGCAGGGCCATACTGTGCAACGGTGAGGGTCACATGGTCACATGGCCTCGGTCACATGGCTGCGTTTTATTACACTCGTTTATTAACACCTGCGGGGGGCTTCTCCCCAGACGGCCTGGTGAAGAGGCTGGAGGAGCTGGAGAAGACGGCAGAACTTTACAAAGGTAACGCCTCCAGCCGGCTTTCTGTCCAGTCTCTACGTCCGGCGGCCATTTTGGTCCCCAGTCAATTTTCGGTCGACTAAAGGGGCGGAGCAACTAAGTTCCAGTTTTACCCAGACAGTATAGTACCGAGTAGAACAGAAAAAAATTCCTTTTTTCCTAGATAATCCCATGTGAAAGTGAAGTGCACACAGTGAAATTTGTCCTCTGTATTTAACCATCACCCTGAGTGAGCAGCGGGCAGCCATGACAGGCGCCCGGGGAGCAGTGTGTGGGGACAGGAACTTCATCAACGGGCCCTCAGTGGCACCTTCTGATTACGGGGTCGCTTTCTTAACCGCTAGGCCACCGCTGCCCCGATGAATTTCATAATTAAGAATAATATAATAAGATCTTATTATTATATCTTCCTCACCTTATGGACTCCAGATTACGCAACGTCCATTATTATGTAATAACAACGGGAGGGGGGGGGTTCGTACCCGGGTCTTGTGGTTAAATGATACGTTTGGTTGTGGTTATCGTCGCAGCATCCACGTCCCGCTCCTGACCTCTGACCTCGCTCCGCAGGGTTGATGGAGCACACGAAGCGGCTGCTCCGGGCCTTCTTCGAGCTGTCCCAGACGCACCGAGGTGGGTGGCGGTGCCGAGCGAGCTCCGCCCCGCGGCCTCGCTGGAACTGACCCGCGTTGCTTCTGCCTTCAGCCTTCGGCGACGTGTTTTCCGTGATCGGCGTGCGGGAGCCGCAGGCCGCCGCCAGCGAGGCCTTCGTGAAGTTCGCCGAGGCGCATCGCAGCATCGAGAAGTACGGCGTCCAGCTGCTCAAGACCATCAAGCCGGTGAGGCCGGCTCCGCCCCCTGCCTAACGCCGACGCCCACTCCTGTCCCCCGCCCGCTAAAACGGGGAGACGCTGTTCTTGTTTCGTTCAGATGCTCCATGACCTGAACACCTACCTGCACAAGGCCATCCCAGACACCAAGCTCACCATCCGCAAGTACCTGGACGTCAAGTTCGAGTACCTGGTGGGTCGAGAGCGCTGCACGCGCGTTCTAAAGGGGAACGTCGCTGGTCGTTTCAACTTTGTGTCTCTTTTCGCAGTCGTACTGCTTGAAGGTGAAGGAGATGGATGATGAAGAATACAGCTGCATCGTATGTGGATCTTGGTTTTTGCCTTCGAACCAGTTTATGGGCCCTACCTTCTCTCCATGTGTCGTGTGTGTGTGTGTGTGACAGGCCATGGGAGAGCCGCTGTATAGGGTCAGCACAGGGAACTACGAGTACCGGCTCATCCTGCGCTGCCGCCAGGAGGCCCGAGCTCGCTTCGCTAAGATGAGGAAGGACGTTCTGGAGAAGATTGAGCTTCTCGACCAGAAACATGGTGGGTTTTTTTTTGTTTGTTATTTATTTATTTTTACACTGGGTGCTAAAACTTTCCTTCTCTCCACCTGCATTTTTTTTTTATACTGGGTACTAAAACTCTCATTCTCTCTACACCTACAGTTTTTTTTATTTTATGAATTACATTTTTTTTATTATTATTATAATTATTTTTACACTGGGTACTAAAACTCTCCCTCTCTCTACCTGCAGTTCTTTTATGTCAATGTGCATTTTTTTATTATTATTTATTAAAAATTTTTTTCTTTACACTGGGTACTAAAACTCTCCTTCTCTCCACCTGCAGTTTTTTTATGTTATGAATTAAACATTTTTTTATTTACACTGGTTACTAAAATTCTCCTCTCCACCTACAGTTTTTTTATGTTATGAATTGTATTTTTTTTTTATTATTACTATAATTCTTTTTACACAGGGTACTAAAACTTCGCTCCACCTGCATTTTTTTTTTTTGTTATGAATTTTATTTATTTTATTTTTTTTACACTGGGTACTAAAACTCTCATTCTCTCTACCTGCAGTTTTTTATGTTATTAATTTGTATTTTTTTATTATTATTATTTATTTAAAAAACATTTACACTGGGTACTAAAACTCTCATTCTCTCTACCTGCATTTTTTATTATTATTATTTATTTTAATTTTTTTACAATGAGTACTAAAACTCTCCTTCTCTCCAACTGCAGTTTTTTATGTTATTAATTTGTATTTTTTTATTATTATTATTTATTTAAAAAAACATTTACACTGGGTACTAAAACTCTCATTCTCTCTACCTGCATTTTTTATTATTATTATTATTTATTTTAATTTTTTTACAATGAGTACTAAAACTCTCCTTCTCTCCAACTGCAGTTTTTTTATGTAATGAATTTTTATTTTTTACACTGGGTACTAAACTCTCCTTCTCTCCACCTGCAGTTTTTTATTTTATGAATTTGAATTTTCTTTTTTACACTTGAGTGATAAATCGTTCCCTCCACCTGTAATTTTTTTTTATGTAATGATTTTTATTTATTTATTTTTTACATTGGGTGTTAAAACGTTCCTTCTCTCCACCTGCAGTCCAGGACATCGTGTTCCAGCTTCAGCGCTTCGTCTCGGGAATGTCCCATTACTACGACGAGTGCTACGCCGTGCTGAAGGAGGCCGACGTCTTCCCCATTGAGGTGGACCTCACCCGCACGATGACCAACTACGGCGGCCAGTCGCAGTCCTACGCCGAGGAGGAGGACGACGAGGAGGAGGAGGGCGGCGCCGCAGAGAACGGGGCCGAGAAGCTGATCGATGACGACTGAGTCACTGCAGAGGCGTCACACACACACACACCCATAAATCACCACTACTGTTCTAACCAAAGATCATCAAAGCCTTTATTTATTCTAGAACCCGTCGTGGTGTTCATCTAGTCCAGTGACCAAAACGTTTCTTCTTATTGTGGACTTTGATGGATTCTTTTCCCGTTATAATATACGTTATATGAAGGTTTTTAATGTGAAAAACCATTTTAATGCTAGAAAACGGAACGGCCCGGAGGCCTGAAACTCAACACTGAAGGTTCCACTGGTCCTATCTCGTTACCGAAACCGGCTCTGTGTATTTATTCAGCTGTTTGCTTGCGGGGTGTACGGGTGTCTGACGCCTCTGTCTGGAAAATCCGCTGGTTTAGGGTGCCTTCTCACACCCGGAAGGGGCGGCCGGGTGTCGGTTCTAATCTTTGCATGCGGCATTATTTTCTTCGTGTGGGTATTTAAATTTTATATTTAAAAGAAAATATTTCTTCTTCCTTAACGGTTCAGGCGGTTTTGTTGGTGCACTACTTGTTCTGCTGCTTGTGGCCTGCTGTAACTTCTTCTCATCCTGTATTGGCTCTTTACCGAGACTGTAGATGTCGCTCATCATCATCATCATCAAGGAAGACCGATGAGGATCTGGACCACACACTCTTTAGTCGGTTCTGGTTCTGGGGCTCAGGTGGTGATGCCTGCTCGTTTCCTGGAACCTCCTGTCCTGATTACTGTATGGAGTGTCCCGCTGGATCACTGCTGATCGCTTCTCGAGTTGGTGTGTGTGTGTGTGTGTGTGTATGTGTGTGTGGTTTTGAGTAATTAAACGCTTGGTTTTGTTTGATTGGTCGCACATTTGTACCCCGACGTGACATTAACGTGTGTGAGTTGAGTATCAGTCCAAACATTAAAGATCATTTCACCGTGTCCTGGTGTCCGTTCTGAACATGAATCCGCTGAATGTGCAGTTCGGTTCCTGATGGCGATATATTCAGTATATGAACAGACAGGTACCGTTTACCGTGGTAAAATAGTCCTGAATAATGAACAGACAGGTACCGTTTATCGTGGTAAAATAGTCCTGAATAATGAACAGACAGGTGCCGTTTATCGTGGTAAAATAGTCCTGAATAATAAACAGACAGGTACCGTTTACCGTGGTAAAATAGTCCTGAATAATGAACAGACAGGTGCCGTTTATCGTGGTAAAATAGTCCTGAATAATGAACAGACAGGTACCGTTTATCGTGGTAAAATAGTCCTGAATAATAAACAGACAGGTACCGTTTACCGTGGTAAAATAGTCCTGAATAATGAACAGACAGGTGCCGTTTATCGTGGTAAAATATTCCTGAATAATGAACAGACAGGTGCCGTTTATCGTGGTAAAATAGTCCTGAATAATGAACAGACAGGTGCCGTTTATCGTGGTAAAATATTCCTGAATAATGAACAGACAGGTGCCGTTTATCGTGGTAAAATAGTCCTGAATAATAAACAGACAGGTACCGTTTACCGTGGTAAAATAGTCCTGAATAATAAACGGACAGGTACCGTTTACCGTGGTAAAATAGTCCTGAATAATAAACGGACAGGTACCGTTTATCGTGGTAAAATAGTCCTGAATAATAAATGGACAGGTACCATTTGAAGTGGTAAAATAGTCCTGAATAATGAACAGACAGGTGCCGTTTACCGTGGTAAAATAGTCCTGAATAATAAACAGACAGGTACCGTTTACCGTGGTAAAATAGTCCTGAATAATAAATAGACAGGTACCGTTTATCGTGGTAAAATAGTCCTGAATAATAAATAGACAGGTACCGTTTATCGTGGTAAAATAGTCCTGAATAATAAACGGACAGGTACCATTTACCGTTTGAAGTGGTAAAATAGTTCTGAATAATGAACAGACAGGTACCGTTTATCGTGGTAAAATAGTCCTGAATAATAAACAGACAGGTACCGTTTACCGTGGTAAAATAGTCCTGAATAATGAACAGACAGGTGCCGTTTATCGTGGTAAAATAGTCCTGAATAATGAACAGACAGGTACCGTTTATCGTGGTAAAATAGTCCTGAATAATGAACAGACAGGTACCATTTACCGTTTGAAGTGGTAAAATAGTTCTGAATAATGAACAGACAGGTACCGTTTATCGTGGTAAAATAGTCCTGAATAATAAACAGACAGGTACCGTTTACCGTGGTAAAATAGTCCTGAATAATGAACAGACAGGTGCCGTTTATCGTGGTAAAATAGTCCTGAATAATGAACAGACAGGTACCGTTTACCGTGGTAAAATAGTCCTGAATAATAAACGGACAGGTACCGTTTATCGTGGTAAAATATTCCTGAATAATGAACGGACAGGTGCCGTTTATCGTGGTAAAATAGTCCTGAATAATGAACAGACAGGTGCCGTTTATCGTGGTAAAATATTCCTGAATAATGAACAGACAGGTGCCGTTTATCGTGGTAAAATAGTCCTGAATAATAAACAGACAGGTACCGTTTACCGTGGTAAAATAGTCCTGAATAATAAACGGACAGGTACCGTTTATCGTGGTAAAATAGTCCTGAATAATAAATGGACAGGTACCATTTGAAGTGGTAAAATAGTCCTGAATAATGAACAGACAGGTGCCGTTTACCGTGGTAAAATAGTCCTGAATAATGAACAGACAGGTACCGTTTACCGTGGTAAAATAGTCCTGAATAATAAACAGACAGGTACCGTTTACCGTGGTAAAATAGTCCTGAATAATAAACAGACAGGTACCGTTTATCGTGGTAAAATAGTCCTGAATAATAAATAGACAGGTACCGTTTATCGTGGTAAAATAGTCCTGAATAATAAATAGACAGGTACCGTTTATCGTGGTAAAATAGTCCTGAATAATAAACGGACAGGTACCGTTTATCGTGGTAAAATAGTCCTGAATAATGAACAGACAGGTGCCGTTTATCGTGGTAAAATAGTCCTGAATAATAAACAGACAGGTACCATTTACCGTTTGAAGTGGTAAAATAGTTCTGAATAATGAACAGACAGGTACCGTTTATCGTGGTAAAATAGTCCTGAATAATGAACAGACAGGTGCCGTTTATCGTAGTAAAATAGTCCTGAATAATAAACAGACAGGTACCATTTACCGTTTGAAGTGGTAAAATAGTCCTGAATAATGAACGGACAGGTACCGTTTACCGTGGTAAAATAGTCCTGAATAATAAACAGACAGGTACCGTTTATCGTGGTAAAATAGTCCTGAATAATGAACGGACAGGTACCGTTTACCGTGGTAAAATAGTCCTGAATAATAAACAGACAGGTACCGTTTACCGTGGTAAAATAGTCCTGAATAATGAACAGACAGGTGCCGTTTATCGTGGTAAAATAGTCCTGAATAATGAACGGACAGGTACCGTTTACCGTGGTAAAATAGTCCTGAATAATGAACAGACAGGTGCCGTTTATCGTGGTAAAATAGTCCTGAATAATAAACAGACAGGTACCGTTTATCGTGGTAAAATAGTCCTGAATAATAAACAGACAGGTACCGTTTACCGTGGTAAAATAGTCCTGAATAATGAACAGACAGGTGCCGTTTATCGTGGTAAAATAGTCCTGAATAATAAACAGACAGGTACCATTTACCGTTTGAAGTGGTAAAATAGTCCTGAATAATGAACGGACAGGTACCATTTTAAAAAGTACCGTTTATAAACATGAAATGCCCCCAGCGGCAGCCGGAGCATCGTCCCGCCCCAGTGGCCTAATGGATAAGGCACTGGCCTCCTAAGCCAGGGATTGTGGGTTCGAGTCCCATCTGGGGTGTAGCGCTTTTTTTTTTTTTGCACCTTGTGACCGGAAGCCTTTCGCCGCCGCCGTTTTGCGGGGTTTATTTCGAACGGCGTAACTCCCCGCCCCAGCGGCCGGGACCGGTTCCTCGTCGCGTCTCGGAGGGAGCATGTGGAGCGGCGGCCTGTGCGCGGCTCTCGTCCTCAGCCTGGCGCTGGGGCCCGGAGCGCAGAGTGAGTTTCCGAGCGGAACCGGTTCCGACTTTTCCTCGCGTCCGACACCGAAAGCGGCGACACTGTTGCGCCTTCTGAGGTAACAGCGTGTCCGTGTCCCCGTCCCCAGACGTGAACAAGGCCACCGTGTACTGGGACGCGAGCCACAAGACGGTGCTGCTGAAGGAGCGGGTCCTGGAGGAGGGCGGCGACGCGTACGGCTACTTCAACGACTCGCTGGCCGCCACCGGCTGGGGCGTCCTGGAGCTCCGCGCCGGCTACGGCGACACCGCGGAGCCCGACGACGTGACTTACTTCCTGGCTGGATACCTGGAAGGCTTCCTCACCGCCGAGTAACGATCGTCGCCCCCACTGCGACACACTCATATTGTCATGTCGCCATGTCGCATGTACCAGATGCATGACGTTCCTTCTTCTTCTAACCAGGCAGATGTACGCCCATTACTTCAACATGTTCCCTCAGCTCATCAAGGACCAGAAGGTCCTCGCCGCAGTGAGAAGTTTCATGGAGTGAGTGTGACATGCCGGCCATCCTGCTTCTGCTCTAATGGACACGGGACAGTCCTAAAGTCCCTCCTGTCCCTCCTGTCCTTCCTCTCAGCAAGCAGGACGCGTGGACCAGGCAGCAGGTCCGACTGAACAGGAGCCGCGATCCCTTCTGGCAGCACGCCGGCTTGGTCGTGGCCCAGATGGACGGGCTCCAGGCCGGAGCGGCCCAGTGGGCCAAGCGCGCGGGTAAGAAGGTGAGTCCCGCCCCCGCCGGCCGACGCCCTTCCGTTTTTTTTTTGTTTTTTTTTTCATAATCTGACGCTCCGTGTGCCCTGCAGCCGCTGCCCATGTTCGCCGTGCAGTTCCTGAACGCCGTGGGGGACCTGCTGGACCTGATCCCGGCACTGGTGCCGGGGTCGCCGCCGCCGGCCGCCGGTTACAGGCGGCCCGAGATGGGCCACTGTTCGGCCCTCATCAAGGTGGGCGCCTCCCGCCGCGCCCGCGGGCCTTCCGCCGGGCCGCTCGCGTGACCCCGTCTGTGGCGGTTCTGTGCAGATGCTGCCGGGGTACGAGAACCTCTTGTTCGCCCACTCCAGCTGGTACACCTACGCCGCCACCATGCGCATCTACAAGCACTGGGACGTCCGCCTGGGCGAGCCCCACGCCGCCACCGGCAAGATGTCCTTCAGCAGCTACCCGGGTACGCCGCACCGGTGTCACTGTTTCTACCCCACGTCACGTCCGTGAGGTGAGAGTTGAGGCCGACGTCTGAGCCGGGCCCGGTCAGGTGAGCGCGGACTGAACCGTTTTCTTGCATCGATTTGTAAGCGCGTTCTGGCGGTCAGAGGGCGTTCTTTTCGAACGTCCGTGTCCTACAGTTGACACCCCAACACTTGACCCTTCTGCACACAAGGAAAAACAGAAAGGAAGAAACGTTGGGACGGAGTGATAGAGAGAGGGACCCCCTTCCAGGGTCGGGTGAGCCTGCAAGTGGTGTCAGTGCAGGGTTGGTGACGATTTGTCCAATAAGAGAAAAAAGTCCTACAGTTGTAGAGGTGGAGAAATCCAAAATGCAGCATAGAGCATCCGTCCATGTTGGAGGTACTGGACTGTGCAGAGTAGGTTTTAGTCCAGTGTCCTGGTGTACATTATGTGTCCATTATGATGCTGCTGGTCCACTTGAAGATCCCTGAAGCTGTAGTTGTCACGGTGGTGGTGGCTGTGGTGACCCTCTGAAAGTGAAAGTGAAGTGATTGTCACACGTGATACACAGCAGCACAGCACACAGTGCACACAGTGAAATTTGTCCTCTGCATTTAACCCATCACCCTTGGTGAGCAGTGGGCAGCCAGGTGCCCGGGGAGCAGTGTGTGGGGACGGTGCTTTGCTCAGTGGCACCTCAGTGGTACCTTGGCAGATCGGCGTCTGGTTCGTTTCATGCTGTGTCCTCGTTTAGCAGTTGTCAGGAACCAGGATTTATCTGCTGGTCTCTTCACTGGAGTTCTTGCCGGTAGTCGGGGCGCTTGATTCAGCGTCTCGGAGAGAACAAACAGAAGCAGCGGCAGACGGTGGCACCGTACGACCGGTACTGAAATACGTGGTAATTGTGGTATATTGGTGCTACAGTGGCCCTGGCCTGACTAGGGTGAATTTAACACTGTCTGTGTTTAACATTTACGGAATTTACCAGACGCCCTTATCCAGAGCGACTTACAGTCAGTAGTTACAGGGACAGTCCCCCCCCCCTGGAGACACTCAGGGTTAAGTGTCCTGCTCAGGGACACGATGGTAGTAAGTGGGGTTTGAACCTGGGTCTTCTGGTTCACAGGCGAGTGTGTTGAAGCGGACTTTATAATCGGCACCGTGTCAAAGTGAACGGGCCTTTAACAGAAGGCAGCGCCATCGCGATGCGTCGATTGTGAGACTCGCGTCAACTCCCCTGGCGTCCATCAGACGCGGCCGCTGCAGTCTCGTCTAGCGTCGCGTTGCTCCCCTGCAGGGTTCCTGGTGTCGCTGGACGATTTCTACCTGCTTGGCAGCGGCCTCGTAATGACCCAGACCACCAACAGCGTCTTCAACTCCTCGCTCTTCTCTGTGGTGACGCCCAGCAGCCTGTTTGCCTGGCAGAGGGTGCGACTGGCACACGCCTTGGCGCACAGCGGGGAGCAGTGGGCCCAGATCTTCTCCAGACACAATTCTGGTGAGGCGCTCGGTTCTCCTGCCGGCGCGCCGTTACGCTCCCTCTCACCTTCCGACCTCCGTGCAGGAACCTACAACAACCAGTACATGGTGGTGGACCTGAGCAAGGTGGCCCTGGGCCGGGAGCTTGACGACGGAGCCCTCACTGTGGTGGAGCAGATCCCCGGGCTGGTGGAATACTCGGACCAGACGCAGACGCTGCGTCGAGGTCAGACGTCCGTCACCGCGCGGCGCCATCTTCCCAGCGGTGAAAAAACGCGGAGGGAACTCGTGGAGCTCTGGTTGTCTCCCCAGGTTACTGGCCCTCCTACAACGTGCCGTTCCACCCCAGGATCTACGCCATGAGCGGTTATGAGGAGATGCGGAGGGAACATGGCTCAGAGTTCTCCTACGACCTCTGCCCCCGCGCCAAGATCTTCCGGCGAGACCAGGGAGCCGTGAGCGACCTGGAGGGCCTGAAGCGCATCATGCGATATAACGGTGGCCCTTCCTCCTTCTCCCCCGCTTCTTCTCTTTACTTTACTTTACTTTATTTAGCAGACGCTTTTATCCAAAGCGACCTACAAGAAGAAGACACCAGCAATTCTCGTTCGATTTCTATAGAATATTGAGTTTACAAACTAAGAGCCCTGATAAGGCTCAAACTTGTCAGTGAAGGACATGCTCAGAGATTGTTAGGTGCTAGACGAAGAAAAATTATAATGTATATATACATTTTTGTATTGTTTTGTGCAATGTGTACGCATGTGCGTGTGTAAGTGTTCGATTTGTCTGTAATATTTTTTGAACAAGAGGGTTTTCACCTGCTTCTTAAAAGTGGTGATAGTCTCGGCTAGTCGTGTGGAGGAGGGCAGGTTGTCCCACCAGCCAGGGACAACAACGGAGAACAGAGCTTCCCTTCCCTTCTCGCTTCCCTTTTCTGTGGTTGCAGAGCGGAACACGTTCTCACTTCCTGCTGAGTTGCTAATCGTGTTTTTTGGGGGTTTTTTTCCCCTCCAGACTATGAGCACGACCCTTATTCAGGCGGAGATCCGTGCAATTCCATCTGCTGTCGAAACGACCTGCAGCCAGACAGACCCAGTCCAGGAGGATGCTACGACACCAAGGTTTTTATTAATAATCTGGACGCCTGTCTCTACTGCTTCTTCCTTATTACATTTACATGTACGGCATTTACCAGACGCCCGTATCCAGAGAGACTTACAGTCAGTAGTTACAGGGACAGTCCCCCCTGGAGACACTCAGAGTTAAGTGTCTTGCTCAGGGATACTCACCCACCCCACTACCACCCTTATGTGACAGACGAATAAAAATAGATCATTTAACCATTTTGTGACTAATGGGTTATGAATAATTGGAACAAAGCGGTCTTGATTGACTGAAGAGGAGAGAACGTGCTTACATTTACAGCATTTATCAGACGCCCTTATCCAGAGCGACTTACAATCAGTAGTTACAGGGACAGTCCCCCTGGAGCAACTTAGGGTTAAGTGTCTTGCTCAGGGACACAATGGTAGTAAGCGGGATTTGAACCTGGGTCTTCTGGTTCATAGGTGAGTGTGTTACCCACTAGGCAACTACCACCCAAGCTTCAGATGAAGCTTGTCACGATTAATTTGGTGTATATTTTTAATATTATTATTTACATTTCTTTCAAAAATATCATCTTAACGTTGACTGATTCTTAGTCTTGGTGTTTTCTGTGTCGCTGCAGGTGACCGACTTCCACATGGCGCAGTCGTTCGTGGCGGAGGCGGTGAACGGCCCCACCACCGAGGGAGGCCTGCCCCCCTTCTCCTGGGACCGGTTCAACGGCACCGCGCACCGCGGCCTGCCCACCGTCTACAACTTCACCTTCGTCACCATGCAGCCGCTGCTCTTCGCACCCTGAGGAGCCCTCGGGCCGCTCAGGACGTCTGACTGTTATCCGTCCAGCTTTGTAGTGTGAGTGTTTTAAATCAGGGTCTATCTTAAATTTTCAATCGAATGTTTACAGCTTTAAAAGGAATAAAAAAAAAAAAAAAGGAATAAATCAAGCTTAGGAAGAGCTTTGATTATAAAGCCCTGTTTTGTGGGTATTCTCAGGGTCACGGATAAATCTTTTTGCTGCCTTATTGAATGAGGGTTGCTTCTGTGCTGGAGACAATCAGACTGCAAGTGGCACTTTGATTTAAAATAAATCTTGTCGAGTTGGTGTGCTGTGCTTTATTTGTGTGGAGTAATGAAGGGTGAAATGAGACTGAGATGATGATGATGGTGAAAGCCCATTGAAGTACCAGCGAAAAGACTGGCTGTCAACCCGACCGTGCATATACACAAACATCAGAATATAGGGCGTAGACGGGTCAGGAAGAACAGAATTACAAAAAAAACTGCACTCCAGTGAGGAGTAGGTTGAAAAAAATGAAAAAGAAGGACAGTACAGACCAAAGGTTTGGACACACCTTCAAATTCAATGTGTTTTCTTTATTTTCGTGACTATTTACGTTGGTAGATTCTCACTGAAGGCATCAAAAATTCTCACTGAAGGCATCAAAAGTTATGGACTTAACAAAAAAAGGTGAAATAAGTGAAAACATGTTTTATATTCTAGTTTCTTTGCTGTGATTACATCTTTACACACTCTTGGCATTCTCTCGATGAGCTTCAAGAGGTCGTCACCTGAAATGCTTCTCCAACAGTCTTGAAGGAGTTCCCAGAGGTGTTTAGCACTTGTTGGGGTCCAGCTCACCCCAAACCATCTGGATTGGGTTCAGGTCCGGTGACTGTGGAGGCCAGGTCTCCACTTTATGTTAAGTACAGAACTCCACATGTGTTCATTCATTAATAACTGGCCACCATTTTGAGGGAAGTCTGGTCTTTTTGGTTGAGTCTTAGAATCAAAAAATTAACATGACACGCCAGAGCCGAGATTGACAGACTGGCTAAACCAGACGTCTGCTATTTGCGTAGAGCCGCCATCCAGTGTGAATAGCATTGACACTGTGTCTTTACCTCGCTCTATTAAAACAGGGCTGGACGGGGTGTCTGTTTCAGCAATCTATTACACGTTAATATTATTCCTACTGAAGGTACCACCAGCACCCCCGATATAAGAATAGGATTATTAAATGTTAGATCTCTCACACCTAAAACGCTAATTGTTAATGAAATTATTACAGATCAGGGGTTCGATGTACTGTGCCTGTCCGAAACTTGGTTAAAACAAAACGAATTTGTAGAATTAAACGAGTCTAGTCCTCCTGGATAAACCCGGACATGGATTTAACTCTTCTCAGACTCTCTATACCAACATAACTCATGTAGTCTCACAAAGTTCATTCCACTAATGATTATTTATAGACCCCCTGGACCTTACTGCGAGTTTCTTAGTGAATTTACAGACTTAGTTTCCAACCTGGTTGTAGAGATAAAATATTAAAAAGAGATAAAAATGTAATACCTTGGTATAGTGATCACACTTAAGAAGACCGCCTGGAAATTAGAACGTAAATGGCGTCGAAGTAAATTGAACGTATTCAGAATAGCTTGGAAGGAGAGCCTACTTAACTATAAGAAGGCTCTTATCGCGGCTCGATCGACGTATCTCTCCTCTTTAATAGACAAAAACAAAAATAATCCCGGACTCCTGTTTAACACTATAGCCAAACTAACCAGGAATAAGACAGAAACGGATACTACCGCTCAATATCATCATAGTAGTGACGATTTTATGAATTTCTTTAATATTAAAATAGTTACGAATAGAGATAAGATTAAAAGCATAACAAACAGCTCCGTCGATATTAATATGGAAAATAATCTTGATCGCAGTCAGACCGATATCCAACCTTCCGTTTATATCAAAAATATATCACGTGGACTTGAGCCTTTTGACTTGACAAGACTTGCTGTTTCCCAGAAAATCTTTCAATGTCTGTGTATATGTGCGTCTGTGCGCTGTCGGCAAGACATCCAATCAAATTAGATCCACGTTGTTTTGAGCCAACAGCATCCATCCAATCAAATTACAGGACCAATGCAGTGGAACTCTCAAATAACGCGCCAGTTAGACAAAATGATACCAAAGATAGTTTCGTTCGGATATAAAAACTACGAGGTGGTCAACAAAAAACGAATAGCAGTATGCAAAACATGCGGGTCGAAGATTACAGACGGAGATGCAACAACTTCCAACTTCGTTCGACATTTGAAGTTGCACAAAGAACGGTAAGTTCTGAGTGAATGCTAACGCTTATTTGCTAACTTTTCTTTGCTGTGTAGTTAAATCAGTGAGGCTGTTGACGTCGCAAACTGGTAATCTGTCCACTGCGAGTTCTTTCCCTTAATTCGTACACTTATTAAAGTGATTTTTTAAAACCTGGTAGGGTGAGGTACTTATACATAACATTAGTCAATGTACAGTATCGCACACGGTCAGCAGCAGTGTGTATTTTAGCCACCAACAAAGACATACAATACATACATATTAGTGGTGGGCCGTTATCGGCGTTAAGGTGCTGTGTGAGACTCTTATCGGCGATAAAAAAAATATCGCCGTTAATCTATTCACAAAGTTGTGTTGGGAGCTGGGTCTATACTACGCAAGCTATTGTGCCGGAGTTAAATGGTTACACTAGATTTATAAGAATATTTCTTCTTTCTTGTGTCTTTTATGTTCTTATTTCCTAAAGACTTTTATTTTGTTTTTGAGACCCGGTTCAGGTCTCTTGGACACATGGCGCGAGTTGTGAGGTGCGTCGGGTTTGTGTGCATTTTATTTTTCATTTTAATTTATGTACATATTAGGAATATTTTGCATGTGTGTTATTTTGTGAATATTTTTTTAATGTTCTTTTAATACTGTATATTGTAGAGAGAGGTGCAGAAAGACGCGATGTTCTGACGCGACCTTGCTTTTTGTACAGAATACACTTTGCACAGAAAATCTCTTGGGTGTCATCTCATCATTTGTGGTTCAAGAAACGAAATCAAAAAGTTACACAACGCAGAAGGCGAGAACGAGTCTTCGAACTGTGAAATTACCACATCAAACGTGTCGTGGTAACATGGATGCAGCTATTTAACTGAATAAACAGTTGGTAAACACAAGTACATCTTATTTTCTGTGGGAAGTGTAGGAGACTAGTTGAAATGACGGAGAGAATAGCCGAGCTAGAGGAGCGCATCCGAAATTTATATTTAATTAGGGAAACAGAAGTCTTAATTGACTCTTTTCTAGTCCCGGACGCGCACCAGCCCAGTCAGCCGGTGAGCGTCTCTACCCCGGCGCCGGTACCAGTAGCGCCCTCCGGACAGCAGGGCAGTTGGGTGGCGACCCGCCAAGCTCCCCCACCACCTGGGCACCACACACCGGTTCGCGTTCAGAACCGCTTCTCCCCCCTCAGCGAGGCATCCGCTTGGTCCTACAGTCCACCGGCTCTAGTCATTGGAGACTCTGTAGTTAGAAACGTGAGGATACCGGCACCAGCGAATAAAACCCTGTGTTTTCCTGGAGCCAGAGCGCCCGACATCCGCGCAAATTTAAAATCGCTGGCAAAGAATAACCGCAGGTACTCCAGTATAGCGATTCACGTCGGCGCTAACCACGTCCGGCTACGCCAGTCGGAAATAACTAAAGATAATTTTATAGAGATGCTTGAACTGGCTAAAACGATGTCGGATAAAGTAATCTGCTCTGGCCCATTACCGCAGTTTCGGCGTAGCGACGAGACCTGTAGCAGGCTCCTCGATATAAATCGCTGGTTGTCGGAGTGGTGTCCAAAAAATATTGTGGGTTTTATTAATAACTGGCCAATATTTAGGGGGAAGCCTGGTCTTTTTGGGCGAGACGGCATCCACCCCAACTGGGCAGGTGCCACTCAGTTGTCTAAAAATTTGGCTCATAGTCTTAGAACCAAAAAACAAAACTGACTCGCCAGAGCCGAGACCAGGCAGCAGACAGACCGGCTAAACCGAGTGTCTGCCATTTGCGTAGAGCCGCCACCCAGCGTGTATACTATTGACACTGTGTCTGTACCTCACTCTATTAAAACAAGAGATTATACAAGAAACGTTAATAATAAAACTCATAAATATGCTGACACTGTGTCTGTTCCACGGGGTGTCTGTTTCAGCAACTTACTACCCGTTACTATCATTCCTTCTGAACCTACCACCAGCACCCCCGATATAACAAGAGGATTATTAAATGTTAGATCCCTTACACCTAAAACGCTCATTGTCAATGAAATGATTACAGATCAGGGGTTCGATGTACTGTGCCTGACCGAAACTTGGTTAAAACAAAACGAATTTGTAGCATTGAACGAGTCTAGTCCTCCTGGATACAGCTATGTACACCAACCTCGCTTAACTGGAAGAGGAGGTGGCGTCGCAGTAATTTATAAGGATAACCTCAGTATTACTCATAAACCCAGACAAGGATTTAACTCTTTTGAGATTCTACATACCAATATAACTCATGTAGTCTCACAAAATAAAAATCCTAAATTCATTCCATTGATTATTATTTATAGACCCCCTGGACCTTATTCTGAGTTTCTTAGTGAATTTACAGATTTTGTCTCCAACTTAGTTGTATCTGTGGATAAAGCCCTAATTGTCGGCGACTTTAACATCCACTGTGATAAATTAGAAGACTCACTAAGAACAGCATTCCTGTCTTTATTAGACTCAGTTGGAGTTATCCAACATGTAACAGGACCTTGATCTTATACTGACCTTCGGTTTAAATATAGAAGATATAGTTACTCTTCCGCAATCTGAAATGGTCTCAGATCATTTCCTCATCGCTTTTAAAATATGTCTCAGACACAACAAACTCAATCCCCCTCGTTATAGAGACAAACGGACAATTACATCAAGTACAACACAGAGGTTTATTAATACCTTACCAGATTTATCAATGCTGATAAACTCACCGTCAGACCCCGCTGAACTCGACCAAGCGACCAAATGTATAGAATTAACACTGCGTAGTACGTTCGATATAGTCGCTCCCCTCAAAAGGAAGATAGTAAGAGATAACTTAATTCCTTGGTATAATGATCACACACGCTCGCTTAAGAAGACCGCCCGGAAATTAGAACGCAAATGGCGTCAAAGTAAATTAAACATATTCCGAATAGCTTGGAAGGAGAGCCTACTTAACTATAAGAAGGCTCTTAGCGCGGCTCGATCGACGTATCTGTCCTCATTAATAGACAAAAACAAAAATAATCCCGGATTCCTGTTTAAAACTATAGCCAAACTAACCATGAATAAGACAGAGGGACTCATCTCGCTGCTTGTCCTGCTTGATCTGAGTGCAGCGTTTGACACTATCGATCACGCTGTTCTCCTTGCCAGGTTAGAGAATGTTATTGGGATTAAGGGAACAGCCCTTGAATGGTTCAGATCATATTTGACCAACTAATATCAGTTTGTGGACATCAATGGTGTTTCGTCTTCACATAGTAAAGTAGAGTTTGGTGTTCCACAAGGTTCTGTCCTAGGACCGTTACTTTTTTCTCTATACATGTTACCTTTAGGCAACGTCATCCGCAAACACGGTATTACCTTTCATTGCTACGCTGACGACACACAGCTGTATCTGTCAGCATTGCCAGATCAGAGGCAGCAGCTGAACAATATAGAGAATTGTCTGAAGGACATTAGACAGTGGATGCTCACCAACTTTCTCCTGCTAAACCCTGACAAGACAGAAGCGCTCGTAATCGGGCCTCAAGCAGCCAGGCATAAACTGGCTGACTACACAATAACCCTGGATAGCCTTTCTATCTCACCGAGTATTGAAGTGAAGGATCTAGGTGTCATCATTGATGCAGGTCTCTCATTCAATTCGCATGTAGATAATGTCACTAGGATAGCATTATTTCTCCTTAGAAATATTGCGAAAATAAGAAATATCATTTCAATGCATGATGCAGAAAAGTTGGTCCATGCATTTATTACATCAAGGTTAGATTACTGCAATGCATTATTGTCTGGATGCTCTAGTAGGTGCATGAGTAAACTCCAGCTAGTACAGAATGCTGCAGCCAGAGTTCTAACCAGAACCAGGAAATTTGACCACATCACCCCAGTCTTACAATCACTGCACTGGTTACCCATCAAATTTAGGATTGACTACAAAATCCTACTTTTGACCTATAAAGCTCTAAATGGTCTCGCCCCACAATACCTGAGTGAACTTTTGGTTCTTTACGAACCGCCACGGCCCCTTCGATCAATGGGTGCGGGGTCACTACTGGTACCAAAGGTGCAGAAGGTCACAGCTGGGAGCAGGTCCTTCTCCTATAGAGCTCCGCAGTTGTGGAACAGCTTGCCTGTCCGTGTCCGGGACTCAGACACAGTCTCAGTGTCTGAGACTGTGTCAGTCTCAAAACCTCAGTCTCAAAATCTCAAAACCTATCTGTTTTCTCTGGCTTTTTGCTAAAGTCCTAGACCCTCATTTCACTTCTTTTTGACGCAGTGTCAATTATAAAGTCCAGTTTATCACAGAGTCCCCCTGTTAGACACAGACAAAGTTAAATTCCTAGTTAGGCTACCGGGCCACTGTAGCACCAATATACCACTATTACCACATATTTCAGTATCGGTCGTACAGTGCAACCGTCTACACGGAATCAAGCGTCCAGTGAAGAGACCAGTGAAGAGAACAGCAGATAAATCCTGGTTCCTGACAACTGCTTAACAAGGACATACCATGAAACAAACCAGAGGGTCACCACAGCAACCACCACCGTTACAACTACAGCTTCAGGGATCTTCAAATGGACCAGTAACATCATTATGGACACGTAATCTAGACCATGACACTGAATACATCCTGGACTTCTCCAACCCTACAACTGTAGGACTTATTATTTACATTTACAGCATTTATCAGACGCCCTTATCCAGAGCGACTTACAATCAGTAGTTACAGGGACAGTCCCCCTGGAGCAACTCAGGGTTAAGTGTCTTGCTCAGGGACACAATGGTAGTAAGTGGGATTCGAACCCGGGTCTTCTGGTTCATAGGCGAGTGTGTTACCCACTAGGCTACTACCACCCTGGGGATGATATTATTATATTGTAAAAAAGACCATGTGGTGTTGGAGAAGAGAATAGAGTGTGTAGAAAAAACTCTTTCTCCCTCCACACAAAGCACTGTATTCAACCACTCCAATTTGATGTTACCTGGCAGAAAGAGGCATGGCACAACAGAGGTTAAAAATGAACAGTTTCTAATTTATTAACACCGGTAAATAATTATTGTAGTTACATGTGAATATTGAATGTAAAAAGGTACCAAGGTTACAGAGAAAGTAAACATGAGAAGAAAGAGTAAAGAGGGAGAAGAGAAAGAGAAGGGAAAGAGAGGGAAACCCCCCTGAGCAAGATAGCTCCGAGGTCCCTTTTCCACATGTGTGCAGACATTTATACCCCTGGCCTACAGGAAGTTGTCACTGGCCTACAGGAAGTTGTCACTGGCCTACAGGAAGTTGTCACTGGCCTACAGGAAGTTGTCACTGACCAATCAGAACCTGTTGTTTCTGATGTCACGCCCCCGGTGCCTCCCATTTGGTGAAGACAAAGAGGGTGGGCGGTCCTGACGGCTGATACTTCGCACGTTGACGTCGGACAAAAGACATGTAAAAACCGGGGTGTCGAATCTTCACCCACAACCGTCGACACAGGAATGTTACACTTCCCCCTGCAGACATCTGTTATGCAAGACAAAGCAGGCTCCTGCGATGTCCATTCTTACAATATCATCCCCAACCCTGCACTGACACCATTTGCAGGCTCACTCTGGGCCTCAAGCAGCCAGACTAAGCTGGCTGACTACATCATAACCCTGGATAGCCTTTCTATCTCAACAAGTACTCGATTCACATGTAGATATGAAAATAGAGGAGAGTTTTATTCGCGATTTTTAGAGGTTTATTATTTATTACTATTATTTTTTTTTATCATTATTTATATTAATTAAATCTTTATTTAAGATTAAGATCTTAAATATTAAGATTATTTAAGATTAGTTTTTAAAATATAATGTAATAAATGGAGTCTGCCTTCAAACTACAACCACCTTGTATCACCATCCCTGCCACCATCACCACTCAGCTGTCCTGCACAGGGGGACCTTCAGGCCACCTTGTTCCATTCGCTGTCATCTGCCAGGGTGCGAAATTAATGTCAGACGTGGTCAGACACAGGCTTTAACTGCCATAAATGTAAATGATGCCAATTTGTTTAATTGATTGTGTTTACTTCTTTTCTTCATTTTATAAACATTGTTTAGTTTATGGGTAGGAACCAAGTTACATTCCGTGTTGCACACAGTCACCTTTAAGTGACGCAAAATGGGTTAAGAAGCTAGGAGAAGCCGTGAATTAAAGAAGGCATAAAGAAGATTAACTAAGCTGTTTCAAAGTGAAAGTAAGCTGTAAAGAAGAGGAAGAAGAGGTTGGATGTGTTTCTTGTTAAGTTTTTGTTTCTAAAGCGAACTTATTCCCTCACGGTTGGTTACGTGCAGCCAGCACGGTACGTTTAACTGCGTTTCTGTTTTATTGTGCATTTTGTCAACTGTAGTTTAAATGTTTATTTGTTATATTTACGTTGCTCATTCTGTACATTTATGTAATGACGGTTTGACGGTGGATTTTATGGTGGATTGGCGAAGGAAGTGTAACGAAGGAATAAATCCATCTGTGACTGATGAAACGTGGGGTCGTGTATTACCTGGAGGGATTGAAATTAATGCTAATGTCCATTACTTATTGTTTATTTAGTTATTTAGCTGTATTTTAAGTCAGCTATGTGTTATGTTGATGGGAAAGATCTTTATTGAAGAAAAAAAACCTCTTCGAAGCAGGTGGAAATTTGATAAAAAATATAATAGTTACGAGTCAAGTCATGTTGTTGAGGGCAAGTCTTAAAGTCACATCACAAGTCAAGGTTCGCACGGGTTCACTGGAGTTTCCTTCCTGTAGCTGCATTTGTAGGTGGGCACCATGGATTTGATTTTAGTGTTAGCGTGTGGTCCTCCATAAATCTCCATTAGCTTGAGTGTCTCGCTAATTAAACTAGCAATGTTGTTGTTCTTCCACCGTATAGACGTATTTTCTACGTTTTCTTTGCAGTTCTTGAATATGTTAAATATCAGAAGGATCTTTCTGTAGTGCTCCATCAGCGCTTCGCACACTTTATGCTCCCCAAAAACAATCATTCGCTGCATCAGGTTCAGCACGTTGCAGATGACTATTTTGTTCCGTGTTTGGAGGGCTTCCCTGATGGGTTGAATGATTTTCGGGACGAGCGGTGCGACCCTGTCGCCTCCGGCCTCCACCATTTGCCAAATTCCCTCACAGACAATTGTTGAGTATGGATGCTCTGTCTCCCGCAGTCCGTAAAACAGCACCTCCAGTAGTTTGTAAGAATCGAGCCTCTCCATTGGCACCAACCACTTAATTTTCCTGGCTCCTATAGCCGCACTGTAGTCTATGGCAATGGGGAAATTGGACATATTGTATATCGTACGAAATAATGTTGGCCCGTAGCGTCGTTCCTTGAAGACTTCGGCTGATGGTGGTTTTTGGGTCACCACTGTGTTCGTCCAAAATGCTTTTGTTGTGAAGGCTTCTGCTACTTATTTAGTTTTATGTTTGATTGTGTCACAGCGTTCCATTTTAGTACAACTTTCCATGAATATGTTCTTCTATATATAATGTACTATACGATTCTAAAGAAATATAACAACTGCACAAAAGAACTCTAGAGGTCATTAAAGATATTGAGTTATATAAAGAAACAATGAAAAAGTTATGTAGGTATTCATTTCATTCAGAGATGTAAAGTCAAGAGCTCAGGCCGTCTTCCTGAAGAACAATGCCAGGATATGTTCTACCAGATGGTTCAACCTCTGAGGTATCTACACAGTAACAATATTACCCACCGGGACCTGAAATGTGAGAATATACTTCTCACATACTGCTACTGGCTAGATCTAACTAACTGACTTTGGTCACACTAGCAGAAATTGAGCGTTACGATCGGTGGCACACCATTTTATTTAGCTCCAGAGGTGCTGCAGCAGAAGCCATGTGACTCAAATAAGGCTGATATATGGAGTTTGGGGATGTCCCTCTATTATATGACCTTTTTTTTTTTTGTGCGTTTCAAGGTCTTAGTGTGGCGGACATGGCTTTTCTAGCTCCTAATTGTCTGGTTTTCCTGAACCCTGTTGGGGGTAGCGACACATCTAATATGTCAGATTGTGAGACTCCCGAGTCGCTAGCTTTTACGGCTCGTCGCCGCCCAGAAATTAGAATGCAAATGGCGTCAAAGTAAATTGAACGTATTCAGAATAGTGTGGAAGGAGAGCCTACTTAACTATAAGAAGGCTCTTATTGCGACTCGATCAACGTATCTCTCCTCTTTAATAGATAAGAACAAAAATAATCCCAGATTCCTGTTTAACACTATAGCCAAACTAACCAGGAATAAGACAGAAACGGATACTACCGCTCAATATCATCATAGTAGCGACGATTTTAGGAATTTCTTTAATACTAAAATAGTTACGAATGGAGATAAGATTAAAAGCATAACAAACAGCTCCGTCGATATTAATATGGAAAATAATCTTCAAATATCTGACCACCGATTAGAACACGTCAACCTTATTAAAGAGCACAAATTAATTAAACTAATATTGTCATCAAATCAATGTACTTGCGTATTGGATTCGCTTCCTACACGTTTCCTTAAACAAGAAGCACCCGATGTTGTAAATCTTATCCTTAAAGTTATTAACTTTACTTTTTCACTTAACACCGGCCATGTACCAAGTTCGTTCAAGGTAGCAGTCATTTGACCCCTGATTAAAAAACCTTATCTTGATCGCAGTCAGCTTTCAAATTATAGGCCGATATCCAACCCTCCGTTTTAGCCCAGCGGCTGAGCACGTACCTGGACAGCGTACCTTGGTGCCCTACATGAAGGCAGTGAGGCTCACCTTGTGGCTCTGTTTGAGGACTCCAACCTGTGTGCTATCCACGGCAAGAGAGTCACTATCATGCCCAAAGATATTCAGCTTGTGGGACGAATCTGCAGGGAACATGCTTAACCATTTCTAACTGTTTATTATAACATGTTTTTTGTGTCGGTAGTGGACTCTAGTCGTTGGTTTTAAGTTGTTTGGTGTGTTTTGTGGATGTTCCTCCAACGCTCAGGTTTTAATATATTAAATGTTTAAGGTATACAAGACATTTTTCATAATGGACATTTGTTTGCATGCTGCAAGATGTTTGCTGTTTTTTTATCACTTTTCAGCAACAACATTCATCAAGTATATCATTCGGGATTCAGACCTCATCATAGCACTGAGACAGCGCTGGTTAAAGTGGTTAATGACCTGTTGTTGGCGTCTGATCAGGGACTCATCTCACTGCTTGTCCTGCTCAAATGCTGAGTGCAGCATTTGAGACTATCGATCACACTATCGATCACACTATTCTCCTTGCCAGGTTAGAGAATGTTGATGGGATTAAGGGATCAGCCCTCTTATGGTTCAGATCATATCGGACTGATCGGTATCAGTTTGTGGACATCAGTGGGGATTTGTCTTCACATAGTAAAGTAGAGTTTGGTGTTCCACAAGGTTCTGTCCTGGGTCCGTTGCTATTTTCCTTATACATGTTACCTTTAGGTGATGTCATTCGCAAACACGGTATTAGCGTTCATTGCTACGCTGACGACACACAGTTGTATTTATCAGCAGTGCCAGACAAGAGGCAGCAGCAGAACAGAATAGAGAATTGTTTGAAGGACATTAGACAGTGGATTCTCACCAACTTTCTTCTGTTGAACCCTGATAAGACGGAAGCTCTCGTACTTGGGCCTCAAGCAGCCAGACATAAGCTGGCTGACTACACCATAACCCTGGATAGCCTTTCTGTTTCACCAAGTACTGAAGTAAAGGATCTAGGTGTCCTTATTGATACAGGTTTCTCATTCGATTCGCGTGTAGATAATATTAATATCATGAAATGAAAAGAGAGGAACATTTTATTTGCGATTTTCAATATCAATAGTCTGTATCGATTCATTTTACTGTTCAAAATGTTACTCTTGGTTTTCAAATCCTTTTCTTCCTGGCTGAGCTGGTCTCATACACACCGTCACCTGTGCCAAAGTCAATCAATTTCTTACGCAATTTTTATCTCAGAAATCATGGAAAACTTTACCTTTAGAAATTATGCTGACAACATAAGTTCCAGCTTTGTACAGCATATTGGTAAGTGTCAGAAAGACTTTGGGCGGTTAGTTGTTTCTATCTGGTCCGGTTAGAGTGTGACACCTAATGAGCCACGCTTATTTTTCACATGTAAATGTGTGTGTTCATGACTGAAAGTAAGTGCTGATGAGCGTTGTTCATGCTCATGTGTTCGATTGTTTATCCTTTCATACTGTTTTATATGCAGAGAGAGAGTTTGTAATGTTTGGGAATTATTTAATTCTTATGCTAATTTCCGCCTGCTATTAGCGCTAAGCTAACGGGGTTCAATAATGTTCCTGTTTGTTTTAGCTGCCTGTATTTATATTCTAGGGAATATGTTCTAGTGCTGGTTAGCTGCTTATGTAGGACTGTATTGTCTGTTTCATGTTAGATTAGTGTAAGCAGTGTTATTAATCAGTGTTGTGTATCATATCATGTTCTGTGGAGTGTTTGCTTATGTATGCTTTCTCTGTTTCTTGTAGACCACACACACACACACACACACTTCGTTAATAAATAAGATAATTGATAAGCTGGCCTCCAGGCTCCTGATTCTCTGACCGGAATCAGATCCTATTGTCGCTTCACCAGTGTAACACGTCGTGGGAGTGGAATCTACACGACAGTAAGGCACTGCATTGTCGTGTAGCTACAATACTACCTAGCTACACTCCTGCACGCCCTCTCAGATCGGTAAATGAAATGAGACTGAAAATTCCTTCTTCACTGGGTCTCCGATTCCAATCGACTCTGTTCTCCGTTGTTGTCCCTGGCTGGTGGAACAACCTGCCCTCCTCCATACGACTAGCCGAGACTACCACCACTTTTAAGAAGCAGGTGAAAACCCTCCTATTCAAAAAATATTTCAGACAAATCGAACACTTACACACGCACATGCGTACACATTGCACAAAACAATACAAAAATATATATATACATTATAATTTTTTCTTCGTCCAGCACTTAACAATCTCCGAGCATGCTCTTTGCTGACAAGTTAGGCCTTATCAAGGCTCAGTAAGGTAAAGTAATTGTGTTCTATGAATACATTTCGATTTGATGTAGTTTTTGAGGTTATTTTTCAGCATTTCCTGTAAGTATCGATTCTGCCCTGTTCTTGTACCCTGTGCTCTCCAGGGACCCTGTGAGACATTCAGTTTTTCCCATCAAACACAGAAAGAAGAAGTGAAACCCCGGCGTCGGAGGGCCGCACTCATCTCTCCCCATGACCCTCTCTCACACTCTTATTGCTGCTCTGGAGTCAGCCGAGTTTAGACTGGCCCGGAGCGGCAGGACCCAGGGCCATGCGCGACAGGAAGTGCCCTCCTGACCAGACATGGGACGCCATGATCAACCGGTGCCACCCTGTCCGATGGCCTTCAACGGGTGAGTCTGATACAAGATGAAGCCATTGGGTGGCTGTGGCTGGATAACATGCATTGTAATGGAGAAGATGTGAAGATGTTTCCTGTTTTGATGACATCACTGATGTATGACCACAGGTCAGAAGGTCAGAAGTCAGTTGTGTTAAGGACAGTTTTGATGTTTTTGCTCAAGAAGTTCTTCCAGTTGGGAAGCAGGCCACCAAGATGCCCTCCCACAGTGAGCCGGACATCAGTGTCTTCCTGTGGATCGTTGTGATGGTTGTGGTGAGCGGCTCCATGCTGGTGCTGCTGTTTTGGATCGTCGTCTACAAAAGACAGGTCCGAAATCAAGGGCGACGACGGCAGCAGCGGGCAGGTGAGGACCGGGCCGGACCCAACCAGCCGAGGCCTAGAGCCCCTTCTTCCTCTCGCAAACCAACTTTCAGTTCTTCTGACTGGGGACTCTGGGGACGACAACAGCGCAGTGGGGTGAAGTGCATGCGAGGGGCAAGAGTGAATCCTGCCGTCTGCTTCTTTTAAATTGAACAGATCCGTGGTGGCTCGTAACTGAGCACATTACAGCATTTACCAGACGCCCTTATCCAGAGCGACTTACAGTCAGTAGTTACAGGGACAGTCCCCCCCCCCCGGAGACGCTCGGGGTTAAGTGTCAAGCTCAGGGGTTCGAACCTGGGTCTTCTGGTTCATACACAGAAGTGTTTTATTGTCACTGTCTGCTGTCCAGCAGGTTCCGCAGAGACTGCACCTGCACTAACGCTTGCTGCGGAGGAACCGTCCCCAACTTCCTGTCCTCATGCAAACGGTGGGCCGACAAACCACAGGCTACAAGACACGGCCGAGGGTGACGCCAGGGCCGACCACGGCGTCACACTTCCTGCCACCGAGCTGGGCGATGCCGCACTGGTGACCACTAAGATGGTGCAGCGTGCCGACGGAAGCCTGCTTTAGACCTTCTGAAGTTGAGGACGTCTGTGTTCAGTGTGTCCTCTCTGTGTGTGTCCCCACAGAGGACATTTTTGGTCAATGCATCACTTGAGGTGGGAGAATTAAGGCTTTCATGTGGGCTGGAATCGGACAACTTCTACGTTTGTAAGGTCTTTATTGTTGCCATGATACAAACACAATGAAAAATCAGCATTACTGCAAAAAGACACTTTTAGATCCAGCCGTTTGCATGACTTTAACACGTAGAAAACAGAAAAAAATAAATAATCTATCGAAGTATGGTGTGTAAATTAATAAGCACATGCATTTCCAAAGAAAACAATCAGGGATCGTAAATATTGCAATTTGAAATAAAGTACATTGTGTTAAATTGACATGTGGCCGTTTTAAAGCGTTAAATGCATATAAGCCACACTAAAACTCTCATTACAGCGAGCCCTGGTCCTGGGCTAATTATGACCATTCTGGAGCTTCTAAAGGAAGGTGCTGGGGTCGGCCAACTGCAGGTACTCCGGCAGGCCGTCCCTCCTCCGCCGGCTGGACAGGGTCTGGCGCTTCTCCACGCCGCGCTTCTCCAGGCTGGACACGATCATCTCAGCCAGGTCCTGCTGCAGCCGCTGGAAGTTCTCCCTGAGAGGAGACACCGAAACTACCAGCATGAAGTTTGGTGGGAAGAATGAAGAACTCCCTAATCTGATTAATCGAGATGAATTCAAATCAAATAGGTCATATTTTAGTGAAGTTCTAAAGAAACTAACCAGTCTACATAGACAAGAAATACGGAGTGAAGAAGACAAATTTCCTTACTCTGTTGGAGGACAGGGAAGGTCATACTTCTGCCCTCTGACCCCGGTCAGCCAGTACGTCATCTCCTTACCTTTCCCCTGAAACCAGCATACGCAGCTCTGTTCAACTCTCAGTTCAAAGAGCCTCACATTTCACATTCATACGCGACTCACCTTCAGGAAGGTCTCGCCTCGCTTCTCGTACTCAAACATGCAGTCGGTCCTCTGCAGGATGCCGATGGTGGACTGGCTGACGTGGATCCTCAGCGCTGGGGACACAGATATGACAGCGGCGGTTACGTTTCAGACGTCTTCCCACCTTCCTGCGTGTCCACCTACAAGAAGCGGCGTCTTACGCAGTCCCGTCGACTCCATCCGAGAGGCCGTGTTGACTGTGTCTCCGAACAGACAGTATCGTGGCATCTTATTCCCAACCACGCCAGCAGCACAGGGACCTTTACGAGTTGTGACAAAACATAAAAAAATCCTCAAAATCGCAATAAATAAGTCAAATGTAAGCAATAAACCAACGGAAGGGTAGAGATGTGGTGGCCTAGTGGTTAAGGAAGCGGCCCCGTAACCAGAAGGTTGCCGGTTCGAATCCCAAACCACCAAGGTGCCACTGAGGTCCCCTTGATGAAGATCCCGTCCCCACACACTGCTCCCCGGGCGCCTGTCATGGCTGCCCACTGCTCACCAAGGGGCGATGGTTAAAAGCAGAGGACACATTTCACTGTGTGCACTGTGTGCTGTGCTGCAGTGTGTCACATGTGACTCACTTTCACGGTAATCAGGCCTAAAAAGTTAAGTCCAACCTGGTTAAAGCCCAACACGACAAGTACAGGTTTTAAAAACCTGGTGGCCTAGCGGTTAAGGAAACGGCCCCGTAATCAGAAGGTTGCAGGTTCGAATCCCGATCCGCCAAGGTGCCACTGAGCAAAGCACCGTCCCCACACACTGCTCCCCGGCCCACTGCTCACCAAGGGTGATCTCGATGGTAACTTAAGCACGTTCTAAGTCGCTCTGGATAAGGGCATCTGCCAAATGCCGTAAATGTAAAAATGTAAGGGTGATTGGTTAAAAGCAGAGGACAAATTTCACTGTGTGCACCACGTGCTGTGCTGTTGTGTACCACAAGTGACAATCACTTCACTTTTAAAAAGTCTTTGGACCTTATGAGCATTCATTGATCCTCCATTTCTGCATCTCTCTTGCAAAATTAATGACGACGGTGGCGGAGATTTGCGGACAGTTAAAACAGAACAAGGACCAAACGCAGACAAGCTGAAGTACCTGAATGGACCCCAATACGGATCCACAATGGCAGCCCTGGCAGGTGGCGCAACTGGAACGTGCCCATGAAGGCCAGGATATCCAGGGCCATGTGCGAGATGTCCACAGCGTGCCTGTTCCCGTTACGCCGGGGTAGCCCCGACGCCACCATGTACGCATCGCCGATGGTCTCCACCTGCACATGCAACATTTAATGGATCTGGAAATTGCATCATGCTTCTACATGGTGTAATAGTGACGTTCCAGAACCGTCCTTCTCAAAGCCCCATTCTACCTTGTAGACATCATGGTTGTCGAGGATCCGATCAAAGTTCTTGTAGATGTCATTCAGCATGTCCACCACCTCCATGGGCGTGCTGTAGTGGCAGAGCGTGGTGAAACCGACGATGTCACTGAAGTAGATGGTGACTTCGTCAAAGAGCTCGGGCTCCACCCGACCCGTCTCTTTCAGAGAGCGCACCACAGGCCTGTTGGAGGGCAGGAGGGGGCAAAGGTCAGAAGAAACCATTTTATTACATTGTTCATTAACGTCATTAACACAGTTGCATTTGATTTACTGTACGCTCATGTGTACATATCGCATCAATGCTTGATGACGGATGGTAGTTGCCTCGTCACCTCTGAACCAGAAAGTCCCTGAGCAAGACACTTAACCCTGAATGTCTCCAGGGGGGGACTGTCTCTGTCACTACTGACTGTAAGGTGCTCTGTATAAGGGCTTCTGGTAAATGCTGGAAATGTAAATGCTTGAGTGTTGACGTAATAATTTAATGTAATGCAGCACCCACAATTCAGTTCGGTGGTGCAAGAATAGAATGGGAAGTGCCCATGATGGTACCTTAAGTGTAACATTATGGCCTGAGAATCTTCTTAAAAATTATAACAAGGTATTTTTTTTTAGACCTCATAAAGCACAGAAATCAGTACGTACCCATATATGTGTGGTAGCAGCCTAGCGGGTAACACACTCGCCTATGAACCAGAAGACCCAGGTTCAAACCCCACTTACTACCATCGTGTCCCTGAGCAGGACACTTAACCCTGAGTGTCTCCAGAGGGGAACTGTCCCTGTAACTACTGATTGTAAGTCGATCTGGATAAGGGTGTCTGATAAATGCTGTAAATATATGATAAAAGTAAAATTTATGGTTTGTTGGTATTTCCTTATATTTCCAGAAGTGAGTAAGTAAATAAACTGTATGACGACGTTTCGGACCCCGGCAGCAGCATGAAGTTGAGCAGGTCTGCCCGGTCCCGCTCAGCCTTGTACAAGGCCGTCCTCTCCTCCACCAGGTGCTCCAGGTTTCGGGAGTACATCTGCAGCCGGCGGATCAGGTTGTCCATGTAGCTCTCGTTGGCCCCGTTGTGCAGGTTACTACATAAGAATCAGTATGGAAGCACTGTAGCACGTATTAGAAAATGTCCGGTTTTTCACAGTGAAAACGCTGCGATTTACCTGAAGATCTTCCCCAGACATCCTTCAATCTTCTTAAAGTCTGACCTCCTCTCCGGATCCTCATCCCAGCAGCTTTTTATCAGGACATACAGCTGGGACGAAGCGCGGTGCGAAGCCCCGTCAGAAGGCGTAAAAATGATCGAAGCTGTTTAAAAATGAAGCCTCACCTCCACTTCTCTCTCATTTGCCGTCTCAAAATTCAGGTCTGGTCTGAAGTACGGGGGTCCGTTTGCATACTGGACTCTGTAAAGTTTTTCTGTTGAAATGCCACAATTTTATTTATTTGTGTTTGTTTCTTGCCAAAAATTGATTCATAATGATTACATTGTTCGGTAAAATCGCACATTAAGTCTAAATAACATTTTACAGTAAATTACTGGCTACTGAGGTGCTTTCATTTCTAGAGCAAGAAATGCAAATATATCTACAGCAAGTAATATAATAACACAATATATTTGTAAAGTAATTTACTGTGAAATACATTTGTGCTCCTTGGTATCCAGGCTGTTTGTACCTGCAACCCCGGAACAGGCCTCGGTGTAGAAGGGACTCTCCCTCAGCATGATCTCATGGGCCACAACGGCAAAGCTGTAGACGTCGCCCTTCTGGGAAATGCCCTCCCGGCGCAGGTGTTCCGGGGCGGTCCACAGGTCTGCAGGAAAGAGCAAGAAACGATACCAAATGGAAGGCAACCTTTTCCACTGTTTAATGTCATTAATCATGCGTATCTTGGCCTGTAGGGGGGCGTTTCTTGGGTGACATTAAGATTTTTGTTTTAATTTCATTCATAATTGGCCTTTAACCATTTTTGTGATGAGCATAAGCTGTATTAACATACAAAAAAAATGAGAGTTGGCTGTTGATTGGTTCGTTTGTTATGTTAGTATAGTTAGTGGTGTACATACCTTTGCCAGGAGCGAGAATGGTGTTACAGCCGAAGTCCGTGATCTTGACCACCATGCGGTTGTCCAGCACACAGTTTGTGGACTTGAGGCGTCCGTGAACAGCGATGTTGCTGGAGTGCAGGTACGACATCCCCTAAAAACCCACGCCACAACTGTTTTGCACTGTTTGAATCCCTTTGCTTGTTCTTTCAGGGTGTTACTGTGGTGACGAGATTGTTTAGCTATTTTACGTAAAAAATTCTGTACCTTGGCTATGTCATACATGACTGATATCTTGAACTCCAAGTCCATAAAGGTTTCGTCGGGATAGGAGACTTTGTCATTTAAAACGTACTGGAAATGAAGAGAAAAAAAACATGAATTTCTGAAACCCCAGAGGGTGTTGCATGCTGTAATACCTTCCTGATAACTAAATGCTCTTACCCTCAACGATCCCTTGTCGCAGAACTCAAAGACTCCAAACACGCTGTAGTCGATTTTAACTGTTCCATAGAACTTCGTCAGATTGTAGTAATCGATTCTGAGGAGCTACGAAAGGCCGAGAAACGCAGAGGTTACAGCCAGAGTAATAAGGGGCTCAGGCCGTAACGGGACACTCACACATAGGCGCTGAAGGTGTCAATCACGCACCGGCCAAATGGGTGTGTCGAGTCTAATTTTTTCCAATAGAAGATTTAGAAGTTTTTCGAGCTTTTCAAGCATGGAGCAAGAACCAGCCAATCAAATTCCTTTATGCTAATTTCCCTGCAAACGCATGAGCCAATCAGTCGAGTTTGTTCCCGGGTTAAGTGGCTGAAGCCACGCCCACCCTCAACAACCGCGGTGTATGTGTGAACGTACAGTAAACGAAACGCAGCTGGGTTAATGCAGTTATTTTAAATTAATTGCAATGATTAACTTGTTTAAATATGTACAGTATGGGTATTAAGTGTGTTACAATATTTAAGTATGTTACCATTTGCATAAAGCACTGATGATCTCAATATTAACAATGCAAATGACTGGTGAACGTGGGATAAAAACCCAACTCTAAATATCATTATCAGTAGCAAGAAGTGGAGATTTACAGCATTCAACTCTATCCTCTGTTCTTCTGTGAAGTTCCCATCAGTGAATCTGAGCTCCTTCAGAATCACCGGCTGCGAAAGAGAGAGGAGAGCGATTAGGAGCTAATTTATGCAGCAAATCAAACAAATTGTGAGTATGTGTTCCACCACAATGAATTTTCCTACTATTCAACATTGCCAAGTTTTCAAATTTATTTATTGGTCTCCATTATTGCTGGATTTCATCAGCATTTCTCTGAACGAAGGTAAAATTCAAAAGATCCCAGTCATCACAACAGCCCTTCAGCAAGATTATTCCTTCTGATTGTCCCACACCACTAAACTGCTCCATTCCATCCACATCAGCCAAGCAAAGACCTCGGATCTCTCATCACTCCTCGCTCTGCACCTCCATCTCTCTGTTCCTCCAGCACTGCTCCGCTGGTACCATCTAGACCAGGGGTGGGAAAACCACGGCCCGCGGACTACATTGCCGAAATAAAGTCGTAATTAGGATGGTTCTTGTTTGGACGTGTCCTGTAATGCCTGGCGTTCCACCAGGTGGCGCATTAGGCGCAGATGGAGCCCGAACCTGAGTTGGTGAGGAGGTGCGGAGGTTTGGAAAGCAATGTCTGGGCTGTGGGGCAACGTTGACCATGATCTTAATAAACGTATAACCGACGATGTCTTGACTAAGTGAAAGAGCTGTGGCCATGCGCTCTTTCTGGCTGGAATAAAAGCTTTTTATTTGTACAAGCTGGAGAGGAAGAACGCGGCTGCTCTTACTCTCTGGCGCCATGCAATGGAGACCTACACGAAACCGTGGTTAACCCCCATTCAACTATTCATGTCCAACCCGCTCATTTCGTTATTAGTCTGTTCTATGATTGTGGCCATCATTCTTCCAGGTTCTTCTTAAGTTTCTGGTCTTGAGTTTTTTTTTATTGCTGCGTGGATGGAGAGTTTGACCTGAGTTGACCCGACACTGATTCAGGTACCTTTTTATCATAGCGAGCCTTGTGGACCTGGCAGGTGCTGTCCCTCCGTTCCTCGTCAATCTAAAGAAAAAAGCAGATGAGACTCGGTAGGAAATGATCTGGGAGGGGAGGAGAAGATGATAAAAATGACAGACACTGACTTTTAGTGACACCAGACTCCGTTCCTTCCCATCTAGCTGACAAATCAGCTCAGGTTGGATGTGGGACCATCTCTTCTGGCTCTGACGTTCCCTCCAGTTCTGCCTGTTGCGTTTCATTTCACGTAAATATAACATAAGGACCGTGTGATACCGCTCCGAATCATTTAAAATAGTAATATGGAGGTTTACCTGAAGAATATCAATGCGATAGCAGTCACTATGACCACACTAACCGCCAACACAATCATAACTATCTCCTGAGATTCAAGGCCTTGACACACACACACACACACACACACAGTGCTTTCAGTAAAGTTTATGAAATCGAACTGCAGTAATTAAGAGTGACATAAGAGAGAGCCTACCATTGGCCGGCTTATCCCGTGGTAGGCGGGACCCCGGCCAGGTTAGCGGTGGCTGCCCCTGGACCACCTGAGTGCTGTTTGTGGCTGTGTTGAATATAAACAGCATTTTATACTGGAAAAAAAGAAAAATCACAGTAACGAGTCAATAAATCAATCAGAAAACCCGATTATGGATTTGATTTGAGTAGACAGAACAGAAGATCAATAGAAGTCTCTTCCAGGACCATGATTGGTGGATGGAATGAAAATGATGCCATCGGTCACCATCGCTTTTTATAGATTTTGCAGTGAAAGTGAAGTGATTGTCATTGTGAGTCATTGCAGCACAGCACACTCTGCTTTTAACCCATCACTCTTGGTGAGCAGCGTGTGGGGACCTCATCAAGGGGACCTCACCGGCAACCTTCCAATTACGGGTCCACTGTCTTACCTGCTAGGCCACCACTGCTAGCTTTGCTGTCCTCATTTGGCCAGCAATGCCAAATGAGGACAGATCTTTCAGAAGAACCGTCTTCTGCAGCTGTTTAGAGAATGTTCTGATTCCTCTGATTCTTGACTCACATGATGACCCTTCATCATCACATTCTCACCTTGTTATTTGTAGAAGTGTAAATCACCGACAGGTTCAGGTCTCTATCTCCATATGCATCTAGCTCATAGTGACCTGCTAAGCCTGAGATAAGAGAAAAGAGAAATTCTGCTCAACTCCTAGCTCCACCTCTGGACTACAGGTTCTACGTGGTCCTGTGAGAAGGTTCTCTTGTGATCCTGACATTAATGTGCTGTTAACAAGTTCGGTTTTACCGTCAAAATCGAGGCTCCTGAAAGGATTGATGAATGGGGGTGGAGTTGGGGTTTCTCTGGTTCCATTTGTCCTTGCCTTCTCCTGCAGTAACTTCTGTCTCATCACGTGTCCAAACAGCAGCACCCCATCGTGGTAACTGGCCACGTAGTCGTTAATCTCCTGTTTATGAAGGCAGAAGTCCTGCGTCTATCAGAAAGCATCAACTATCCACAAGGGTCAGGAGAAAGGGTCTAGTGGGTGAGACACTCATCTATAAATTAGAAGACCACAAAGGTTCAAATCCCGCTTACTACAGTCGTGTCCCTGAGCAAGACACTTAACCCTGAGTGTCTCCAGGGGGGGACTGTCCCTGTAACTACTGACTATAAGTCGCTCTGGATAAGGGCGTCTGATAAATACTGTAAATGAGTTCTCTTACTGAGGCGTTATGGGGCCAGTATGCTGCTGTGAAGTTCCTGGTGTTGGTCATGGTGAGCACTAGGACATTCTTCATCTCTGGCAAAGCTGTGTCATTGGTGTAATAAGCTTGGCTGTGGGATTAATTATGAAAAACGCTGTTAAAACCAGGTTCAGCTATGGTCATTGTGCTTTTTTCCAGCAGGGTTAATGGAGAGCAGGTGGTACTGACTTGTAGATGTCTATGAGAATGAAGACGATGTCCGGGTGGATGGTCTTCCCTTGTTTAATGGAGATGATGTCGTCCAGCGTGCCACAAAGAATAAAAACTGGATGAAGGGAACACATTCCAAATTCAAATTTTATTTGTCACATACACAGTCATACACGGTATGATATGCAGTGAAATGCTTTAACATGAAACAACCATTGATGTTTTTTCTGAAACTCTCTGTAGTTTGACATTATTGAAGAAAAAGAAGCCTCATGGCAGAAAGCAAATATCAAACCTAAAAGGGATTCGGCTGAAATACCAGAACCGACTGGTGAAATTGTATATATGTACAGTGGGTATGGAAAGTATTCAGAGCCACTCTTTGTTTCACCATTTCCTAAATCTTAAAAAAAAAAAACAGTAATCAGAGCAGAGGGCGGCTATTTTGAAGAAACTAGAACATAAAACGTGTTTTTTGTTTTTGTGTTCATTCATAGTTTTGATGCCTTCAGTGAGAATCTACCAACGTAAATGGTCATGAAAATAAAGATGAGAAGGTGTGTACATACGTTTGGCCTGTACTGTAAATTTGATTATTGGGATTAGAGCATAAGCAATAACAACATTCTCAAAAGATTACAAAAAAACAAAACAAACAAAAAGAGAAGGAAAGTGTGTGTGTGTGTTAACACATCTGTAGTCATTCAGTGCATTAATATGAAGCCAAGCACACACAAGAAAAGCACAATCACCACCACAACAGGTACAAACTAAAAAAAAATGGAATCCACCACTGCAGAGTTCCATCCAGACACAAACTGTATCACACAGGAACAGAAAGGACGTTCTTACTCTTAACCCCTAAGTAAAAGGCTTATCCTTTCCAGTAAAGAGTATTGGGTAAGTCTGGCTGGGAGGTTTAGAGGATTTCCAGTTTGTCATAATTAATCTTCTCGCCAGTAAGGTAGAAAAGTCAAACGCGTCCCTTTGGAGATGGTTCTGCACATTTGAGTCCAGATGTGTTTGATTATACTGGCTGGACTTGATTAGGAAAGCCACGCCCCTGTCTATATAAGACCTTACAGCTCACAATGCACGTCAGAACAGGATCATGATGTCAAAGGAACGGCACGAAGAGCTCAGAGACCGAATTATGGCACAGATCTGGCCATGGTTACACTTAAGGTTCCTAACAGCACAATGGCCTCCATAATCCTTAAATGGAAGATGTTTGGGACGACCAGATCCCTTCCTGGAGCTGGCCATCGGGGGAGAAGAGCCTAGGTGAGAGAAGTCAAGAAGAACCCAAAGATCACTGTTGCTGAGCTCCAGAGATGCAGTCAGGAGATGGGAGAAAGTCAACCACTGCAGCCCTCCACCAGTCGGGGCTTTATGGCAGAGTGGCCCAACGGAACCCTCTCCTCAGTGCAAGACACATGAAAACCTGCATGGAGATTGCTAAAAGACACCTGAAGGACTCCAAGATGGTCAGAAATAAGATTCTCTGGTCTGATGAGAACAATACTTTTTGGCCTTAATTCTAAGTGGTATGTGTGGAGAAAACCAGGCACTGCTCATCACCTGTCCAATACAGTTCCAACAGTGAATCATGGTGGTGGCAGCATCATACTGTGAGGGACAGGACGACTGGTTACAATCGAGAGAAAGATGAAAGCAGCCAACTAAAGGAATATCCTGGACAAAAACCTTCTCCAGATTGCTCAGAACCTCAGACTGGGCAGACGGTTGTTCTTCCAACAAGACAAAGATCCTGAGCACACTGCTAAAATAACAAAGGAGTGGCTTCACAACAACTCTGTGACTGTTCTTGAATGGCCCAGCCAGAGCCCTGACCTAAACCCAACTGAGCATCCCTGGAGTGGCCATAAAATGACGGTCCACCAAGCATCTGCAATGAGGAAAGACTCATGGCTGTATCACATCAAAAGGGCGTTTCTACTAAATACTGAGCGAAGGGTCTGAATGCTATTAATGGCTAATAAATCTGCAAAAATGTCAACAATTCTGTCAATATGTGGAGCTGTGTGTACATTAATGAGGGAAAAAAATGAGAGGCAGCAATGTAACAAGGAGTGAAAGATTGAAATGAAACGGTGCAGAATAATCTTCTCGCTCCGAGGGACGAGATGCAGCAGGAGAGTAAGCGAGGCTTGACGGCTATTAGTCCTCACCGTTGCTGTGCCTGTTGGCCTTCTCCAGGGCGGCGTGAACTTCGCTCTGGCTGCGCAGCATCTCCCTTTTCACCTGGGTGGCAAACTCGGCCGATGCCGCATCCAGGGCGTTGATGTACCTGGAAACAGGAGAAACAGGAGTCGAAGCGCAGGTTCTCGGCACAGCGGCGGCACGTCCACCCACCAGAAGCACTCCTCTGACGCCGACGCCTTCTTGTAGACATAGGCCGTGGTCCACTGCTGGTCCTTCAGCCGCTCGGCTGTGACGTTCCAGAAGTGGGCGAAGAAGCTGGAGACCTTGCGCGCCGGCGGCAGCAGCCGCGTCAGGTTCACCTTGAAGTTGCACGAGAGGCCAAAGCTGCCCGCTGAGATGATGGGGATGGTCAGCGTCAGGCCCACCTCCTGACTGGCTCGCGGAGAGACACCGAGAAATCAAATCGCTTCTGATGATACAACACGTTAAAGATCCATAAAATGTCCGTAAATAAATGCAGTTGCGCCAGGGTATAATAACACGGTGCAAATTCCTTTTCCTTGGGGGACAGATGCTGATGGGCTTATGAATTATGTGCATTTCTTGCACAATAACAAGCTGCAAGTAAAGAGAACAGAAGTTACACGAGCAAAATCGGACACGTATGTCCTTTTTGATCTCTTGGGTTTTCTTCACGCATGAAATGAAGGTTATTAGGCTTGCGACAAGAGAAGGGCACGCGGGGCCGCGGGCGACTCGGACTACTTACTCCACCAGCTGAAACGTGGCGAAGGTGCAGGAGGGTCCGAGCATGACGCAGCCCACCGAGTTGTTCTCCTGGGCCAGAAACAGCGGCAGTGAAAAAGAAGCACCAACGTGCACATCGTGACTCCATTTCTGAGACCTCTTACACTAACACACTACTAGCTACACTCCCACACGCCCTCTCAGATCCGCAAACGAAACAAGACTGAAAATCCCTCTTCACGGGGTCTCCCGTCCCAATCGACTCTGGTCTCCTTCGTTGTCCCCGGCTGGTGGGACAACTTGTCCTGCTCCATTCGACTAGCCGAGACCACCACCACCTTTAAGAAGCAGCTGAAAACCCACTTGTTCAAAAAGTATTTCGGACGAGTCCAACACACACACTCACACATATATACATACACCCATATACGTACACCCACACACAGACTTATATACATATACATACTCCCATATACACACACACACACAATCACCAAAAAAATTAGTCTAGCACTTAACAATTCCCCTGCATTCCCCTATTCCTGACTAGTTCGGCCTCCAAACCTATAGAAACCGAATGAGAATTGCTGGTGTCGTCCTCTTGTAAGTCGCTTTGGATAAGACCGTCTGCCTAGTAATGTAAAGTAAAGAGTTCATCCTCACATAAAGCGACTTGAGGATCTCCACCCCCTCACAGGTGCTGCTGGGGCAGCCCCGGCGCCGGTACAGGGTGGTGTTGAACCCGCAGTAGTTCGGACGGACCGTGTAGTCCACACCTAGGCCAAGCACGCACGTCTTTAATCTCTTACCGGATCATCATGATCAAGAAAATGATGCAATTTGGTGAAAGTCGCACCGAGTTCTTCGTTGATCAGCCGGTCCTTCTGAACGGCGGCAGCGACCGCCTTCCTCACGAACTTCAGACTCCACTGCGTCTCCTCGTCCTCCAGGAGCACCACGTTCACGTCGTGCGCCTTGTCCCTGCAGGTGTCCAGGTAGTCCCCGTGCGCCAGCACCAGCACCGCGCACAGGAAGGGCCACCGCGTCCCCGGCGCCATGCCGATGCTGCTCTTCAGACGACCCCGACTCGGATGGGCCTTCGGCCTTCCCCAGTCATCCTCCCGTCCAATCCCCGGACTCAGGCTGCGGAGACGTTTGGAGACCAGTGGGCGCGTTAATGAGTAACCGATTACTTCGCGCGTCATGGCAGGAACCAGCAAAACAAGCCCTTCAGATCCATTTCATCCCAAACCATTTCAGAGTGGTGAGTAATTAGGAATAATTACCATGTTAGTAACCTAGTGGTCTACAAACCAGGTTCGAACCCCACCTACTGCCATTGTGTCCTGAGTGTCCCCAGGGGAACTGTCCCTGTCACTACTGTCTGGAAGGTGCTCTGGATAAACGCTGTAAATGTCAATGCAATTTCAGAAGCAGCCTTGAGGCTCCCAGTCTTTACTCGCTCAGTCTCAGTGAATTAAAACGAGATTTTTCCAGGATGGAAGAGGAAGCCAGAAGATGGGCGAAGGTCACGACGAGCTGTAAAATGGAAGCCATACGTGTCGCTGATAAAAAAAAAAAAAAAATGTGCGCGCTGTAAACGCAGACAGATTGGGGACAATAAAAGTGTTTGTTGGGTTGGTGACAACGGACATCTCCGCCATCCAGGATTTGCATTCGCACCATAAATAAATAAATAAATCTGTGTATTTTCAGTTTTTATTATTGTGGTTTTTATTTACGACCCCCCCCCCTCGCCGATAAGTGTTTCCTTTTCAACGCCGGCATCCGTTACTGATTGACAGCCCAGCATCGCGGAGAGCCTACGAAACTAGGAGAAGGCCCTAAAGGTACAAAAGCGAGCGCAGAGCAAGGCAGCGTGGGTACTTTCATTTTTATTGTCATCGTGACGCAAGCGCAAGGCCAGTAAAGGTGGCTGTGATGGTCTTTCTTTTAGGAAACGCAGGCTTCACACCCCTGTTTCTCCGAACGTCTCTGTGTAACATGAAGAATGCGGAGGACATCAAGTGAAAATGGACAGATAACGAATTTTATTACACAAGCTGTGATTTGCGGGTGTGATGTAGATGTTCTCGGTGGTGGGTAGAGATGTGGGTGAGATCAGGAATGTCACACATCACTTCCACGAAAGCACGCCCTGCCGGTTAAGTATTAGCGCAGTGGAGGTTAACCTGCATCATTTGCCCTTGGCTTGGTCCATTTTTTCCTCCCCGTTCCTGCTCTGATGCAGGACTGAGCCTCAAGCAGGAGATAAAAACCACCGGACTGATATTTATGCAAACGGGTCACATTCCTGTTAATCCAGCGGAGCTACTATAACTAGGACTAAAACAGTGGTCACACCGGCCTACTGATTCTCACACGTTATATCTCCCCAATGTGAGGGAATTCAGACAACCGAGATCGGAATGGAATGATGGACAGAAGCCAGAGGGTTGGGAGAAGGAAAAGAGAACATAAGTAGAATGGGCAAAAACAAACCACCACATCTTGTCCCCTCTGGTGCTGTGGTGTGAGTCCACAGGGCTGCGTCCACAGCTGCCTGCGCCTTGGAAGAGTCCTGATCCGTTGTTCACCATCAACATCAGCTGGGACTTATCAGGACTCGTGTGTGTCTGTCAATATGGTCCTTTTAAAAACTTAAATCATTTGCATTAGCAACCCTACAAATGGAAGGAAAATCCTTGTGGCGATCCTGTATGGCACAGACAAACACCTACGGCACACTCCAGTTCGGGGAACGCACAGGGAACTGCAGGATTTGTGTTGGAGAACAGCTCTGCTTTCTGTCTATGAAGAGTTCTGATCAGTTGTTCCCCATCAGCACCAGTCGGGACTGATCAGGACCCGTTGTGCTTTTTGCCTGTGTGTGTCTGTCAATATGGGCTGTTTTCCTTTAAAAGATTTAAAACATTTGCATTAGCAAAACTACAAAAATGGCTTCCGCACATTCTTTTTATGATGAGACACGCCCCCAGGAGAAACCATTTACGCAATTAAGCCGTCGCTCCAGAGCAACTTACATCAGTGCTTCGTTCTCCATATCTTGGGATCTTCCTACCTGTAAAGCTCGACTTAAAACCAGCAACTGAATGATTTAAGAATGTTTATTAGCAAACACACAAATGGATTCCAGTTGCAAAACAGTGAAACAGCATTTTTAATTAAAAAAATGATTTAATTAAAAAATGTTTTTGAAATAATACTACCAAATCTTAAATAATGTCCTCAATAAATGTCCACGTCTTTTTTCTATTTCAAAATAAAATAAATGCATGTTTGATGTCCAAATTGGAACCACTTAAATGGACTCAAGAATCTAATGTAACATCACTGACACCTCTGCTATGCTTTGCTAGTCCACAACCCAAAATATAAGGCGTTACATTAGTCTAGACGGGACACAATAACTCGCTCAGATTCAGATTGTGGAAGTTGGAAACATCACCAGAGACCTCTTGTGGTCCCCTGTGGACCTGTTTTCTGTGTCTTCAGTAGTGTGTGGCAGGAGATGAGTAACAGAAGAGAGCCAATCATCAACGGACACAGAAGTAGCGTAGTGTTGGTGTGACAGCAGAAGGACAAGGACTGGGAAACCACAGGGACAGATTTATACGCGTGTCCAGAGGTGAGGATGATGAAGGACGGAGAAGATGAGCCTGACTGAGGGGACCAGGGCGTGGCCCTATATAAGGACTATTATATTGGAACAGAGGTGGCCCAGTGGGATAGAAAGTGGGCCCATAATCTGAAGGTTGAAGAATCCCAAACGCCGCTGAACATGCCACCGTCCCCACACACTGCTCCCCGGGCGCCTGCCATGGCTGCCCACTCTCACCAAGGGTGATGGTTAAATACAGAGGACACACTTCACGATGTGCACTGGGTGCTGTGCTGTGTCGCATGTGACAACTTTCACCCTCTAGGAAAAAAGCTCTGAGAGAATACAGAGAATGATTAGATTAAAGACGCAATGAGGTGGTGTCCCGCTCTGTGAGTTTTTATTCGTTCTCTGTTGGTAGGTGAGTTCGTACAATAAAACCACGCAGCCCAAATATAATAAAAATTTACGTGAGGGTTAGTCACTTCATGAACAATATCATTGTTTTTAATGAGGTTTGCACCTTGCACCTTTTTTACCCCCCACCACCACCCCCACCTCATACCGGAGCGCATGAGCAGGAGCACCCAGGGGTGAAAAGTCCCGTCACTGCCCCACCCCATGCAGAACGTTGTTCTTAAAAAAACAAATAAATCCTGTGGGTGTCAAAATTAACTACTGGAAGTACACAATGTGGAAAGTCATATAAATATGATGGGACCATACGGGGTGGGCGGAGCCTAAACTGGTGGCGGGTGCGAGACCTGCACAGTCCAGCCATTATAGAACAATGAGGAGCTTTTGACCTGCCCACGTCTGCTGTCTCGCCACTCAGGTATTACTCTTCTACAGACGGGCAAGATCTCCACAGCCACAAGATCTCCATCATGACCTTCCAAAGGCATTTCCTTGTACAGACCCTGCGTTGCTGCAATAAATCCAGAGTCTGTGTGTCTGCGCTTTTCCTCCCCCTTTTCATCAGCTGACCTCCTCCTGCTCCACATTGCTGGGCTGCTGTCTCTGGCGATAAGCTGAAGATATCTGAAAGCACACCATTTTCTTCTCGGGTTTTGCAAAAATTGCAACAACAATTGAACAGTAAACTCATCGGTTTGAATAAAGCCATATAATTACTAAGGACCTTCTCTGGAATAATATCATTCATCAAGTAGGGCAGAAAAGGTAGTTTAAACTCTCGTGGAACAATATGAAATTATTTTTTTTCTCACTGTATCAGTATTATAGGTTAATATTATACATTATTATTATTATTATTGCTTGTGTTATGAACGTTATGGTTTATTATTATACCTTGAACCAAAACCAGATACTCTATTGCACAGCAACGCTGAAGAGTGTTACAGCATGACATGGGTGCTGCACGGAATTGTGGGAATTCTCACCCTGATCCAGAGCATCACCAGAGACATAAGCTGGACTTGTGTTCGACAATACAACAATGAACACACACCTAAAAAGGCATGTTTCTTTTTTTGCCATTATAATTATCCCCACCCAGTGAACAACGGAATCGACTTAGTTTTGGTTTTATTCCCCTTAACAACTCGGCAGTTAGATAAAACTGTGACAATACAACGACTGATCCTTATCTCTCTTGAAGCCATAAGATCCTTATCTTTGACTGACGACGTCCACTAGATGGCACACGCTTAACATGTGATGGAAAGAGGCTGCATTTTTCATTTCATTGAACCATTAGATATTCATTACACGTGCACACTTCAAATACACAAAATGCACATATCTTAAACATAAAGGGTGTTTACACTGCACCTAGTACACAGTGCTGTGTGAAAAACCATCTATTCTCAGCAGGGCCCAATGACCCCAAACATACAGCTAATATCATTAAGGTCTTTCCTCAAAAAGAAAGTTAAGTTACACCAAGTACAACTACATTGGTTCATCTTTGAGTGCTACACCAGACCCATATATTTTACAGCATTTACCAGACGCCCTTATCCAGAGCGACTTAAAGTCAGTAGTGACAGGGACAGTCCCCCCTGGAGACACTCGGGGTTAAGTGTCCTGCTTAGGGACACGATGGTAGTAAGTTGGGTTTGAACCTGGGTCCTCTGGTTCATAGGCGAGTGTGTTACAGGTTCAAACCCCACTCACTACTATTGTGTCCCTGAGTGTCTCCAGGGGGGGACTGTCCCTGTAACTACTGTTTGTAAGTCGCTCTGGATAAGGGCGTCTGGTAAATGCAAGATCCATGAGAAGAAGTGATTATGAATATTTTGGATTGTCTGATTGGTGGACTGTGGTATAAAGCTGGCAGGTAAGATGATGATGTAAAACCTGCAGACCTCATGAGTCGTGTCCCTGCGCGTCCCTGTTTTAATTCCAGGTGCGTCGTTGATGTCCCCGCAGCCGGTGGCCGCGGCCGCACGTCCTCATGCTGAACAATGAAATCATGCAGCCTGGAGGTCATGAGTCACAGATGATCATTAACCCGCCTCCAATTTCCCATCATGCCCTGCTCTAACCTGGCGGAACGAGGAACCGGTTCCTGGCCGAGCGCCTCAGACCCTCACTGCCAGACGATGAGGTCAGCGGGCGGTGAAACCCTACACCTCTTCCTGCCTGAAACAATAGGCCACGCCCCCGCCCCTCCCACTCGCTCCGCCTCTCGCTCGCTCTCTCTCCACCACTCTATTACCATATAAGGCAAAAAAGACACGGGAAGCCGGTGGCTGGTGAGCACACGTAGCAGGAGGGAGAATTCCTACCCGGCATTCCCGCATAGCAGGCATGCCTTAGCGTTCCGTGTTTGTAGTAAATACGGGTTCCTCGGGCCTCCACAGCGGCTCCCGGCGAGGCCTGACCAACACACGGAGCCGGGAGGAACTTCACTCCACATTCCACCGCGCCGAGAGTCAACATGCGTCTTATCACGCCGCTTCCTGTCTACTGATTAAAGGGAGAGGGCAGGATGGACAGAAGAAGCGTTTTTTCTCCATGTTTGTGTGTGTGTGTGTGTGTGCCTTTTGGGGGGATTTCAGCAGGATGAGCGGATGAACAGCCTGGCCAGATCAGAGCTGCTTATGTTAAAAGGCGCATGAACGCAGAACGGAGACGGCTGTCCTCCCAGCTGGAACGTCTCTCGGAGATGATTAGATGTGCGATTTTTTTCTATTCTTTAGTCAGGCTTGCAGCCACGCCCGGCCGGGGTGAAGGGGTGTGTGCGACTGGGTCAGTTGAAGGGAGGAGAGGGGGGCAGGTCAAGACTGTCCATATTTGGTAATCTCTTAAATACTTTAATGCTGCACCCCCACCGCTGGCAGCGCCGAGGAATGTTGTGTCACATCCCCGTCAGTATATCACACACACACACACACACACACATACAACACGCTTTCACTCTTCAGTCGGCATCTGTTATTGCTCAGAAAGAGAAAGAGATGCTGCTGACCTTTGACCCTTGAACTGAAATTCCTTCTGTTGACCATGCAGCCCAGAGTCACCAAGGGATTGATTTTTCCAGCCAGGCTGCATGTTCCACGTCCACACAGTCAGAAATGCTGCTCAACTCAGCAAATGTGGGTTCAATCACTATCTTAATATATTGATCACTTATCAATATAGTAGTGGCAATAAAAAAAAAACACACAATGCACACAGTGAAATTTGTCCTCTGCATTTAACCCATCACCCTGAGTGAGCAGTGGGCAGCCATGACAGGCGCCCGGGGAGCAGTGTGTGGGGACGGTGCTTTGCTCAGTGACACCTCAGTGGCACCTTGGCGGATCGGGATTCGAACCGGCAACCTTCTGATTACGGGGCCGCTTCCTTAACCGCTAGGCCACCGCCGCCCCTTAATAGGCAGTGGTGGCCTAGCAGGTAAGAAAACGGACTTTTTATTCTGAATTCCGAGGTCCCCACACACTGCTCAACAAGGGTGATGGTTAAATACAGAGGACACGTTTCACCGTGACACCGTGTGCTGTGCTGCAGTGTTTCACAATGACAATTACGTGACTTCCACTAGTAATAATTACCATTAAAACTCCCTTTTGAAGGGTAGCGTGTGCATTTCAGTATTTACATTTATGGCATTTACCAGATGTCCTTATCCAGAGCGACTTACAGTCAGTAGTTACAGGGACAGTCCCCCATGGAGACACTCAGGGTTAAGTGTCCTGCTCAGGGACACAATGGTAGTAAGTGGTCCCTCCCCAGGTGGAGTGGAGTTTTCAGTTGGAGGATGTTGGTACGGCATGTGTGTTATTGGACGGATTGTGGCCTCCGGCTGCTCCGTTTTATGTCCCACCAGCAGCGTCTTGATCAGATTGTCGACGCTGTCGACATTTCACACGGCAGGACACTGGGGTCACCCATGATGCTAATTACCCTGCTGGTCCCCCACCACGGCGCCCTTCCTGCATCCTCTGCTACTTATATGGTAAAAAAAACACACCGTCCCGTCCAGCTTCCAAGTTCACAGACCCCGCGGTTTTCCCAACTTTCCCACAAGCGCACACCCCCACCCCTCTCCGATTGGCTCGGCGCCGCGGGAGTGGGCGGGGCTCCGCGCCCGGCCCCGCCCTCCTTGGACCGCGCCCGACGCACTACGCGAAGGGAGAACTCGGGCGGCGAGTGAAAAGAGGGCGGGCGAGAGAGAGAGAGAGAGAGAGAGAGAGAGAGAGAAAGCGGAGCCGCAGCGGAGGAAACGGACGCGCCAGTTGAACCGGAGCTCGGTGCGACGCTGAGAGGACGGACGGAGGCCCGGAAACAGCACGTCTGCATCTGAGGAGCAGGTAACCGGGCCCGGGGCCCGTCCCGCCGCCGAGTTCGGGCCACGGTCTCGCCTTCCGCTCTGCGCGCTACTTTTTCCCTGGAGCGGAAGCCGGAACTTTCGCGGCCCGCGCAAGAAACTAGCCAAGCAAACAGGAAGTGAGTTGCGTGAACGCGCTGCAGGGCCAACGGGGTCCGTCCGTCTCGTCGCGGGGTGTTTATCGTCATTAACCCGGGCAAAGACGGGGGTTCAAGTTCGCCGTAGAAGCGAGCGGCTACTCGGCCGTGCGCCATGACGTCACCGCGCTTGTCTGTGGACGGGAGATGGGCCGGGGTTGCCAGGTCAAGACCGAATCCAGCAGCTCGGAAGAAACGCGCCGAACTGACAGGAAAGTCGTCGAGTTCGCCGTGGCAGAGTTTCCCGTTTGATTCGAACGCTGAATGCAAAATGGCACCGTGCGTGTGAGAACGGAGAGGGGACGAGCGAAGGTTTTCCGGTTTTTGCTCCTCCGCTACCTGTCACTTATGTCACTGTTTGCTTTTTTTCGGTTTAACCGAAAAGCACATTATGCGATCAGGGTCCATTTGGTCCAGGCCCGCCTGTAAACCGTGGTCTGAAACGGCTCTGTTTTGGCGTGAAAGCGGCCACCCTGGCAACCTCGGGCCGCGCCGTCCACGCTTTTCCTGGTTCTCGAGTTGAATGACACAATTTCTGCAGCGTTCCTCAACCATGAATCCGCAGCTCCACCCTCGGCCACCAGTGATTTATTTATTTTATTTTTCCCGCCCCGAATGCCGACCCGATTCCGAGCTGCCTCCTGTTGGCGAGTTGAGCCGGGTCGATCGTGGCCAGAAGCAGGAGCCCTGGTCTGCAGAGGCTGTGGTGCCGCAGAAACTAGGCCGGGGTTGGGCTTCTGATCGGTGTTTAGCGGCACAACGTTATCTTATCTACCTCTGAGGCTATTAAAAAAGAGTCGAATGCCTCATCTGCCTGGTTCAGATTCTTCGTTCAGGCCACATTTACTGGCCTTTATTTGCGCTGGTTAACCGGGCCTGTCGGCTGTTGTTTGGGTTCCCGTCCTCAAGGCCCCGTCTCACCATGTCCTGGCGTTCCTGCTACATCCCGGCAGATGGTTTCCCTTTGCATTGTGCGCGCCGCTGTCAGGAAATGGTCGGGGGGGGATTAGTCAGTTGTTGACACAAGTGTCTGCGAGTCGACGGGGCCGCGGCGGTGGCCGTTTACCGAGCGTTCAGCTCAGGGCCCGACGAGGGACAAACTCCATCTGCTTCGGGTTATTTGGACGCGGGGTGACGGATTTCCGTCCACGCGTGAGGTCCGAGTTTAATAAAACATCTGTGGAGCATCGCTTCTCAACGTCGCCACATCATTCACATTTTTACGTCTTCTACCAGACGCCCTTATCCAGAGTAGTGACTGGGACAGTCCCCCTGCTCAGGGACATGATGGTAGTAGGTGGGGTTTGAACCTGGGTCTTCTGGTTCACAGGCGAGTGTGTTACACACTAGGCCACCCCTACCACCCCATTCACATTTTCAAGTCTCCTACCAGACGTCCTTATCAAGTGTAGTTACAGGGACAGTCCCCCCCTCTGGAGACACTAGGGTTAAGTGTCTTGCTCAGGGACACGATGGTAGTAAGTGGGATTTGAACCTGGGTCTTCTGGTTCTTTTACAGCATTTACCAGACGCCCTTATCCAGAGCGACTTACAATCAGTAGTTACAGGGACAGTCTCCCTGGAGCAACTTAGGGTTAAGTGTCTTGCTCAGGGACACAATGGTAGTAGTGGGATTCGAGCTAGGCTACTACCGCCACCCCATTCACATTTTTGTGTCTCCTACCAGACGTCCTTATCAAGAGTAGTTACAGGGACAGTCCCCCCCCTGGAGACACTAGGGTTAAGTGTCTTGCTCAGGGACACGATGGTAGTAAGTGGGATTTGAACCTGGGTCTTCTGGTTCATAGGCGAGTGTGTTACCCGCTAGGCTACTACCGCCACCCCATTCACATTTTTGTGTCTTCTACCAGACATCCTTATCCAGAGTAGTGACTAGGACAGTCCCCCTGGGGACACTCAGGGACACGATGGTAGTGAGTGGGGTTTGGACCTGGGACTTGGTGGTTGAGCGTGCAGAGAACCTTGACGGCGAAGCTGGGATCCAAGTTGGTTGACGGTGTCGTGGCGCCTGTTGATCGGCTGTAATCTGCTGTTTTACAGGCCGCCCCCTCTCTCTCTCTCTCTCCCTCCCTGTGTCCGGGTTCTTTGTTCGACCGGCACACCTGTACACGTCCGGGGAAACAATGGCGGGAAGTGGCTGCCGGCTTTTTCTTCCGGCCCTTTCCGCCACTCTCCGTGGGTTGAGATACGAAGGCCCGGCCTGGAGTGATGGCGCGCCGCGACTTCCTGGAAGTCCGGCTCGGGGTTCGAAAGGCTTCCTGCGTGCAACGTCGTCTTCGCCACCACACACGCAGACTTTGCTCCGACTCGGGCGTGTGCGCCCAGGAGATACGGTGGCCGCGGCGCGGACTTTGCACTGAATGGGGCCGCTGGGTTTCCAGTGAATTCTACACGCCCGGGCTTCCTTCAGGTCCTCCTCTATAAAGTTGTTTCCAGGCAAGTTAGCATTTTGATCGCCTCTGTTCGCTTAAATCTAGAACGTTTTTTTTTTTTTTTTTTGGTTTGATCGTGCCGTTCCAACCTCCACTTTTCCACGGATTCAGCACCTGCTGTCCTTCCCTTGCGGGTTTGCTGTTCATTAGCCTAGCGGGTAACACACTCGCCTGTGAACCAGAAGACCCGGGTTCAAATCCCACTTACTACCATCGTGTCCCTGAGCAAGACACTTAATCCTGAGTGTCTCCAGGGGGGGGACTATCCCTGCTACTACTAAAGTGAAGTGATCGTCGCATGTGATACACAGCAGCACAGCACACTGTGCACACAGTGAAATTTGTCCTCGGCATTTAACCCATCACCCTTGGTGAGCAGTTGGCAGCCATGACAGGCGCCCGGGGAGCACTGTGTGGGGACGGTGCTTTGCTCGACGGATCGGGATTCGAACCGGCAACCTTCTGATTACGGGGCCGCTTCCTTAACCACCACTGGCCATTAAACTGACTGTAAGGCGCTCTGGATAAGGTGCCTGGAAAATGCCATAAATGTAAATTAGCATCATCAATTAGCCTTTTAATTCCAGCATCAGCAGTTCCTTACCGAGAGCGTAGCAGGCCGGCGTGCTAATTCATAAATTCGTAACCCGAACTGCCACCGTACCGCACTTCACTTCCTTTACATCCGTACGCACACATCTGCGGTTACTACGGCGCGTTGGAAGCGACATCTGCAGCGAATGATGGATCCTCGTGTTGCCTGGAGGTCTCATGAACCTTAAAAGGCAGTCGGACGGTCGGCAGCATATTTTAGATGCACGCGCAGCGGCGTGATGTTGACTCGTCGCTGCAGACCTCCTCCCGCCGCCAGGTTTCCTGCACCGGAAACGCCGCATTGAGGGGCCAATAAAACCTCGAGTTAAATATTCACTTCAGAACCTGTTCATTTTGACGGCACTGACGAAGCGCTGCATTTAATAGTTGAAATGCAACTATTTCTTTATTCATTGCACGGCAGCCTGGCGCAGGAATTCCTGCGGCGTGACGTGTGGTGTGGTGATGAAGGGTTTCCTGCGTTACCGAGTGCCCGAGTATTGATCTTGCGATGGCTTTTTAACCCGTGGCGCCTGGACTTCGTCACGTCGTCCCGGGGCCTGCAGATTCCTGCGAGGCCGCGTCACACCGGGCCCCGCCCGCGTCGCCTCGGATCAGAATTTTCGCATTGATCGGGATGCCGCATTGTCACCTGCGTGCCGCCTGCCTCATTACCCGGCATACCAGATCAGCAGCCGTCGGAGCGCATGCTGAACCTCCCTCCGGAATATGACCCGGCGTGACCCGCAGCCGCCCCGGTTCTGGCTCCTCCTCTTTCTGGAGAGCGTAATTGAGTTTGTGTATTAGTGGGAGTGGACGGGCGCGGCCGACGTTCGTCCAGGTGCCGAGACCGGATCTGAAAGTGTACAAAGTCGCATGTCTCTTCGTCTTGGCTTGTTGTATAATCGTACTGTTGAGCGGTTTCGAATTCGATTTCCCGTGGGAATGCGCAGGACTCCGCCCACGAATTGAGGCCACACCCCCTGCCCCTCCCGTGCCTTGGTTCAGCAGTCCGGGGCTGTTTTCAATAACATGTACATTTACGGCATTTACAAGACGCCCTTATCCAGAGCGTCTTACAATCACTAGTTACAGGGACAGTCCCCCCCGGGGACACTCAGGGTTAAGTGTCTTGCTCAGGGACACGATGGTAGTAAGTGTGGTTTGAACCTGGGTCTTCTGGTTCATAGACGAGTGTGTGACCCGCTAGGCTACTACCACCCAGTAGTTACAGGGACAGTCCCCCCTGGAGACACTCAGGGTTAAGTGTCCTGCTCAGGGACACGATGGTAGTAAGTGTGGTTTGAACCTGGGTCTTCTGGTTCATAGACGAGTGTGTTACCCCACTAGGCTACGACCACCAATAACGTATGAAATGGTTGGACGTGCGGGAAGGAGCACGCAGAGCTCCTCAGGCGCGTCGGGGCCCCGATGCATCGTGGGTTTCGACGGTTTTATAAATACCCCGGGCAGTGAGGTCACGCCGCCGAGTCTCAGTGCTGGGCGTGCCAGCGGCGGCGTGGGAGGGCCAGGAGCTGCTCGCTCGGGCGGAATGGAATGAGGGGGAGTGAGGGACGGCCCTGGCAAGGAATGGACGGCCGTCGTTTCGTCCCCGTGCAGGTCCAGCATTCACACGATTCCTTTCATTTAAACCGGGTTCAAGCTCTCACTCTTCAGGGGCCGATCGGGACTTTCCAGCTTCAGGACCGCTTTGAAGACAATGTTCCAGCTGCCGTTGCCCACGTTCATTTAACGTCCTTATCCAGCCCGCCTTAGTCAGTAGTTACAGGGACAGTCCCCCTGGAGACACTCAGGGTTAAGTGTCTTGCTCAGGGACACGATGGTAGTAAGTGGGGTTTGAACCTGGGTCTTCTGGTTCATTACCCGCTAGGCTACTAGCACCCTCTACGATTCAGGGCCGTGGCGACCAAAACGCATTAAAAAAGGTCCTGTGTCCCGGCCACTTTCCGCGTCCCTCCGCCGCCCCCACCCTACTGTCGGTGTGCGGCCATCGTCACCGTCCCTGGAATATTCCTCCTCGTGCCTGTCTGCGCTGCGATGAGCGTCGGAATGCGCGCCTGTAGCCGGGATAAACCCGCCCGGGGACGTCCCTCTCGCGGCGTGAGCGGTGGCTGGAAGAAGGCGGCCAGGAAACGGCGGGATTGGGGAGGGGCCGGTGAAATTTAAAACGAACCTGTTGGGACCTTTAACCTGCTCCGTTCCTCTGTGCCGTCACGTTGTGGACGGTATGGAATTCGCCGGACGAACTGAACCTCCGAGCTCGGCTGCGGCGCTGCATGTTCTGACCATGCAGACTTTCGGGGCGCCCAGATTAAGCATTTCAATTAAACGTTTTATTACGTTGATCGGTTCATTTTTCATTAACGTCCAGCGTTCTGAAATCGTTAAATTAGGTGACATGAGTCTAGTTGTGGGTGGTAGTAGCCTAGTGGGGCTACTCTCTTATGAACCAGAAGACCCAGGTTCAAACCCCACTTACTACCATCGTGTCCCTGAGCAAGACACTTAACCCTGAGTGTCTCCAGGGGGGACTGTCCCTGTAACTACTGATTGTAAGTCGCTCTGGATAAGGGCGTCTGGTAAATGCTGTAAATGTAGTAAGTAGGTGGTGGTCGGGTTGCATTTTTACGCCGCTTTATCACTGGGGTTTGTTAGGAGAGTCACGTGTCATCGTTATTATTAATTATTATCAGTAGTACTGTTTAATGAGCGCTGCGCCGACGTCCCTCCGTCTTCTCCGGTTTCCTGAAGAAACAGTCCAGTCATCAGTCTGGGGCGCTGCGCGCTGGCGTCGCCTCGGCGCGGTTAACGAGCAGATGTTCCATGCCCTCACTCGCAGAACCCGACTCGTAAAGCACCGGGTCTCCGGGGTCTCCAGCTCCAAATGCCAAATGCAGCGTTTTAGTGACGCGACCCGAAAGCCATGGAAACCAAAGCGGTGGTGTCTTTTGCAGGGTCCCCGTGCTCCGTTACGTTGCCGCGCGGACAACCTGATTTTTCCGGTTGTGGAGCGTGCGGGACCTCGGGAGGCGGGGAGGTTATGAAACGGTTCTCGTCGTACCCGTCCGGTCACTTTCGCTGCTCGTCCTCGGCAGCTCCGACTTGTTGACAGGCGTGAGAACGGCGCGCTCGGGCCCTGTTGGGGCCTGTGGCTGCGGTTTACTGCGGTTTCGCCCCGTCTCCCAGCCGTACCTGGGGCAGGCGTCGACCTTTAGGGCCGCCGAGGGCGCCGCGTCGTTCGACTGTTCACTTCACATGACTGTTGTTGTTTTTTGAGTTGGGGGTTCGAAGCCCCCTCAGGGCACGACGTGCTGAAAAAGTTTTACTCTTGTGTTGCATATCGGCGCCCTCGTGCGCGTTTAATGGCCCTCTGAGCCTGGTGAGACGCATTAACATGATTTAGCTGCGAGGCCAAGCCAGGCGAGTTTTTTTATTTTTATGCCTGTTGACCCCACGTGAGGGGCCTGGACCCCAACATTCCTCGCTGCTGATGGAAGACCCCTGGGCAGAGGGGTGGGGTTGCTTCACCGGTCTCGCTGAACCCCATCGGTTTTTCTACATTACTTCACGTGATATTTTGGGGTGGTAGTAGCCTAGTGGGTAACACACTCGCCTATGAACCAGAAGACCCGGGTTCGAATCCCACTTACTACCATTGTGTCCCTGAGCAAGACACTTAACCCTAAGTTGCTCCAGGGAGACTGTCCCTGTAACTACTGATTGTAAGTCGCTCTGGATAAGGACGTCTGGTAAATGCTGTAAATGTATATTTTAAATGAATCCGTGAGAACCTGCCGTTTAACTACAAAAATCGCCAAGCAACGTCATTATGACATATAATCGTGTATATATTTTTGTGTATTTGATTATCCTTTACTGCTCTTGACTCCTTGTCTCTTCCTCCGACCCTGTTTCCCATAGCAACCATGACGGACGCAGACAGGTTCCTGTACGTGGACCGCAACCTGGTCAACAACCCGCTGGCGCAGGCCGATTGGGCCAGCAAGAAGCTGGTATGGGTCCCCTCGGAGCGGCTGGGCTTCGAGGCGGGCTCCCTGAAGGAGGAGTGTGGGGACGAGGTGATGGTGGAGCTGGCCGACTCGGGCAAGAAGGTCCGGGTCAACAAGGATGACATCCAGAAGATGAACCCGCCCAAGTTCAGCAAGGTGGAGGACATGGCCGAGCTCACGTGCCTGAACGAGGCGTCCGTGCTGCACAACCTGAAGGAGCGCTACTACTCCGGCCTCATCTACGTGAGTACAGTTTTTCATTTTAGGTTCAGTCTAGTCTACAGGGTGGGCCATGTATATGGATACACCTTAATAAAATGCGAATGTTTGGTGACATTGAACACATTTTATAAGTGGTCAGAAACTTGTAAATAACTCATTGTTTTTCTTGTGAAATTACCAATAAATATGACGTGTCACGTGACCCTGTTCCTATTGAAAAAACAAAAGCTGGATCCAAGATGACTGACTTCAAAATGGCCACTATGGTCACCACCCATCTTGAAAAGTTTTTCATTTTATTAAGGTGTATCCATATAAATGGCCCACCCTGTATATGAATTCTGGTTTCTTTATGGTTCCGGTCATTGGTCATTATAATGAACTATTGTCTGGAAAATTAAACCAAAATGCTAAAAAGATTTTTGTAATATTTGCACTTTTACTTGTCCTTGTATTTAAGATGGGTTCTCCGATAATGTGGAACATCATTTAATTTGTTATTTTGGAAGGTTTTCAATGCAAATAATTATCATTCAGACATTCAAAGTTCGGTTTATACAGTCCCTGACAAAAGTCTTGTCGCTTGTGTATAAATTGACCTCAACTGCCACTGATATATATATATATATATATACATTTTTTTTTAAACTCATTTTATTCCCATTTTATTTTTTAATGTTTCAGTGCAAAACGAAACTGTCAAAGTATTCTAATATTCAAAGCTCTGTAAAGCCCATTGAGTCAATTTTTTGCAAAGACATAAGTGTTGTCTCCTTGTCATATGAGCTTCACCTGTGACTAATAATGGATGAATTAGGTCTCAGGTGTATAAAAAGAACCCCAGTACACTAGACCTTCACATCATTTGGTAGGGTTTTACCTTTTCACATGAGCTATTTCTAACACCAATCGATTTAATTAAAAGTCAGGTTAATAGCAGGTGTTTCTACTTTTGTAAGGGACTGTATATATTATATTGAATAGGCTTAGGCTTAATTAAAATATTCATACAGCGCACCATTTTTTAACCCTTTAGTACTGGCTATCATATGTTGAACTTAACATCGCTCGTGTAGCTTTAAGACCAGTGACGTTGTTCTGCGTGCGTCACACCATCTTGGTCAATTTAGGTACAAATTCAAATTTTATTTGTCACGTACACAGTCATACAGGATATGATATGCAGTGAAATGCTTTTGCGACTGCTACAGACCTCGATATTGCAAATATTCATGAGGAACCAATATGCAAATATTGCAAACTTAACCAAATATTACAATGTTATGTTTTTAAACATTAAATATGTGTAACAGGTAGAATGAAGATGTGTAAAATAAAGTGAAAACCTGTGCAAAATTCTGGCTGGATTGAGTCCAGAAGTGATTGGAAGATATACTGGTACCGTGCATTAAGTCAAATAGTCATTAAGAAAGTGCGTCCATAGGCCGCTTTGTCATCTTCTCCCAACCGGCTTCTAATCCGCCGCAAGCATCCTGAAATCGAATTAATGCAGCGAACGTGTGTTGAGGAAGTGGCGTAATCTGCGTGACCAGGTGCATATTACGATATATTTCATCACATCAAACAGGTTCGTTGACCAAGATATTTCGTTACCTAAAACAACACTATTGGTGAGGGGATCACGGCAGTTCCCACAATGCACTCTGCTGGGCGCCCACGGGCCTGGTTAGCTGCTAGTGTGTCCCCTTCTCAGCCCGTCGCTGTTTGGAGTTCTGCTGTAAACAGGAAACTGCAGGGAACAATGGTCTCCTGGGGGGGGTGGGGAGAAGGAGGGAGATTAGAACCGAAGTAAATGGGCGGGGAAGGTAAACGACGGCGTAATCGTCACCCGCAGCTGGGAGTGATTTTACTGACCGGGTCATGCCGACGATTTAGTGCCCAGTGGTAGGATAGTGTCAAAGGTCAACCAGGCGACCTGCCGGATATCAGAGACGAAACTGGCAGGAATAATGAAGATTGTACATTGCAAGGGGAGGGGTCCATGAGGAGGGGTTCTGTATGACCTCATGTAATAATGACTCCGCACTTATTACTCCAGCCTGAAATCATCACTCTTTTTTTAACGTGTGACCATTAAGTGAAAAATAAATCAAATTTGCAATGTTCAGTTTTTGGTTCCAAATATAACCAATGCTACCATGTCCGACCCAGCTGGTCCTGAGAAAGGTCTATATTGATGTGCCTGACAGACGTACTCCGGCCTCTTCTGCGTGGTGATCAACCCGTACAAGAACCTGCCCATCTACTCCGAGGAGATCGTGGAGATGTACAAGGGCAAGAAGCGACATGAGATGCCGCCGCACATCTACGCCATCACCGACACCGCCTACAGGAGCATGATGCAGGGTACACACACACACACACACTATACTGCCAATTTCCCGCAAATTGCTTGTTTATTTATTCCGTATTTGTTGTTTATATTGATTATGGTCAAGCGTGGTTTCCTTTTCTCTGGACATGAACCACTAAAGAAGAGTCTCTAGAGTCATTATCATCACCACATTTCTCTGTCATGTTCAGAGGGCTCGGACGGGGCCCTTCCCAGTCGCAGGAAGTCCTGCCTGTACCCAGAGCACTTCCTGTTCTAGGGGCTGTGTGTTACGCCGATAACTCCACTGACCGACATCCTATCGGTTTGTTTCATTTACTGGAAGGGGTGTGGCCAGAGCCGCTGGATTAAACCACTCGAACTGGGTCTTTGCTCTCGTGTGTGTGTGTGTGTGTGTGTGTGTGTGTGTGTAAGGGGTGGTAGTAGCCTAGTGGGTAACACACTCGTCTATGAACCAGAAGACCCAGGTTCGAACCCCACTTACTACCATCGTATCCCTGAGCAAGACACTGAACCCTGAGTGTCTCCAGGGGGGGACTGTCCCTGTCACTACTGATTGTAAGACGCTCTGGATAAGGGCGTCTGGTAAATACTGTAAATGTAAGCAGACCACGTCCTTGACCATTTGTCTTATGTTTTTTCACCCCGCAGACCGTGAAGACCAGTCCATTCTTTGCACGTGAGTCTTGTCCCGCCGACTTTGACGTTGTTGCCGCTCCCGTGATTTCTGGTTTGTGACACTCTCTCCTCCTCTACCCATGTGATTTGACAGAGGGGAGTCTGGGGCCGGAAAGACCGAGAACACCAAGAAGGTCATTCAGTATCTGGCCCACGTGGCCTCGTCCCACAAGACCAAGAAAGACCAGGTGAGTGCGTGTCCGGCCGCGGCACGGTTTGGCAGCCGATGTAGATGCACGGTTAGTTCTGGTTCGGTTCGATGTTGAATCTCTCTCTCTCCCCACCAACAGAGCAGCAACGTCCTGTCACATGTGAGTCGCCCCTCCTCCTCCCCCCTCTGTCTGTGCCACGGCCTCTGTCTCCACGTCTGCCGCTCTGATGTGCTGTCTAGTGGGTCACGGGTTACGTGGACGTGGTCACATGACCCACAGGGGGACACTGCCGTCTTAGCTGCTTTTTCTTTTTTCTTCTTATTTTTTATTTTTTTAAATCATATTCTTACATAAACAACGATAATTATCGGTGTTCTTCTGTTTTGTCTGTGAGTGCATTTAAATGCACACCCGCACATCATAGAGAATTTATTAAAAATGAATAGACTGGTATGTAAACAGGCTCCCATTCACCATGTATTCACCATTTATCCAGGCAAAACACAGCTGCTTGTAGACTTCTCGTGTGGTGCAATCCATAAAGAATTCGTTCTGACCGAACTTTCTGTTTGGATTTATATATTTTTTAGGCTGCGGTATTAAATTAGCTGTGAAATGATTGTGAAGCCTGTCTCTGGGTTCTGCTCGGGTGGAGGGGTTCTTGCATGCAAGGTGGCGCCTCGGTCGGGGGTGAAGGCTCTCTCGCGTCAGTCTTGTGGCGTGGGAACTCTGCTGTGCTTGTGTTGTGCGTGTGGGTACGTCGCGGGCTCCTGCGTACTGCAGTCGTGTTTCAGCTTGTTCTGCTGATGCGGTGTACTGTCTCGCGGAGGAATGGACCCTTCTCACTCGTACTGGAAGTTGTAAATCTAGACTAGTTCCATGTCAAACCTAACATCAGTTGCTGCAAGAAATGCAAGAAAATGTTAAATAATTGCCAACTTTCCTTAAATGCCTTCCATTACTTGAAAAGGGTCTATTAAAAAAAATAAATAAAATAAAACGAGAATTTCCTTATAACCTCCAGGTCTCAGATCCATGCTGCCGTTCTGCACCTGATCTGATTGGTTTTTTTAAAAAAAAAAAAATGCATTTATTCATTATCACTATTTTACCGGTCAGGGCGAACTCGAGAAGCAGCTGCTGCAGGCCAACCCAATCCTGGAAGCCTTCGGCAACGCCAAAACAGTGAAGAACGACAACTCCTCCAGATTTGTAAGAGCACGGATAAGGTGGCTCTGTATTCAAAGGCTAATTTGGGGCAAATAAATGCACATTTTTCTTCGTTTCTTCAGGGCAAGTTCATCAGAATCAACTTCGACGTGAACGGCTACATAGTTGGGGCCAACATTGAGACCTGTATCCTTCTATCTGCACAACTTTCCTGGTGGAGGACACCGTGCTGGTGTCCGAGTCCACGCCTCGCTCCTCGCCTTGCTTGGTTTCCTCAGGCGCTACCGAGTCCTTGACCAAGTCCTCAGATCTGCTGGAGAAGTCTCGTGCGATCCGACAGGCCAAGGACGAGAGAACCTTCCACGTCTTCTACTACCTGCTGACGGGCGCCGGGGACAAGCTCCGCGGTAGGTCCCCTCTTTCCTTTTCACTCCAAGTCGATTGACCGGAGCACGGAGTTCAACCAACCGGACGTCACCTCCTGTCACTTTGCAGCGGAACTCTGTCTGGAGAGCTACAAGAACTACCGCTTCCTGTCCAACGGCAACGTGACCATCCCTGGACAGCAGGACAAGGACCTCTTCACAGAGACCTTGGAAGCCATGAGGATTATGGGTATACCTGAGGACGAGCAAGTTGGTAGGTAAACGGTTTTGATTAAATTCTCTGTGATTTTAAAAAAAAATAATTAAAATTAATATATATATATTTTTTTTTCTGGTTTGTAGGTCTGCTGAAGGTCGTTTCTGCAGTGCTGCAGCTGGGCAACATGAGTTTTAAGAAGGAACGTCACTCAGACCAGGCCTCCTTGCCTGATGACACCGGTACCAGAAATAAGATCTGCCCGACCTCCTCCCCCCGAGTCCCCTCCGACAGAACAAAGAATAAGTTCCGTTTTTCTCTGTCCCCAAAGCGGCACAGAAGGTGTGTCACCTGATGGGCATGAACGTGACGGACTTCATCCGCGCCATCCTGTCCCCCCGGATCAAGGTGGGCCGCGACTACGTGCAGAAGGCGCAGACGCAGGAGCAGGCGGAGTTCGCGGTGGAGGCGCTGGCCAAGGCCACCTACGAGCGCATGTTCCGCTGGCTGGTCATGCGCATCAACCGAGCCCTGGACAAGACCAAGCGGCAGGGGGCGTCCTTCATCGGCATCCTGGACATCGCCGGGTTCGAGATTTTTGAGGTGAGCAGCAACACCGTGTTTTATTTTTCTATTTTAAATATTTAAATACGCTTAAATGTATAAATACGCTGCTGCTGCTTCTGGTCTTTCCTTACAGCTCAACTCCTTTGAACAACTCTGCATCAACTACACCAACGAGAAGCTGCAGCAGCTCTTCAACCACACCATGTTCATCCTGGAGCAGGAGGAGTACCAGAGGGAGGGCATCGAATGGAGCTTCATCGACTTCGGCCTGGACCTGCAGCCGTGCATCGACCTGATCGAGAAGCCCGTGAGTGTCTCCGCACTGAATGGGGGTGCTGGGACGTCGAGAAGCTCCGGCTTGAGCCGCTGCTCTGCTCTTACCCTCAGGCAAGTCCTCCTGGCATCCTGGCTCTGCTGGACGAGGAGTGCTGGTTCCCCAAAGCCACGGACAAAAGCTTTGTGGAGAAGGTCCTGCAAGAGCAGGGCACTCACCCAAAGTTCCTCAAGCCCAAGAAGCTGAAGGACGAGGCCGACTTCTGCATCATCCACTACGCTGGAAAGGTAGTTGGCTGATCTTCGTGATATCAGTACACTAGTTTACAGAGGAACAATGATGTTCCAGCATGTCCTTGAGAAGTAGCCTCGTGGGTAACACACTCGCCCAGGAACCAGAAGACCCAGGCTCAAACCCCACTTACTACCACTGTGTCCCTGAGCAAGACACTTAACCCTGAGTGTCTCCAGGAGGGGACTGTCCCTGTATAACTACTGATTGTAAGTTGCTCTGGATAAGTGCGTCTGGTAAATGTTAATAACTGATGTCCCCCCATCTCAGGTGGACTATAAAGCAGACGAGTGGCTGATGAAGAACATGGACCCCCTGAACGACAACGTCGCCACGCTACTCAACCAGTCCACGGACAAGTTTGTGTCTGAGCTCTGGAAGGACGGTGAGTGAAAAGACATTTAAAAATAAATATTTTTCTTTAAATGTAAGGTCTACTTTTTCATAATTTCGTGGCCTACTGATCTTTCTCCTTTCTCCCGATGTTGGGTGTCGCTTGACCTCTGTTTTTATCCTCATCCTCTCCAACTATCCACTCATCCCATCCCTCCGTTTATCCCCCTTTTGATCCTCTCGTTTGCTCTCATTCTGTCACTCCCTCACCCTCAGAGGTGCAGAGTTGTCAGAGAGCCTATTTTTACCAGCGCTTTCCTTTCCTCCATTTAGACTCAGGTGACTCTTTCTCATTCGTTTCTTAGTTTTTTCCACATTCCTCCCTTTTTTTTTTCTGGACTCCTCCCAGGTTGTAAATTTCTCACCAGTGTTTATTTCTCCCCCCCCCCCCGACTCCGAAGCGAGGTCTGGTCTGGTCTGGTCTCCTGCTCTCGCACTGAACCTTTCCTCTCTCCATCTCTGTGTACCAGTGTGATTTGGGCGCCCCCTCGTGTTGGTCATTGGTACGACCGAACTGGGTATATACTGCATGGGTTTGGCTCTGTTGTCACGACAACACATGGTGATTAGGGGTGTAAAAAGAGAAACGCATCATTATTGTTACCAGTATCAGGACCTCAATTCAATGTGGTTGCGCTGACCCGTTTGTGTCTTGTGACGTTCTGATACAAAGAAAAAAAAAAAGTAATATCCTTGCAAAGAAAATCTTTGTTTTTGCATTTTTATTTATTTATTTATTTTTGTTAAGCGTTAAGTACTTACAGGTGCACATTGTTGCTGTTTCAGGACCATGATGCCATGAATTACACCCCTAATGATAGCTGCACAGACCGCCACACACACACACACACACACACACACACACCCACCCCAACTCACCCCTGCCGTCCTCTCACTGCATTGATTTTTGGACTTGTTCTGTTGTGTGTGACCCTCCCACGCTTCACTGGAATCTTGTGCCTCCTCCTCTCCCCCGTAGTGACTTTCTTGGTGTGTGTTTGCGCGTGGTGTTTTTTTTTTTTGATGTACATTTTACTTTATATTTTTTTTCCGGACTCCCACTCACCACCTCCCTGTTTGTTCGCAGTGGACCGCATCGTTGGCCTGGACAAGGTGGCCGGGATGTCCGAGATGCCGGGCGCCTTTAAGACCCGCAAGGGCATGTTCCGCACCGTGGGCCAGCTCTACAAGGAGCAGCTGTCCAAGCTGATGGCCACGCTGAGGAACACCAACCCCAACTTCGTCCGCTGCATCATCCCCAACCACGAGAAGAAGGCGAGAACCCCGCCCGGAGCAACATGATTGGGGCCCGCCTCCAGACGTACAGTTGGGGATGTGCCTTTTGACTGTTTGTGCCTCTCTGCTCTGAACACAGGCTGGTAAGCTGGACCCCCACCTGGTTCTGGACCAGCTGAGGTGTAACGGTGTCCTGGAGGGGATCCGTATCTGCAGACAGGGCTTCCCGAACCGCATCGTCTTCCAGGAGTTCAGGCAGAGGTAGATGACTTCATACCTGCTGTAGACTGCATTTAACTCCGTTCCCATAAATAAGTTTTATTTGTAGCTTTGTAGTCGCTTTATGTACTTATTTTCCTCCTCTTTCCTGCCTTCTCACAGGTACGAGATCCTCACACCCAATTCTATTCCAAAGGGCTTTATGGACGGCAAGCAGGCCTGTGTTTTGATGGTGAGTCTCATGACGTTCTCTGCCTAGCAGCTCTTAACGCTTTAAAACAAGGAGAAATTATAAATCCAAGTTTAGATTGTATTGTGTGTGTGTGTGTGTGTATATATATATATATATATATGTCAATTAAATTCTTTTTTTTTAAAGATCAAAGCCCTGGAGCTGGACCCGAACCTGTACCGTATCGGCCAGAGTAAAGTTTTCTTCAGGGCCGGGGTGCTGGCCCACCTGGAGGAGGAGCGAGACATGAAGATCACGGACGTCATCATCAGCTTCCAGGCCTGGTGCCGTGGCTACGTGGCTCGCAAGTGAGTGTCGTGCTCCGTCCGAGCCATGTACATTAAAATATAAATCGAAATAAATAAGCAAATAAACGGAACTGCGTCCTCAGGGCCTTCGCTAAGAGGCAACAGCAGCTGACGGCCATGAAGGTGATTCAGAGGAACTGTGCCGCTTACCTCAAGCTCCGGAACTGGCAGTGGTGGAGGCTGTTCACGAAGGTGAGGACTGGAACGACCTCGCAGCGATTCGGGTTTTTGGGGTTTAGGTGGTGACCCCTCCTCTCTTCCCCTGCCCTCCAAACGCAGGTGAAGCCCTTGCTGCAGGTGAGCCGCCAGGAGGAGGAGATGCAGGCCAAAGATGAGGAGCTGAGCAAGGTGAAGGAGAAACAGATTCAGGCTGAGCAGCAGCTGGAGGAGATGGAGGTCAAACAGCACCAGGTACAGTGGAGCAGTCCAACCATCCAGCATCCACATTATAGCTGATTTTGGCAGCCTGTCTTCATTCAAGTCTATGCATCCAGACTCATTTTAGTCTAGTCGACTAAAAGTCTGAGCGTTTTACTTTTATTTTAGTCCGATTCATCCATGAGGGTTTTAGTAGTTTCATTTTTAGTAGTTTTTTTTATTTATTATTAATTAATTTTCATTGTCAAGCCCATTTCATAATTAAAACAAGGTTATCTTATTGTAATATTAAATTTACCTTGACATGCATTGAAGTGGCCGCATTTCTCCCCGGGTTTTTTCAACATACATTCTGTAGGACTACAGGGAGGTAGTAGCCTAGCGGGTAACACACTCGCCTATGAACCTGAAGACCCAGGTTCAAATCCCACTTACTACCGTTGTGTCCCTGAGCAAGACACTTAACCATGAGTGTCTCCAGGAGGGGACTGTCCCTGTAACTACTGATTGTAAGTCGCTCTGTATAAGGGCGTCTGGTAAATGTTGTAAATGTTTTTTTTTTTTTTTTTTTAATTAAATGAGCTGAAATAAAGTTTCATGTCATTTGGCAATGGAAATGAAGAGACATTTTAGTATATTTTTTATTTTGTAAACCATATTTAGTCTTGTAATATTGTTGAAGAATAAAAACAAATTTCGTTATAGTTATCGTCACATGACCAGCATTTACATTTACGTTACATTTACGGTATTTATCAGACGCCCTTATACTTACAATCAGTAAGGGATTACTTACAATCAGGGACAGTCTCCCAGGAGCATGTTAGGGTTAAGTGTCCTGCTCAGGGAAACAATGGTAGTAAGTGGGGTTTGAACCTGGGTCTTCTGGTTCATAGGCGAGTGTGTTACACACTAGGCTACTACCACGCCTCATTTCAGTAACGTCATATAGATATTTAATCCAAAATTGATGGACAAAAACTACACTAATCAACACTGTCTGTCTCCATTCTTCATGGAAGATGTCCGTAAAGTTCACCTCACATATCTCTCTGTAGCTAAATGCGGAGAAGATGGCCCTGCAGGAGCAACTGCAGGCTGAGATGGAGCTGTGTGCCGAGGCAGACGAGATGCGCAACCGCCTGGTGGCCAAGAAGCAGGAACTGGAGGAGATTCTCCATGACCTGGAGGCCCGAGTGGAGGAGGAAGAGGAGCGGGCCACCCACCTGCAGAACGAGAAGAAGAAGATGCAGCAGAACATTGCGGTGAGCTGCTTGTGTTGCTTGTGAGGCTCGCCAATGCTGCAGTTTTGCTTTCCTGACCCATGTCTTGAAGAGCCGTGTTTCAATCCACAGGACCTTGAGAACCAGCTGGATGAGGAAGAGGCTGCCAGACAGAAGCTGCAGCTGGAGAAGGTGACTCTGGAAGCGAAGGTGAAGAAGGTGGAGGAGGACGTCATGGTGCTGGACGACCAGAACAACAAACTGAACAAGGTAGCCTCAGAACTCTATTGCATGTGAGAACTCGCCGCTTCTTCTGGGTGTTTCTTGAAAGTCTTTGTGTGTTTCTGCCTGCAGGAAAAGAAGCTTTTGGAAGAGAGGGTTGCTGAATTCACCACAAACCTTGCAGAAGAGGAGGAGAAGTCCAAGAGCCTTCAGAAGCTGAAGAATAAACACGAGGCGATGATCACGGACCTGGAAGGTAGGTGCACCCTCTGCTCGTGTGATTCTCCTCCTGCCTTGCTCTGGTCGTACTTTAGCGGTGCCTCTTCCACAGACCGCTTGCGCAGAGAGGAGAAGGTCCGGCAAGAGCTGGAGAAGAACAGACGCAAGCTGGAGGGTGATTCCACTGAGCTGCACGACCAGATCGCTGAGCTGCAGGCTCAGATTGCCGAGCTCCGAGCCCAGCTGGCCAAGAAGGAGGAGGAGCTCCAGCAGGCGCTGGCCAGGTACGTCTGTGTGAACAGGCCCCACCCAGTCGCCTTTTATCTTCATCAACGCTGACGCCTGCTCGGTTCCTCCTCCCAGGATTGAGGAAGAAGCGGCCCAGAAGAACCTGGCCCAGAAGAAGATCCGCGAGCTGGAGGCGCAGCTGTCCGAGCTGCAGGAGGACCTGGAGATCGAACGGGCCGCCCGCGCCAAGGCCGAGAAGCACCGCCGCGACCTGGGCGAGGAGCTGGAGGCATTGAAGACGGAGCTGGAGGACACGCTGGACTCCACCGCAGCGCAGCAGGAGCTCAGGTGACGGCCCGGGTCAAATCTCTTATCACTTAGTCCAGCCGAGCTGGCGTGGTAAATGATCATCAAACCCAAAATCATCTCCGTATGATTCGCTGTTTGTAGATTTAGAATTTATTTGTATTTATTTATTCATTTTTATGCGGTTTATTATTGCACCAACGGGATGGATGCTGAGCAGGTGAAATAATGTCTCTTATCAGGAAATTTTCTGCCTGTCTTCATGTTTTTAGGACGAAGCGTGAAACTGAGGTGGCCCACCTGAAGAAGACCCTGGAGGATGAGGCCAAGGTCCACGAGCAGCAGCTTATTGACGTGAGGCAGAAGCATGGCCAGGCCTTCGACGAGCTCAACGAGCAGCTGGAACAGGCCAAGAGGGTAAAACGCCGTCCAGAGTTTATCTTCTACCCGCTCGTTTCACCCGTAAAGATCATCAACGGGGACCTGCCGCGTTCGCATTACAGAACAAGGTGTCCATGGAGAAGGCCAAGCAGGCCCTGGAGAGCGAGAGGAACGAGCTGCAGATCGAGCTGCAGACGCTGATGCAGGGCAAGGGCGAGTCGGAGCACCGCAGGAAGAAGGCGGAGACCCAGCTGCAGGAGCTGCAGGTGAAGCACGCCGAGAGCGAGAGGCAGAAGGCGGAGTTCGGCGAGAGAGTCGCCAAGATGCAGGTGAGTGTTACTCCTGAGATGGTGGCGAGTGTCCGTTTTGGTTTTTGTATTGATCTCCTTATCCCGTCTGGATGTAGATGGAACTGGACAATGCCAACAGCGTCCTCAATGAGGTTGAAGGCAAGTCCAGCAAAGCCTCCAAGGACTGTGTCGCCCTGGAGTCCCAGCTTCAGGACGTCCAGGTGGGCTGGCCTTCACTGAACCTCTACGGTTCTGAAGGTTCTGGTGAGACATGATTTTAGAACCTCCTGTCTCTCTCTCTTTGAGTAGGAGCTTCTCCAGGAAGAGACTCGTCAGAAACTCGCCGTCTCCACCCGAATGCGGCAGCTGGAAGACGAGAGCAACAACCTGAAGGAGCAGCTGGAGGAGGAAGAGGAGGCCAAGAAGAATGTGGAGAAGCAGCTCCTCACCGTGCAGGGTCAGGTACGTATGGCGCACAAGCAGATGTCACTTTTAAAACTTGATGTTCACTCAAAAAGTGTGATGTTCAAGACTCTTTTGGCTGTGTGAGCGTAGCTGGTAGACCTGAGGAAGAAGATGGAGCAGGAGGCCGGGTTGCTGGAGAGCACGGAGGAGGGAAAGAAGAGGCTGCAGCGCGACCTGGAGGGCGTCACCCAGCGGATGGACGAGAAGGTCCTGGCCTATGACAAGCTGGAGAAGACCAAGAACCGCCTGCAGCAAGAGCTGGATGACCTGCTGGTAGACCAAGATCACCTGAGACAGATCGTGTCCAACTTGGAGAAGAAACAGAAGAAGTTTGACCAGGTGTGAGCTCTTTAGATGCTCCTGATGGTTTGTGTTGATGCTCTGCACTGGTTAATCTCTCCTGCTGCATCTGTAGATGCTGGCAGAGGAGAAGTCCATCTCTAGCCGATACGCAGAGGAGCGCGACCGGGCCGAGGCTGAAGCCCGAGAGAAGGAGACGCGAGTGCTGTCCCTGACTCGAGAGCTGGAGACGTTCAGCGAGATGAAGGACGAGCTGGACCGTGTCAACAAGCAGCTCCGTGCTGAAATGGAGGACCTGGTCTCCTCCAAGGACGACGTTGGGAAGAGCGTAAGAATTTTATAAATTCTTCAGCAGAGTAAGATCTACGTTCCACCCTGTCGTTGGACATCTGACAGAACTGTAGGTTTGGTTTAGGTCCTATTTAAACCTTCTTGGTGCCATGTTTTGGTATAAGGAGTGTAGAGGACCTGGGTCTGATGGTTTCAGTGCCGATGTAACCTCTAGCCCAGAGGTCAGCAACCTTTAACACTCAATGGAGCCGTTTTGACCCGGTTTCCACAAAAGAAAAAGCACAGAGCAATTTATTTTTGCCGTGTAAAATGAAGATAACACTGCAGATATTATTTTGCTATTTTTGCTAGTGTGATGCTTGTGAAATGTTATACATCCATGGCTTTTGGGAGATATTTTCAGAGGCCAAAATGAAACGCATTGAAATTGAATGTTAAAAAATCACAATTTTTAAAGGTCCCCTGACTTTTTTTTTTTTTTTTTTTTTTTTTTTTACTTGGTGTTGTTGGTCCCCTAATTCTGTATCTGAAGTCTCTTGGTGCAGAATTCCAGCCACTTTGATCCAGTCCCACAATGAGATTTCCCAGGACGCGCCGTTTCACCGTCTGTAGCTTTAAATGCTAATGAGGAGGAGAGAGGCGGGACGAGGAGGAGAGCGGCCTATAGAAGTTGAGGGGACATTCGCGGAAATTGCAATCGACAACATTCACCAACCACAATGTTTGGCACAGACAGGAATTCGTGTCGCTGTTTTTTCCAGAAAAAATAAAATGAACCCGCTGGTTCTTCAGAGTCTCACGTGACTGAACTAAAAAAAACAAAAAACATTTGTGCTCATTTTTACATCCAAACAACGAGCAACTGCGATGCTTCACACGTTTGGAAGCCATGACGGTCGGTGGAGATAATGTTTTAGGGGAGGGGCGGGAAAAGCATGAGAAACGGGAGGTAACCTTTCCCTTTATGACGTCATAAGGGGACAAATTCCAGATCCGACCGTCTGAGCTGCCGCTCTCTGAACAGTGAAGCAGAACGACCAAAACACTCTTTACACTTATCTCCATCACCTATCTCCATCTAGTTACTGCCGGATCGTAGGCAGGCTCGAGGAACTCGTATTAATATTCAATAAGTCAAATTTCCATGATTGGGGACCTTTTAACTTTCTAACTACAATAAAAAAAAAAAACGTTTTAAATTAGATGCTTTATTTTCCGAAGCTGCAATGTAAGGACTGAAATATCTTGTGGGGCAGAGGAAGGTCCTTCTGGACTGAGATGTTGGTCATATATTTTTATTTAACAATCCTCTGCTAGGTTCATGAGCTGGAGAAGTCCAAGCGAGGAATGGAGCAGCAGTTGGAGGAGATGCGCACACAGCTGGAGGAGCTGGAGGACGAGCTGCAGGCCACCGAAGATGCCAAGCTGCGGCTGGAGGTCAACATGCAGGCTATGAAGGCCCAGTACGAGCGTGACCTGCAGGGCCGCGATGAGATGGGCGAGGAGAAGAAGAGGCAACTGGTCAAACAGGTGGGCTGCAGGTTGCGTTGTGGCCTTGTTAGTCTGCTGCATGGGAAGTGTAGTTGATTAACTGAAGGCTGGACTACTCAGGTGCGTGAGATGGAGATGGAGCTGGAGGACGAAAGGAAGCAGCGCTCTGTTGCTGTGGCGGCACGTAAGAAGATGGAGATGGACCTGAAGGAGCTGGAGGCAGCCATTGACCAGGCCAACAAGAACCGGGACGAGGCTCTGAAACAGCTGAAGAAGTTGCAGGTATCGTGTCTGTTGGCTTGTGATTTAGTGTTGCTCTCCCATTCCTTTTCTGACCACCTCGCTCCTCAGGCCCAGATGAAGGACCTCCTTCGGGAGCTTGAGGAAACTCGCATGTCCAGGGAGGAGATCCTGGCCCAAGCCAAAGAGAATGAGAAGAAGGTCAAGGGCATGGAAGCTGATATGATCCAGATGCAAGAGGTAAAAGAACCTTCTGGATCAGTTTCTCCACCGGCATCTTAATGTTTTTTAAAAAAAAAAAAATCAATTGTCTCTCTTCTCTCGACAGGAACTAGCCGCTGCAGAGCGCATGAAGAGACAGGCCCAGCAGGAGCGTGATGAGCTGCAGGATGAGATCAACAACCAGGCCTCCAAGAAGTAAGATCTTTTGTCTTCAGCCCTCGTGGCCTCTGGAGATGGTCGTGGTTCTGACAGGACTTTTTTTTTTTTTTTTTTTTCTCCTTCCTCATTCTTCTAGTGCTCTGGTTGCGGAGGAGAAGAGGAGGCTGGAAGCTCGAATCGCTCAGCTGGAGGAGGAACTGGAGGAAGAGCAGTGCAACACGGAGCTGGTCAACGACCGTCTGAAGAAGGCCATGCTCACGGTACTAGAATCCCGGTGCAGAAAAGCAGACTGGGGACGAACTGTCTAGACTCCGCTCCTCTGATCGTCCCGCTTGTGTTAAACCAGACTGACCAGGTGGCTGTGGAGCTGACGGCCGAGCGCAGCACCTCCCAGCGCCTGGAGGGGGCGCGCTCTCAGCTCGACCGGCAGAACAAGGAGATGAAGCTGAAGCTGCAGGAGCTGGAGGGGGCCGTCAAAAGCAAGTACAAGGCCTCTATCGCCGCCCTGGAGGCCAAGATCGCGCAGCTGGAGGAGCAGCTGGACATCGAGACCCGGTGGGTAGAACATTTGATAACGTTGGTAATCGAACCGTGAGACCAGTGAAGGTCCACATGTCCTCATCAAAGCGCTCCTCCCATCAGAGAAAGGCAGCAGGCCTCCAAGCTTGTCCGCCGCACGGAGAAGAAGCTGAAGGAGGTCTTTCTGCAGGTGGACGACGAGAGACGCAACGCGGAGCAGCACAAGGACCAGGTCAGTGGAGGCCGTCTTCCAGGCTGCAGTCCTTCCTCCGCAACCTTCTTAACCGTTCAACCTGTACGGTGCAGGCGGACAAGCTGAACACCCGCATGAAGCAGCTGAAGCGGCAGCTGGAGGAGGCCGAGGAGGAGGCCCAGCGCGCCAACGCCAACCGCAGGAAGCTGCAGCGCGAGCTGGAGGACGCCACCGAGTCGGCCGACGCCATGAACCGCGAAGTCAGCAGCCTGAAGAGCAAACTCCGGTATTCCCTCCCTCGCTCCCTGTTTTCCCACAATGCCGCTGTTTATTTGTAAATTGTTAATATGACAGTTTTTCTTTAATTAAAAAGGGTACACGTTACAGGGTGTCCACAGATCTTTTAAAACTTAAAAAAAAACTTTAAAACTCTTAAACTTTAAGCATTTTTTTTTTTTTTTTTTTTTTTTTTTTTTTTACTGCTAGCCTCAAAATAATTTAACAAATGCCTCTCAAATAAGAAAGCAAAAATATCGCAGTCGCCCCCTAGTGGCTTTAAGCATTGCAGGTAATATGAGTGTCTTAACATTTGACAAAGGCTAAAAAAAAAAAAAAAAAAAAACTTGGAAGGAAAAATTATATAGCAAATAATATTTGGGTTCTTCTGTTGTAAATTGAGGTGGATAATGAGTTTGACACTGTGTGCATATTTAAAATAAAATAAAATGGTCCTAACCTGGTTCCTTGGGTCTCCAGGCGTGGGGACCTCCCCTTCACCATGAGGCGCGTGGTGAGCCGCGGTGGGGTGGATAGCGACGAGGAGAGCGAAGCCAAGAGCGAAACCCCGGAGCCCAAGCCTGAATGAAGAGACCACACCCCTTGATGGTGACATCCATCCATCCATCCACACACACACACACACACACACACACACCAGTGCCAATGCTGACATGAACTATTGTGTAACACATGGGGAAAAATTTGTGCAAAAAAAAAAAAAGCATTAGACCAAGTTGCCTGTTAACATTACGCTTTGTAGTAATCTCTCTGTAACAAACACACACACACACACACACACACACTGTTCTTCTGACAATCGCATAAACAAGGACCAAAATTTGTTTTGACGGAATTCTCTGGGATTTAAAATATTAATGATATTTTTGTAAGGACATTCCAGTACTATCCGTAGCGTTTTGTTTTTTTTTTTTTTTTTTGGGTAATTGAAGGAGACAAAGAAGATTTATGCAAAGATGGAGGGAGGTGGACAAAAGTGAAGTTTTTTTTTTTTTTTTTTTTGACCTAAGTCGAATATTGTGATCTGTAACATTTTTTTGTTTTATTCTGACATTTTCTGAAACGTTTAAAGGACCGAAATACGTGACTCTCGCTAGCTCTGTATTAAAAAATAAAAAAACGCATGCAACTTTTCGCTGCAGCGCTTCGGCTCGGTGAAACTCTAGATGGATATTGGCACGTAACTCGCACACGTTCGCATCTCCACGCTCAAACTACGACAAATGATTCTGGTCTAAGTGCCGCTTCCCTCGTCTTCGCACTGAGCAGCAGAAGTCGGCCATTGCTCATGAAGGAGGGAATGGAGGGCAGTTCCGGCGGTGGTTTAAAACTCGGGGCCGCTCACACTGTATTCTCAGGGCACTGCTGCGAGGCGCCCGGTGGGTTGCATGCCACCCCAGTACAGTCGTGCCGTGGTGTGAACCCCACTGGCGGCTCTGTGGTGACCGTGACTGCCCCGCCCTAGCATGTGCTCAGGGTGGCTTCCTCACTCACACTGCTGGGAAGTGAGAGGAATTTATTACGGATTGACGAGTTATTCTGTTTCTCTCTCTCTCTCTCTTTCTGTCACATAAAAATCGAAGTCTTAATGTCTTAATTTTGTACTGTTTATGTACTCTGCCAGTCTGAAAACGATTATATCTTGAGAGTAACTCATGACCTGTTGGTATTGATGCAATAAAATGGCTTTTTAAACTGCTAACTTGTCTTGGATTTTATTGTGTGTCTGTGCTTCACAGTGGAATTTTATTTATTTTTTTTACTTTTTATTCTATGAGTGAGTGGGATATTCATGAATATAGAATAAGTTTATATGATAATAGAATATTAGTCTTGTGTGCATGAATAAAAAAAAAAATGAATATAGAATGATTATATAGAATATAGATATATTAGTCTGAGGGAACGGGATGTTTATGAATAAAGAATATGATTATATGAATATAGAATATTAGTTTGAGTGAGCGTGATGTTTATAAATATAAACATCACTACTACCATGGGTGGTAGTAGCCTAGTGGGTAACACACTCGCCTATGAACCAGAAGACCCAGGTTCAAACCCCACTTACAACTGATAAATGCTCTAAATGTAAATGAATATAGAATATTAGTCTGAGTGAGCGTGATGTTTATGAATATAGAATATTAGTCTGTGAGTCAGCAGGATGTTTATGAATATGATTCTATGAATATAGAATATTAGCCTGTTAATGAATATAGAACATAGAATATGATCATATGAACATGTGAGCAGCAGGGGGCGCTCTGCTCGCTTGTTAGTGGGTCGGTGGCGAGTTGGAACTGGTTTGGTTCGGAGCGCCGCTGCTGGTCCCAGTTTCCTCTGTGCGGTTCCCAGTGGAGACGCAGCGTCACAGCACAGTAAGTAACCAAAAAAACAGGTAACCTAGTAACCAAGTGACCAAAAAACAAGTAACCAAAAAAACAGGTAACCTAGTAACCAAGTAACCAAAAAACAAGTAACCAAAAAAACAGGTAACCTAGTAACCATCTGGGATATTAAAGTCGCGCTACGTGCACGACTGGTTTAACATGCAGGATTTTTTCTTCGATATGAACATTTTTGCACGGTTATGATGCGACCGGGTCTTAATACACTCGTGGAAGAATTTTAGGAATTAAGTTTGATTATTGTTAATTGGATATTTCGTTGTAGTTAAATTTTTTGTATTATTTGATTGATGACAATAATGTTTTTTGTTTTTTTACCGAACTTCAACTTTTACCAATAAACAACGGTTTTTTAAGTTGTTGTAAATGTGTTTTGCTGGTGTGTTACTATGGGAGTTTGTAAAAGTAAAATCGTATGTAACCTTTAGATGTGACGCTATGTGCGTGACGTCAGTGCGTCACGTGGTGCGTCTGTAGAGCAGGAGACTCATTTCAAACCTTGTCTGGAATTAGGCACGGACGGCGTGTTGCTCTCCTGCATCCTACGTTCTGAAGCGCCATGGAGCTCTCTCTGGTGAGTGTGAGTGTGTGTGTGTGTGTGTATATATATATATATATCGTGGGTCGTTTTCATCTCTTTATGCGTTTCCTCATTACATTTCTATTGGGCGTGATGAGTGTGTCGCGTTCACATCTGTGCCGTCTCACCCACCACCGCCTTCATCTGCCCCTGAGCTGCTCGTGCAGCCTCGTTCCACCTTAAAAAGTCGAGGGAAAGTCGTGGCGAGCCCCCGCGCCGCACGCCGTCCCATTGGTCCGCTGGGAGTCGTGGCCAAGTCGGCCGTTGCTGCAGGTCCGCGGGAGGGAGGGGCGAGCAGAGCCGCACCTCTGGGTTTAAGTCCGTTCAGACCCAGACCTCCTGGCTGCCTTCTCCAAACACTCGTACCTGCGTGCGGTAAAATAACTCGCATTAAAGTGAAGATGCGTGTGACGTGCCGCCGTGGAACGTTTGTCGTGTCTGTTGCTGCAGGCCCATCCTGCCGTAAAGGCCTTCATGTGTGGCTCGCTGAGTGGAACCTGCTCCACGTTGCTCTTCCAGCCGCTGGACGTGGTGAAGACCCGGCTGCAGACCCTCCAGGGCGGAGCACATCCGGGGTGAGTGAGCTGACCTTTGACCTGCATTAGATAAGGCCCCGGAAATTCCTCTCCATGTTTGCATGTTATGTTGAAAATAGTAAAAAATTGTTTCCCACCCGTTTTCCTTCAGCTGAGTCCCGTGTGTGTGTGTGTGTGTCTGTCTGTCTGTCTGTCTGTCTGTGTGTGTGTGTGTGTCTGTCTGTCTGTCTGTCTGTGTGTGTGTCTGTCTGTCTGTCTGTGTGTGTGTGTGTCTGTGTCTGTCTGTCTGTGTGTGTGTGTCTGTCTGTGTGTGTGTGTCTGTCTGTCTGTCTGTCTGTGTGTGTGTGTCTGTCTGTGTGTCTGTCTGTGTGTGTGTGTGTGTGTGTGTTTTACAAGTTTTAATGAGAAGCAGGTGGTTTAAATGAGTATCTGTGAGATTGGTTTTCATGGTTCGCTTTTCCTCTCAGCTCTGGCAGGGTCGGCATGGTGACGGTGATCTTAAGCGTTGTGAGGACTGAGAAGCTGCTGGGCCTGTGGAAAGGAGTCTCACCGGTGAGTGTGCATGAACACACACACACACACACACACAGGCCGATGTAAAATCCTGACCTGGATCCTGCGTTCCTGCAGTCGTTTGCTCGCACCATCCCAGGCGTGGGGATCTACTTCAGCTCCTACTTCTCCATGAAGCAGCGCTTCTTTCCGGACCGGCCACCCGGGGCCCTGGAGGCCGTGCTCCTGGGGGCGGGGTCCCGGACCGTGGCCGGCGTCTGCATGCTGCCCGTCACGGTCATCAAAACGCGCTTCGAGGTGGGTCTCCTGTCTGTCCACGTCTGTGTGGACACCGCGTCACTTTGTCCTGATCACCGCGGCGCGTTCTTCTGCTGCAGAGCGGCAGGTATAACTACGGCGGCGTGCTGGCAGCGTTGCGCAGCGTGTGCCAGACTGAGGGCCCGTGGGCGCTGTTCTCCGGGCTGGCGGCCACCCTCCTCCGGGACGTGCCGTTCTCCGGCCTCTACGTCATGTTCTACACCGAGGCCAAGGGTGCGATGCCGCAGGGTAAGATGCTCCATCCAACATTTACTGCGTTTACCCCTTATCCCGAGCGCCTTACAGTCAGTAGTGACAGGGACAGTCCCCCCCTGGAGACCCCTGGAGGGCTCAGTGCTCAGCGACACCATGGTAGTAAGGGGGGTTAGAACCTGGGACTTTGTGTTTGGAAACACAACACACTCTAGATATTACACAAGAAATCAAAATCTAAAACCCTCACCGCCCATAAGATTCCGGGCAGCTGAGCGTCTCAGAAGACGCTCGGTTAAAAGGTCCCCTGACATGCCTTCTTCAGACGTGACTTTGTGAGATGATTTAACATTAATACGAGTTCCTCCAGCCTGTCTATGGTCCTGCAGGGGCTAGAAATGGCAATTGATGTAACGAGTGTTCTGCTTCACCATCCAGAGAGCAGCAGCTCAGACGGACGGATCTGGAATTCGTCCCCCTATGACGTCATAAGGGGAAAGGTTACCTCCCGTTGCTTTTCCCGCCCCGCCCCTAACACATTATTTCCACCGACCGTCATGGCTTCCAAACGTGTGAAGCATCACGGTTGCTCGATGATTGGATGTAAAAATGAGCACAAATGTATTTTTTTTTTTAGTTCAGTCACATGAGACTCTGAAGAACCAGCGGGTTCATTTTATTTTTTCTGGAAAAACGGCGACACGACTTCCTGTCTGGGCCGGACATTGTGGTTGGTCAACGGTGTTGATGACATTTCCATCAACTCCTATTGGCCGCTCTCCTCCTCGTCCCGCCTCTCTCCTCCTCATTAGCATTTAAAGCTACAGACGGTAAAACGGCGCGTCCTGGGAAATCTCATTGTGGGACTGGATCAAAGTGGCTGGAATTCTGCACCAAGAGACCTCAGATAGAGAATTAGGGAACCAACAAGACTTAAATAAAGTTTACAAAATCAGCATGTCAAGGGACCTTTAAAATAAAGACGGAATGTTCAGGGAAAATCTGATCTTTGCCATATTTTCTCGTTTAGAGATACACTCGTCCCCCTACGCCCCCATGGGTAATTTTACCTGTGGCATGATGGCGGGCATTTTGGCCTCACTGGTGACCCAGCCTGCAGACGTGGTCAAAACCCACGTCCAGATCAGCCCCCAGCGCTTCAGAAGGACGGCGGACGCGGTGCGTTACGTCTACACGGTACGTAAGAAGCCAAGAGGACGTTTTCAGAATTAAACACCCAAGTTAGGAATTAAACACGACCGTCTCCGTCCCTGCAGGAACACGGGGTGAGCGGGTTCTTCCGGGGCGCGGTCCCCCGTTCCCTGCGGAGGACCATGATGGCTGCCATGGCCTGGACGCTGTACGAGAGACTGATGGCCCAGTTGGGCCTGAAGTCCTGAGAAGTGTTTGAAGGACAATGTCCAGCGAGACGACTGAGCTGTGCAGCAGAAGAAGGATCTCCTGAGTTCTTGCTAAATGGCTGACGTGCAGAAAAGGCTTCTGGGTACAGCACGGTTTTTACCAGCCTGATGAAGTAATTCGGTGAACTTTTTTACACGCCTGTTCCTCCCTCAGAAACTGTTGTGCTCCAGCGTTCATCAGAACCTGGACCATGCAGCAGAACCTGAGAACCGCACATTCCTTCAAGATTGTTTTTATATTTATAATTTTTATAATTTTACACGCTTTTGAACATTGAAAATAAAGGACGTTACTGCACTAATGGTCTTGTTTTTTTTTTTATCGGGGAGGTCATGGTGGGAGATCCTGCTCGGGGATCTTTGTACCGTCGCCGGAACGTCAAGTGCAGCGCATGACAGTGATTAGACACGAACTGTAATTACATCAGTTCTAGCAAATCATTTGTAGCCCAGAGGGTATCTAACCCTGGACCGGGTTCGGTTCATCAGGGAACCAGCGCAACGCTCCGTACGTTTCATCCCGATCCATCAAATATCCCAAGCTGTTGAGACAGATAAATCAACAAGAATATGGGAATGAACAGTGATCTAATTACATTTACGGCATTTATCAGACACCCTTATCCAGAGGATCTTACAATCAGTAGTTACAGGGACGGTCCCCCCTGGAGACACTCAGGGACACAATGGTTCTGGGTCATAGGCGAGCGTGTTACCCCACTAGGCTACTAACACCCTAAAATCATCATTAAATAATGAACCTTGTTTTAGGTGACAGGAAGGATGTCACCGTGTCGTTTTTCAGAAGTGTTGTATGTGGAACGGCAGCTACGTGACGTACAGAGTAGACAGCAGAGTCGTGGCGAAACGCAGGACGCTGAAATCAGAGAGGAATGCCGTGAATGTGCAAGAATTCGTTCTGGAATTACTGTGCACGGAATAAACACCACGGCCACGTATGTAAAGCAGGTCATTTAGAAAACTTCATTTTTCCATGATAAATATATAAAAGACCCCCCCCCATTTAAAGTTAAAAACTTGCCTCACAGTTTGTTCTCTGTTAAATTGTCAAAGTCACTAAGTACATATTGTGGTACCTTAACCTAGAACATTATCTCTGAGCAAACAGAGTTGCGACACAGAACAGTCTTTAACCTCGAAGTCAGCGTCTCTGCATTGTCTTAATATGGTCTTTATCTTAATATGGTCGCTCCATTCCGTTGTCTTAATATGGGCCCTGTCCGACAGCGTCCCCTCCGTCCCCAAACCAGAGTCCCAAGAGCCATCTAGTGGCAGGAAATTACATGCATGAGACAAAACAACCAACATATCAACAATTTTCATATGCAGTGTCATATAATTACATTCACAGTTCACCACACAGGGAGGAAATATTTCATTTCAGCTCATTTAAACAGCAACAGCTGCAACCGGATATCAAATGAACGTGAAGTGACTGCCATTGTGAAGCACGGCTCACTGTGACACGACAAAATGTGTCCTCTGCATCACCCTTAGTGAGCAGTGGGCTGCCATGACAGGCCCCAACGTTAAAAGTATTAACAGCAGAACGTAGAAAAGAAGCATTTGAACAGAGAGAGTGTGCAGTTTTATGAATAAAGCCATGAGCAGACTCTGAGAGGCAGAGATGGCCTTCACATTACAGGCCAGTCGGCAGCAAGATCCGCCACCAGCTGCTTCTTTTCAGTAAAACTTTACTTTCCTTTATTTTACCAAAGCGACTTACAAGAGGACGACACCAGCCATTCTCATTCGGTTTCCAAAGATTTTGAGTTACAAAACTAAGAGCCCCGATAAGGCCTAACTTGTCAGGAAAAGAACATGCTGGGGAATTGTTAAGTGCTAGGCGAATATATATATATCATTTTGTGCAGTGTGTGTGCATGTGCGTGTAAAACTTGCGTGTATGTATCAATGCGTGCGTGTATCAATGCTGTCCATTGTTCTGTTTTGAAAAAAAAATGGCTAGTTAAAATAGATTATTGAAATAACTGCAAAGCAAACAGATTCTTTTTGATTTCCCCTGAAATTATTTTCCCAAAGATGTTCATATTTAAACATAGAATGATTCCAGTATTTTTCCTGTAACATTCTGTTGTTTCGGACGTTGCATTACGTTGGCGTGGTGGTTTGTTGTCGTTTATACGAACGCTTTCGAGTTTAATTCGGATTCTAGTTCCATCAGCCACATTGTCCCGCTGCAAACTTCCCGCGCTCCCGTCCACGGAAGCCGCTCCTCCTCATTTGGCGCCAGATCGTGGAGTGGGCGTGTCCGGAAGACGCCGCCGCGCCGCGATTGGTCGCCGCCGCCCGCGGCCGCGACCCCTTTCCGGTCCGCTCCACTGCGCAGGCGCGGTGACGCCGCTCGCCACAAGAAGTCCATTTAACGCACTAATGTATAAAATGTCCACCTGCGGTCCCGTCATGTTCTAGCGTCGATACGCGACCTCGCTTCGGCCTTCCGTTCCGCGCACCGGCCGGCGGGGAGCCTTCCGTCGCGGGGTAACCGAGCGCGGTCGAGTTCGAGTCTGCAGCCGCCGCGGATGTGGAGTTTTATTTTAGCTTAGCTTAGTTTAGCACTAGCGGCCAGGCGGCGGCGTCTACTCGGTTCCGAGAAAGAGTAGAGTGGACCGGCCCGGGCCGCGACAGATGGCCGATCCGCGGAAAGTACCGTTCGTCACCCTCGCCAGCTTCGGCGCCGCGCCGCCCGCGGACTCCAGGAAGCGGCCGCGGGAGGACGAGACCGGGACCGGCGGCGGGAGGACCGGGGCGGGGACGTTCGGGAGCAGCGCGGCGGCCAGGACCGTCACCGTCCGCCTGAACCTCAGCCTGGCCGAGCCGAGCGCACAGAGCTCGTCCGAGTTCAACTACGGCGAGCTGATCCAGGCCAGCCAGGTACCGGTACCGGGCCGCAGGGCCGAGGTCAGGGGGCTCACAGGAAGCGGGCTGAACAGAGCTTCTCTTTCCGGTGTAAACAGGTGAAGAAGACTCCACCGGGCCTGACCCCACTGGGCCTGACCCCACCAGGCCTGACCCCACTGGGCCTCACCCCACAAGGCCTGACCCCCAGCCTTGACCCCAGCGACCCGTTTGCAGACGAGACGAAAGAGCGGCAGGAAGTGGAGGCGCTGGCCCGGAAGTTCGAGAGTAAATATGTAAGTCCGCCGCGTCCCGAATCCGACGGCTGTGCCGGTAAACGCTGATTTCTGCTCCGTTCCGGCCTCTTCCTCCAGGGGAACTCTGGCAAAAAGAAAAAGAAGGACCGAATACAAGACCTTGTGGATATCGGGTATGGATACGACGAGACGGACCCGTTTATCGACAACTCTGAAGCTGTGAGTGTTGGTCTGGTTGTTGGATCTCCGCACGGCCCGTTTTATTTCTAATCCCGCGCGCTCCTGTTCCTCCTCCTCCACCACGTCAGTACGACGAGCTGGTCCCGGCATCGCTGACCACCAAGTTGGGCGGCTTCTACATCAACACCGGGACCCTGCAGTTCAGAGCCGCGTCCGATTCCGAGGGAGACGAGTCTGGAAACCATTTTAAGGTTTTACACAAATTTACACATTTAAACTGCGAAGGTAAAATGCACGCTTTCCGTCTTCCCAGCAGCACCTCTGGAAGAGTTCAGAAAGATGCAGAAAAAGTGTGAAATAATCCTGATTTAAAAGGTTTAAAAGGTGGTAGTAGCCTAGTGTGTAACACACTCGTCTATGAACCAGAAGACCCAGGTTCAAACCCCACTTACTACCATCGTGTCCCTGAGCAAGACACTTAACCCTGAGTGTGTCCAGGGGGGGACTGTCCCTGTAACTACTGACTGTAAGTCGCTCTGGATAAGGACGCCTGGTAAATGCGGTAAATGTTTGTTTCATGTTGATATGTTGAGAAGAACTGGGGTCGTTCTCTCTAAACTAATGAACGATCTGCAAGTAAAAGTCTGCAGATGGAGAACAACATGAACCCAGGTTCAAACCCCACAGACTACCAGCGTGTCCCTGAGTGTCCGGCGCGCCGGTAAAGCTGTAAATGTTGCCGCTCGGGGAACAGCAGCGGTTAAATGACTCACGAGTCACGAATCTGAATCGTAAACTATAACTACGTCTTGCCATTAAAACATCGCTCGGTGCATCCGCGATGCATTTACTAGACGCCCTTATCCAGAACGACAGTAGTGACAGGGACAGTCCCCCCCCGGAGACACTCGGGGTTAAGTGTCCTGCTCAGGGACACGATGGTAGTAAGTGGGGTTTGAACCTGGGTCTTCTGTTACTCGGTCCGGCACCTCATTTCCGTGGGATACCGAGCAGGACGTGAATGTTGCGTCTCTCCTCAGAAGGTGAACGATGGCCAGGAGGCGGTGCTGAAGAAGAGGAAGAAGAAGCAGGACGGCAACTCGGAGGAGAAGAAACCAGCGAAGAACCGGGTTCCCAAACAGGGGTGAGAATCCGAACGTGGCGACTCGGTTCCGCCGAGCTGGAACCGGAGCTCATGGTTCCTGCCCTGGTTCCCCAGCGTGTCCGTCCTGAGCCGCCCGGAGAAGAAGAAGCAGAAGAAGCGGAAGAAGCTGATGGCCGACTCGCTGCACCTGGCCGCCATGCTGCGCCGCTTCAGCCGCGAGAAGGAGGAGCTGCGCAAGAAGAACGCGGCCAGCGTGAAGCCCGCCCCCGGCGTGCCCTCGGCCAACTGCGCCAACTCGTACGCCTACAGCGCCAACGCTGCCGCCGCGGCGGCGCCGGACGTCTCCATCGCCGACCTGACCAGCGACCCGGCCGTCATGTCGCTGCTGGGCGCCGCCGGCGATAAGGAGATCCTGCAGGACCTCATGGTGGACCTGGACTTCGGCCTGCTGGACTCGCCGCAGCCCGCCAGCCCCGGCGAGAACGGCGGCCCGGCGCCCGCGGGCCAGAAGGCGGCGGGGTGCTCGGCCAACCGGGCGGGCAGGAGCCTCGTCCCGCCCCCGCCGCTGCCCGCCGGCCTGCCGGCGCCGCTGACCAAGCGCATCGAGGACCTGCGGGCGGTGAGTGACGGCCGCAGGAGGCGGAGCTACCGCGTCCTGAAGGCTGCTGATTGGTTGCATTTCCAGCGTGAACTTGTATAATGAAATACGGATTTCGGGTCGACGGTGATTTTCAAACTCGACAGTATTTAAAAAAAAAAAAAAAAAAAGAATTACAATATGGTCTAATACGTTATATATAGAAAAATGGCAGAATTAAGCTTAATCCCAGACGCTTGATCGTGTCTGACGGAGGTTCGGAAGTTTACGGTGTGTGTGTGTGTGTGTGTGTGTGTGTGTAGGCTTCGCGCCAGTTCGATGAGGAAGGCAGGAAGAAGTTCTTCACCCTGGACATGAACAACATCCTGCTGGAGTGAGTCCCGCCGGCCGCTCCGGGGATCTGGAGACGGTTTTTTTTTTTAAACGGAATTCTTCATCACCGCCGTCTGCCGTTTCAGCATCGAGCTGCAGGTCCAGGAGCAGCCGGTCCCGCTCCGCGCCGCCGTCTACTCCCACCTGGAGGCCTTCGTCCCCTGCAACAAGGAGGCCCTCCTCAAGCGCCTTAAGAAGCTCAGTCTCCACGTCCAGGTGAGTTCCGGCTGCTCCGGCTTCAGTAGAAATGGGCGCGGCCGAAACGAGGACGCGTTGTTGCGACAACTCAGGTTGCCATTGAGGTTTGAGCTCTCGGTACTTCCTGTACTGACAGGAAGGAGAAATGCCGCGTCCTGTACGCCGTCCCCCTACTGGTCTCGCATCGTTTCCATGGACACCTGAAATAAGGCTGAACATCTCATTTTCGGAGACGTTTGCCGCGTCGCCGTCCTCCATCTTTAACACCTGTCGTTGCGTCGGCGTGACGTGTTTAGGGGCGTCTCCACGACCCCCCCCCCCCCAGTTTGCTTTAACCAGTCCCGTTCATCAAGTCCCACTAAATCAACAATCCTTCATGTAAAGTCACGACGGACACCTGTCCCATGCAGGACAACGCCGCCGTCACCGTCTTAATAAAGACCACCTCGAAAACGTGAGCGTTTGGGGCGACCCCAGCTGGCGAGCCTAGCGGGTAACACACTCGCCTATGAACCAGAAGACCCAGGTTCAAGTCCCACTTACTACCATCGTGTCCCTGAGCAGGACACTTAACCCTGAGTGTCTCCAGGGGGGGACTGTCCCTGTAACTACTGACTGTAAGTCGCTCTGGATAAGGACGTCTGGTAAATGCTGTAAATGTAAAATGTAATGAGGGCGTCCATGCATCTGCCTGTCTGGTCAGTCTGTGTCTCACTAGACCTAAAATGTTTGGAATCGCGTATGGTCTTCGTATGGTCTTCGTATGGTCTCTCGCGTGTCCGGTGGGTGTTTGTGGCTGTGAAGTGACGTGTCGACCCTGTTCGGTGGCTTGCAGGACGACCGCGTGCGGACGCCCCTCATGAATTTGAAGCTGGCGGTGTGCAGCGTGATGCCGGAGCAGATCGGCAGATACAACATGGACTGTCTGGCCAAGGCCCGGTGAGTTGGGGGGTCCCGGCGCGGCGGGGGCCTGTTCGGCGCGGCGCTCTGACGCTTCCGACCCCTCCTGTGCGTGTCGCCAACAGGCAGCAGTCGGAGGAGGGGGAGAAGAACGGGTCCGAGGAGGAGGACGAGGAGAAGCCAGGGAAGAGGGTGATGGGGCCGAGGAAGAAGTTCATATGGGACGACAAACTCAGGTGGGTGTGTTGTTGGTAAAGGCCTGGAATTTGGAAAGAGAATTTTCCAGAACACGTTTAAAACCAGCGCAGCTCCACAGTATGTTTCCGCAGCGATTCCGTATTCCAGCTCGTCTGCTTTTAAAAGTCGTGTAAATTCTCTGCCTGAAACTGGTGGGACTCGGGCCTGATTCGGGGGGGTCGGGCGACCTCATTTCCAGGAACGATGTGAAAATGGAGGCCAAGGCGGAGCCTCTTTCACCGCCGAATACCGAGGTGTGGAATTAGCCGTGTTGAAATGCTCGTACTCGCTGGCACCGCCCACCTACTATAAAGCACTTTTACGATCAGTTTTACTTTTATATTGTTTTTGTAATTTGTTTATTGATTGTCATAGGTTGTTTAACAATATTTTGGTAAATTTGACGTTTCATGGTCCCGCCTCTTCTCCCGGTAGCTGTTCGCATAGAGTTTAAATGCTGCCTACAGGGCTGTAAATGGAAGTTCTCCCTCTTACACCAACACACTACTAGCCAGACACACTCCTGCTACACGCCCTCTCAGATCTGCACAAGAAACGAGACTAAAAATTCCCTCTTCACGGGGTCTCCGATCCCAATCGTCTCTGTTCTCCTTCGTTGTCCCTGGCTGGTGGGACAACTTGTCCTGCTCCATTCAACTAGCTGAGACCACCACCACCTTTAAGAAGCAGCTGAAAACCCACTTGTTCAAAAAGTATTTCAGACACACTCACGCACACACAGTCACGTCTAGAACTTAATTCCCAGCATGTTTTATTCATCACAAGTTGGGCCTTATTGGGGCGCTTCGTTTTTTTTTTTTTTTTAAACTCAAAATCTGTAGAAACCGAATGAGAATTGCTGGTGTCGTACTCTTGTTAGTCGCTTTGGATAAAAGCGTCTGCAAAATAAAGAATATTTTCCTTCGTCATTGAAAAAGTCATGGAAACTCAGGTCTAATTACATAGGCATGGACGTGTATGTATACACTCATCTATCAATCTTTTATTTTGACCCAGAACTATGAAAAAACACACGAGGATACGCAATAAATTAAAATAAAAAAAAATCAGGCACAATTTCACTCTCATCTTCTCTCCACCACCTTAAGTTGGACAACGGGGACGGTTTCCAACAGTCCTGAACTTTTTTTACATTTTTTTTTTTTTTTAATGATGAACGATAGTGAACAAAACCGCCATGAAGGTAAAAAGCAGAAAAAACAGATTCATCAAACACATCTTCACTTCCTCCTCATACAACAAATACCGAATATGCTTCTAGCGCTGGATTCTCCGTAACTTGTGAGTAGGAGCGTCCAGATCCATGCGAATGCTGTAATGTATTCAACTGTGTGCAGGAATCTGTTGTGCAGCCTGGTGCGGGTGAAGCTGAGCTGCTACGAGCTGGAGGGACAGACGTCCCTGTCGGCGGAGGACTACCTCAAAGCCTTCCTGGAGACCGAGGTCAAACCGCTGTGGCCCAAGGGCTGGATGCAGGCGAGGTGCGTTCAGTTTAGAACGTAAACCTTCATGAACAAAAGGGTGGTGGTAGCCAAGCGGGTGACACACTCGCCTATAAACCAGGAGACCCAGGTTCAAACCCCATTTACTACCATCGTGTCTCTGAGCAAGACACTTAACCCTGAGTGTCTCCAGGGGGGGACTGTCCCTGTAACTACTGGTTGGAAGGCGCTCTGGATAAGGACGTCCGGTAAATGCTTTAAATGGGTCGTTACAAAGCAGTTTTCTGGATTCATGTCTCTTATTCCCGTTCTTGAAATCCAGTTTCTTAAAAGATTATAATATTGCCTGTAATTTAAAAGACAGAAATGTCCAAAATTCTAAAAGAGATCTCTCTCTTCAGCTGCCCTAGCATGTTGGAGGGTAACCGTTTGCGTCTTTTTCAGGATGCTGTTTAAAGAAAGCCGACTGGCCCACAGCCACCTCACTGGCAACTCGTGAGTTCCCAGCTCGTTCGTCACCTCGCTTTTTAATGCCGTCTGTCTGGTTTATAATACTTTCTTCGTCCGTCCCATGTCCCTCAGAGCGAAGAAGAAGATCGTCCCCCCTCCCAAACCCAAAATCAAGGTGTTTATCACGCTGTAATTATCAATTAACCGGAGATGAAATGAAATATTTTGTGATCAGTTTCATTTTAAGTGGCGCATTTCTCCACAGGATGCCGTTTGGGTCCAGAGGTCGACCCCATTGGCCGAATCCACCCCAAGCTCCACCCACCGACCCCCTCCGTCCCCCTCCGAGCCCATCTGCCTGTCGGACTCTCTGGACGAGGACCTGAGCGCCCCGTCCCTGGAGTCCATCTCCCAGGCGCTGGCGGTGCTCAGCAGTGCCGCCAAAGGCCTCATCCAGAACGATGGGCCGGCGTCACCGGAGGGTCCCCGGGCGCGGCCGCCGGCCCCGCCCTCCCAGCATGCCTCGCCTCTCCTGCAGAAGAAGAGCGCCACGCCCAGCTCCGGTCCTCACTACGTGCCCACGTCTTCTGCCTCGCCTTCTGTCTCCGTTCCTCCCACCTCCATGCCCCGCCCATCCGTCTCGTCCCCCTACATCGCCGGCTCTCCGCTCGCGGTGTCCCGCAATGAAGCGTTGGGTGAAATAAAGGGCGTGGCGACTCTGGCCATGCCTCACAGACACTCTGTAACAGTCTCCCCGCGGCCTGGAGTTGCCATGGGAACCAAGTCCATGATAAAACCTTCCTCCTCGCCTCCAGGGAAACAGAGGCCGCCGCCCACTGCCTCGCCCCTCCTGCCCCCCATGCAGAAATCCTTCGTGTCCCCAGGTCCCCATAAAGCCCTGAGTGGCAAAACGGCTCTCCCTGCTCCGCACGTCCCGGCCACCAAAACCCCGCAGCCCGCCCCCCAGCCCAAAGGCCCCCCGACTCAGGACTCGCCGAGGGCGGCGCTTCCCTCCGCCCCTTCCATCAACAGCCAATCAGCAGCCCAGCAGCCGCAGTCCAGCTTCATCACCCCCATGCAGGCCACCATCACCAAGTCCCCCCACAGCTCGGCCATCATCAAGCTGACACCGCGACCCCCCGTCCCCACCCCCACGGTCTCGTCCCCCGGCCCGCCCCGGCCGCCCCAGACCGTTCCCATCATGCACCAGGCTTCCCCTGCCGCCAGCTCCCCGTCCCCCTCCTCTTCGTCCAAGACCCCGGCGTTCCGGCCGCCCCTCTCAGGAGTGGCCGCGGCGCTGAGCGGCTACGGTCCCGCCGCGGGACAGAAAACACCCTCTCAGGTCCCCGGCTCCGCCCCCTCGCAGTCGCCCCTGTCCAAGCTGCCCACCGTGCCCGGCTCCTCCCCCAGCGGGGTCGGCCAGCGGCAGAGGGTCGTGGGTGGGACTGGACAGGTGGCGAAGATCGTGTCCCCTCTTTCCACGACTGCCGCGTCGCCCCAGCTGTCGCAGGTGAGCCGCCGCCACGCCGGTACGTGACTCCGCCCCAACGTCACTTCTGTAACCAACTGTCGTCCCTCCTCAGGCGTCGGCCAGCGGGCTGCTGGGCGCGGCCGGACCCTGGATGCTCGGCGGCCTGGTGCCCGTCTCCCTGCCCTTCCAGTTCCCCTCCCTGCTCAACATCCAGCCCCCCGGCTCGTCCGGCGCCCCGGCCCCGCCCGTCACCAACAGCGCCGGCTTCTCCCTCCCTCCGAGTGAGTTGTGGCGCCCGCGTCCTCCGTCTTCATGTCATGCGTTTCCTTTGGTGTCCGGGCTCCGCCCGCAGCCGCGTTTTCGGCCCCCGTGGACGTGTATTCGTGTCCCTCTCGGCCGCCCGTCTCATCGCTGTGTCTCCTCCTCAGATCTGTTAAAGGGTCTCCAGTCGGGGTCCCACGCTGCTCTGCCTCCACACTTGCAGTTGGCTTTCTCAGGTAACGCGTTCGCCCGCTCTGCGCCCGCGGCCATCTTCGTTTTCATAGGGTGGTAGTAGCCATTGTGTCCCTGAGCAAGACACTTAACCCTATAGTTGCTCCAGGGGGGGACTGTCCCTGTAACTACTGATTTGTAAGTCGCTCTGGATATGGGCGTCTGATAAATGATGTAAATGTTTCCGGTTTTCATCCCTCCTTCTTCTTCTTCTTCACTCCGCTGCAGATGTGGGTCAGAACCCGGCCGGGGACCTGAAGAGGAAGCCGCTCTGAGACGGAGCCGGCGCGTGTGAGTAGTGGAGCGAGTATCACGTGTTGCTGTTTACAGTCAGACCTTCATCACTGTGGACCTTCTGTACAGTTTTTACTGGGATTTCTGGGTCCGTGTTCCTGACGCCCGTCCTGCTGCGGAACGCGGGTGGAGAACCGAGGCTCGGGGCAAAATAATAAATCTTGTGCAGGTTTATAATCACTTTTTCAAATGAATTGTGCATCTTTACAGTCTGATTTTAAAAACGACCACTGCCCTCTGATGTCATGATCCGTTTTTTTTTTTTTTTTTTTACAAACATTGAAATTGTTATGACTGATGTGTTTGTCGCCTGAATTTCTGCTGCGCGTGCACACAAAGGCACACTCACTTACTCACACACACACACACACACACACACTCCGCTGGCGGTTGAATTGATCCCGACCATGACAGGCACCTGGGGACCTTGGTGGCACCCTGATTGGGATTTGAACCGGCAATCTTCTGTTTACGGGGCTGCTTCCTTAACCGCTAGGCCACCACTGCCTAATCGGAAGGTTGCCGGTTCGAATCCCGATCCGCCAAGGTGCCACTGAGGTGCCACTGAGCAAAGCACCGTCCCCACACACTGCTCCCCGGGCGCCTGTCATTGTGACCACTGCTAACTCAGGGTGATGGGTTAAATGCAGAGGACAAATTTCACTGTGTGCACCGTGTGCTGTGCATCACATGTGACGATCACTTCACTTTCACTAATAGCAGTTGAGCGGGCATTCGCGCAAATAACGTCGGCAACACCGTTTACCAACCGGCATTTTTTCCAGAAAAAAAAAAAACCCCTGCAGAGAAAAAGCTGGAGAAACAGGAGGGAACAACATAAGTGGACAAATTCCAGATCCAGAACGACCAGGATGGCTAAGGGTGGTGGTAGCCTAGCGGGTAACACACTCGCCTATGAACCAGAAGACCCAGGTTCAAACCCCACTTACTACCATCGTGTCCCTGAGCAAGACACTTAACTTATAATGAAAATGTCATTTTGTGAGAATATTTAGCATATGAATATTAAAGGTCCAGACGCTGCAAATGACGTGATAGTCGTTGTGAGACACTGCAGTGCAGCACACAGTGAGTTGTGTCCTCTGTATTTAACCATCACCCTTGGTGAGCAGTGGGTGCTATGACAGGCACCCAGGGAGCAGTGTGTGGGGACATTAAAAACCCAATGAGTCACCGGCTAAGCCACCCCTGCCCCAAATAAATTAATGCTGTTAATAATAATGTTAAAGTTCCAAATAATATTAATTCGCCTCAAAACACACACACACGACAGGAACGAGGAATGGCATTTTAATTTGCTTCTTTTAAACAATGTATTCAAGTGACAGAACCCAAAAAAAAAAAAAAGATGCTACATACAGAACGAGGGACTAAAAGCAAAACCAGCCAAACCCAAAAAAAAAAACCAAACAAACAAAAAAAAAACCTGAAGCCCCGTCCACATATTTCACCGCATCAGAACGACGTACAGGAAGAGAGCGGCCGCCGCGCAGGTCACCAGATGTTACGGGACGGCTCCTGGAGGCAAGGCCTGAAGAAGTGAGCTTTAAAAATAATAATAATAAAAAAAAAAAAAAAAAAAACACCCTGCTTCGCACGGCGCGGGCCCGGCACTACGGAAGGTCCTGGTTGCACCACAAACACAGTCTATTTGACCAGAGGCCTGGTCTTGTCATCGTCTCCACACTGGTGGGCTTTGTACTTTTTCACCTCGGCCATATACTTAGTCCAGGCGTCGCCTTTACCCGCCTCGTGCTGCAACACACCAAAAAAATGGCAGAATAAGAGATTTTCATTTGTTTGGTTTCATTAATTGCAACATGGAGGAACGTTCTGGTTTCGTCTTGGATTTTATTTGACCTCACTTCATTTACAGTATTCACCAGACGCCCTTATCCAGAGCAACTTACAATCAGTAGTTACACGGACAGTCCCCCCCTGGAGACACTCAGGGTTAAGTGTCCTGCTCAGGGACACGATGGTAGTAAGTGGGGTTTGAACCTGAAGCTGGTGCCCACTTTGTCTGTGATTTGACCTGGTACACGGTCCTTAAATGAATGTTCTTACTCATTAAGTGTTCTGGATTGACAAAGTTCTGCGGCTGCAGAAAGAAACGTCTGTACATTAAAGAAAGTCCAGTTGCCACGACTCAACTTTCATACAAAAAAAAAAACGAGTGGTAGTAGCCTAGTCTCCAGGGGGGGACTGTCCCTGTCACTACTGACTGTAAGTTGTTCTGGATAAGGGCGTGTGGTAAATGCTGCAAATATAATTTTGTTCAGTTTTAAACAGATGTGTGTATATAGATAAAAAATAGAATTTATCACCTCGGGCTCCAGCTTCTGCTTCTTCGCCACCACGCCGGTCTTCAGGGCCAGCCTGGCGCCGCCTCTCCGCTTCCCCACCTGGGTTAGGGGGAGAAGACTGTAACCGTTACACGGGCACGGACGCAGGACAGACCGGCGAGACATCGTCACAATTACGCTACAAACGCGGTTCCGGCGCTTCTCTCTGGCGGCAGCAAGCTGCCGAAGCCCTTACAAAGCTGGCCACGCCGCTCGGCCTGGGCCCGTCCGCCGCGCCCCCGGGGCCGGAGCCGGAGCCGGAGCCGCCGGCCTGCTCCCGGCGCCGACGCTCCTCTTCCATCTTCCGCTTGAAGATCTCCATGAAGCTGCCGTCGTTGGCGAACGCGTTGCCGCCCGCCGCCATTCCGGCCCCGGAGCCCGGGCTGGCGGGGGAGGACGGGCTGTTCTCGCCGGACTCGCCGCCGCTGCTGCTGCCGCTGCTGCTGCTGCTACTGCTGCTGCGCTGGCGGCTCGACTCGCGTTTCCCGTCCATGGCGCCCAGAGTCAAAAAATTTCCCCCCAAAAAATAAAAAAAAACGGCACGAAAAGAAGCAAAGTTCCGCTTCACCTACAGCGGCGACGCGGGCTGAGCTAAGCTAACCCCGCGGCTAACGCTCCCGCGGCCGCTCACACCATTTAATCGGCGAAACGGGAATACTGTGGAGAAAAGGACGAGACGGAGCGGCCCGGCGAGGCGGGACCGGACCGGACCGGAGATTCCTGCGGAGCACCGCGGCGAGACGCGTCAAAAAAAACAGCCTTCCCTCGGCCGCCGCCGCCGCCGCCGCCGCCGCGCCGTCTTCCGCCTCAGCTGCGCCGCCACCTGCCGGTCGGAGGCCGAACTGCACACGTCGCTGTTCGTAACGCTGTATATGCAGAGGGAAAAAAACGACTAATAACGTTCTAAAGCGTTTTATCGGAAGGACGCACATTTTCTCCAGAGCGACTTTTTTCGTATAATCTGACGATTAACAATGCAGCAAAATATTTATAGTTTCGTTTTGTAGTTCGAAATTATTACCTATTATTATATGTATTTAAAAAAAAGATCCATATTTAATATTATTGTTTCAAGTAGTACTCCAATACAGCGTCACCCTTCCAATAAAACGACAGTGGTGGCCTAGCGGTTAAGGAAGCGGCCCCGTAATCAGAAGGTTCGAACCCCGATCTGCCGAGGTGCCACTGAGCAAAGCATCGTCCCCCTACACTGCTTCCCGGGCGCCTGCCCTGGCCGCCCACTGTCACCAAGCGTGACGGTTAAATAGAGGACACATTTCACTGTGCTCACCGTGTGCTGTGCACTTTCTGTCCTGAGCCTTGACATTTAAGTGTGAATTATTGGAAGTGTCCCGTTGCAGCGTTGTACTTGGCTGAACGACATTATTTCTGGAGATATACCACGTTCCCTGCAACATCAGAGCTGAGGGAGATTTATAGGAGAACGTTCCCATCATCTAGCAGCTGCATTTCTTAAGTGGTCAAAACTGACATCAGTGTTTTTGATAATGTATTATGGAATTTTGTTAAATTACTATGACAATCAGACACGATACATAAATACTTTATTGATCCCAGCGATTCCAGACTTACTCTACATGTTAATTCAATATTAATTTGAAGCGTTGGACATGCTCAGGAACATAGTGTTTTATTTGTAGTGTGCAATACATGAACAGACTAAACCTCGGATCTACAGTCTGCGCTAGAGCCCTTTAACATACTCTCAAAGTCTTAAAATATTCAAAGAACACAAAACACACAGAAAAAAAACAAAAAAAAACAAAACCACCACCAAGGAATAAATTTCGTGAAATATTAAATTTAGTGAAACTGGTGAAACACACAACCGTTCGCCATAACTGGCTGAAGATAGACTTTAAAAGAAGACAAGGAGTGGGCTGCACGCGGCTGTAGGGCACGATTGTCTGAACAGTTTCCCGGCAGGTGAAGTCCTCCTGAGACGGACCAGGAATTTCAGAGCCACTTTAAACGCTGCGCGTCCGGTTGTCCTTGTGCGATGATAAAAAGACGGCGGGCCGACGCTTACGAAGCCTGGCTCATCTCATCCTGGGACAATAGCAGCGTTTTTTTTCCCCAGTCTAATCCAAAAGGAGCTCCTTAAATCCCGTGAGGTCTGGGACGTTATAAAAATGAAGAACGTCTCCCGCCCGGGACACTTCATGAGTAAGAACATTCGTACTGACTATTCGTCCTGTACAAAAATAGAAATTCATCGTGACCTGTACAAGGTCAAATCACAGCCAAAATGGGCACTAGCGTGAGAAGTGTGCTTTTGCTCTGAGGAGGACAAAGTGCTTCACCGTCCTCTACAAGCAGTGAGGTCGAATAAAATCCAAGACGAAACCAGAACGTTCCTACATGTTGCAATTAATGACACCAAAAAACTGATAAAATCAGAAGTAAAATTCTAAGAGAAACTAAAACAGTCGCGTCACGTTAGTGTTGCCCTCTATACCCTGTAATTATGGAGGTTAAAATAAAAAAACGTTACCTCTAACGTTTCTGAAACGTTCAACTAAAAAGGATGAATAAAAATGATAAAGGAAGATAAAAAGGTAGCATCGAGAGGAGATTTCAGGCAATGAAGCGGGTTTCCATCCGTCCTTTTACAGAGGAACGTGTAAGCTGGACGCGCTTCGGACATCAGCAGCAACCGTCACCGTGGCTCAGAGCTCATCTTCAGAAGGTCTGCAGAGCGTGGAGGCACTTCGGGGCGCTATCGGGGCTGGAGGCGGGGGTTCAGGCCGCGCCTGGCCTGGGTGCTCTGCCTCTGCTGGGCCAGGAAGGACATGGCCGGGCCGGACGGGCCGGAGCGCTCGCTCGCCACCTTCTGATGGAGGGCCATACCCTGCAGAGCACACGGCAGAGAGGGACGTCCATTTTTAACACGTAATACGTGCTGTGGAAGTAGGAGGAAGGGGGGGTTTGTGAGAAGATGATGTCATTTAAAAGGACAGGGACGCACCATGTTGTACCAGGCACTGATGATGAGCTTCTCCTCCTGGTCTTGCCTGGACCTGGACTTTTCAAAGTCCTGCTGCAGAGACACAGGGACCAGAGGGTAAAGCCAGAGTAGTCCGGCAGGCGATCTTCATCAGGGTTCTTCAGTGGCCTCCATCTTACCTGCAGGTACTGGATCTTGCGATCCTTCTCAGTTAGCTGGTTCTTCAGAGCTTGGACTTCTGGGGAGACAGCGTGGGGCTTCTGTTTGGGGTCAAGGGTCTCGATCACCTGTGTGATTAACACACACATGAGGACAGAGTTGCTGAGCGCTTGGTGTAAACAGATTCATCTTACCGTTCTGGCCTTCTCCACGTAACGCTTGTATCGGTTCTCCATCATCCTCATGTCCTCGTCTTTCCTTCGGAGGATCTCCTGCAACTCATCGATCTTCTTAGCCACTGTGAAGAATCAGGAGACGGTCGTAACAGGCCACGTATTTCACAGTAGGACCCATAGCTGGCGGCCGGGCGGGGCTTACTGTTGCTGTCCACACCGGGCTCCAGGTCATCAATCACCTCCCTCTTCCTCTGGAGGTCCGAATGAGCCTCATGGAGCTTCTCCCTGCGAGACACCAGGGGTCAGATCTCCAGCATCCAACACCACCTCACCTCACCTCCCCAACGAGCAGGTACTCACAGGTGCTCCTCCAGCTTCTTCTTCAGTAAAGACGACTGTGGCAGCAGGAAAAGAGAGCACGGTTGTGTAGGCAAGACACAAAATCGAAAACAAGGGCGGGCGGGCGGGGCCGTACTTACAATGGCCTGAGACGCGGGCGGCGGCCGGAGGCGGGGAGAGGAAGCGAGAGTTAATTCTGATCTCCACGGCAAACGTGGGTTAAAGGTCACACACACAGCAAAAACAAATCCCATCATGCCCATCTGAAGAGTGAGAGCCAACCCGTCCTACAGCCATCTGTACCGGCGCTAGGACAGCCGGTTTCTAGAATAATTCGTAAGATGCTGGTAGGACTGGTCAGGAGACACCGTTCTGGAGAAAACAATCGATCATCACCATGTATGAATTTTGGGAATAAGACTTGAGATACATAGCGTGCATGGATACGCGTTCGTGCGATTTGCGATATGATTGGATAAAATGGAGGCGTGTGATTGGTTCAGAGTGAGAGAGCGGTGTAGATGGTGGGTCAGAGGGTACACAGTGGCGGCACGGCGCGTCCTGGACCGTTGGCACTGAAGTGAGCGGAGTGGGCGTGTCTGGTGACGTGGCGGGTGGAGCCACCATTTGAAGGGTCTGTATAAATATGTGCCGTTGTGCTGATCTGGACTCACGTCCTCGGTCTTGCTGCCCTGTTCCTGCAGGGCCTTCTGAAGCTCCTCAACCTGAGAGCGCAGATCAGAGACCTGCTGCTGGTTTAACCTGGAGAGAGATTATTATTTATTTTTCCTCGCAGCGTACGTACACTCTAGGGAAATAAAAACCGTAATGAATGCCCTCTGAACGCTATACGCGTTTTTCTGTGCTTCGGAGCCGTGTTCGATTGGAGTTCCACTGGCTTTCGCACGTCACTGTTTAAAAACGTAATCAAATTCAAATTTAATTTGTCACGTACACAGTCATACACGGTATGATATGTAGTAAAATGCTTTAGCGACTGCTAGACATCAATATTGCAAATATTGCAAGTAACAATTAACCAATATGCAAATATTGCAAACATAACCAAATATTACACTTTAATGTCCAACCTAAAACAAAATGTGTAACAGGTAGGGTGAAGGTGTGCAAATGAGTGAAGTATAAAGTGAAAAGTAAAAACAAAAAAAGGATTCTGGGGGGGATTGAGTCCCGAAGTGCTTGAAAGTGAAAGTGCTGGAGTGTATTAGTGTTGTTGAAGCTCGTATAGCCTGCGGGACGAAGCTCCTCCTCATTCTCTCGGTGTTGATCGCAGCAGAGAGAACTGTCCATTGTTTCTATTTCTATTCTGGTAGAAATTTATGGCAAGAAAAAAACGTTGCATGCAGCGTTTATTAGACGCCATCCGAATTCACAGCCGCCCAAACGCTGATGAAAAACGCGCCACGAACGGCAGAAAAACGTCTGAGGCCTCAACTCTCATCTCACTATAGTACTTGAAAACATCATGTGAAGTCATGTAGAAAAATCGATAATCGAAATCGTGAGACCGGTGAAGGTTCACACTGGTTATACCGCCATGCGCTCCTGTCTTCTAAAGACAAACCGGGACAAGCTGGCGACATGTTCCACCATACGTGTTTTTCTCGTCCCCCCCCCCACCTGTTCTGGGTCTCCAGTGTGTTGTTGGTGCGCTGGGATTCCTCCAGTTGGCTCTGCAGCCCCGACAGCTGCTGCCTGTAGCTCTCCTCCTGCACACACAGCATCTTGTTCTCGCTCTGCAGCCGGACCACCGTCTCCCTGAGAGAGAGAGAGAGAGAGAGAGAGACGCTGCTACTCCAGACCTCCTCGCTCGTACCGCGGGCTGCAGCCACAGAGGATGCACCTCGGCACTCACGTGAACTCGGTGGGCATGATCTCAGACGCCAGGTTCCCCACGCTGCTCGAGTCAGCACACAGTCCACCTGCAGGGGGCGACAAACCACCAGTAAGACACCCGGATTGTCCCAGCGGCACGTTCTCCAGTTCCCCCATCAGAACACCTTTGCTTAAATAGTCCAGAATGAGTCAATCATGCCAACAGACTCATCATTAAAATGAGTCTTCTGCGTGTCAAATAATTCTGAAGTGGTGTGTAACAGCGCCGCGTGAGGGCCCAACTCAACCTACTGGCTTGACTCAGGCACTTCTGCTGGACCTGTGCACATCGGAGCTCCTCGTTGGTCTCCCGCAGCGTGTCTCTCTCCGACAGCAAACGCTTTTGTTAAATAAATTAAAATGATTTTAAAAAATGCATTTTTTTTTTTTTCTTTTTTTTAGAGAAAACATGATGATCGGTCCAAACATCACGTGGAGGTACACTGTGTGAATTCAGTCAGTAAAAGGTTCTAAACTGGAGAGAACCTCACCTCCTTCTCTTTCAGCAGGGCGTCGTACTTGTCGTGGAGGTTCTTGTACTCAAACTGCCATTTTTCTGCTTTGAGGGCTTCAGATGAGTGTTTGGTGTGAAGCTCGTGAACCTGGAGTTAGACGGGACATTTACATCATTTACCAGACGTCCTTATCCAGAGCGACTTACAATCAGTAGCTACAGGGACACTCCCCCTGGAGACAATCGGTGTCTTTCTCAGGGACACGATGGTAGTAAGTGGGGTTTGAACCTGGATCTTCTGGTTCATAGACGAGTGTGTTACCCACTAGGCCGCTACCCCTCTAGCACACAGGATGAGTATAAGAGACGTAGAGAAGACGCCCCTCCTACTCACCTGTCTCTTGTAGGTGTCCAGCTGGCCCCGTATGGCGTTGGCTCGGCGCAGCTCCTCCTCCAGCTCGCAGGTGCGCTGCATGTAGACATTGTTGCGCTCCTCCAGGAGACGCACCTGCCGCCGCAGGTCGCCCAGGTCCTCCAGCTTCCGCTTGTACGTGTCCACCATCGCTTCCAGGCGACTCACGCGGTCTGACGAGTGCCTGGGCGAGAACGAGGCGGGTGAGGCGGCGCCCCCCCCGGATCTCCACGCCGGCCGCGAGGAGTTTACCTCAGGATGTCCATCTCGTCCTTCAGAGTCTGCGCCTCCTGGGCCAGGCTGGTGAGGTCCTCGTTCCGGTGCTGCAGCTCGAAAACCTCGCGCTCCAGAACCTCACACCGCAGACGGGCGTCGTCCCGGCTGCTCTCCAGCCTGCAGACAAACAGATCAAAAACCAGCTGTAGACGTCTACAGACCTGCGTTTATGGGAAATTCAAATTCAAATTTTATTTGTCACGTACACAGTCGTACACGGTATGATGTGCAGTGAAATGCTTTTTGCGACTACTACAGACCACAGTATTGCAAATGTTGCAAGTAAACAATGAACCAATATGCAAATATTGCTTACATAACCAAATATTACACTTTTACATCTTTAACATAAAATATGTGTAACTGGTAGGGTGAAGGTGTGCAAATGAGTGAAAGACAATGTTTAAAGAAAAGATCCATAAAAAAGAGAGAGCAGTAAAGTAAAAAGCGCAAAGATTTTGTGCAAAGTGATTTGGGTCAATTCTTCTGTCGTAATGAAAAATAGACAAGGCACAATGTAAATGCTGGTCATGTGATAACATAATAGATCATGTAATATTTATGAATAAAAATAAATAAAGTAAGTAAGTAAATAAATAAATGTATGTGGTTTACCAAAAAAAAAAAAAAAAAAAAAATTGTCTACTTTTGTTGATGTCATTTCCTCTCGTTTAATGGCATTATTATTTGTATTCAGTATTTCTGTTTCCTGTGTCTCCCATTCCCGTTCGTGCGTTACATACATCAGAATGCTTGTGGTGGGTTAAGTATACACCGTGGTGGGTTCTCAGATGGGTGGGAGAAAAGGAAATACACTATTTACAAAGGGGTGGAAATGAAAAACCCGGGAGAAATGCGGCCATTGGAACGGATGACGGGTATATTTGAGTCTATAAGGGGATAGTAATAATAATAATAATAATAATAATAAATACATTATGAAATGGGTTTGACTAAGAGAAAATGTTTTTGTCTGTTCTGCTTGGTACTGGTACTGTATTGACTGGGTTAAATAGAACTGCATTACTAAATATAAATAAATAAGTAGTCATGGATAATTCTGACTAAAACGCTCCGATTTTTAGTCGACTGAAACTTGACAAGACTAAAATGAGCCTGGACGTGACTAAGACTAATAAAAACTAAAATGGCCGATTGACACGAAGGCTAAAATCAAGACTATATTAAATATAATATGCATTACCATATGAAATGATTTCACCTGAAGTTCTCCTCCTGCAGCTGCTCCATCTGGCTCTGCAGCAGCAGCAGCTTCTTGCCGGTGACGGCGGTGGAGGCGTCCTGCGCGTCGGCGCAGCTCAGCCGCTCCTTCAGGGCCTGGAGTTCTGCCTGCAGCGCCGACTTGTCCTCCTGAAGCACAGCCAGCTGAGGGGCACCCCAACACACGCGCACAACACAAACCAAGGAAGTATGGGTAAAACGCGTAAAGAAAGACGCGAAACCGTCCACTGGTCAGAAGACATGCGGGACAACGTCTCATGCACGACATCCTCAGGCAGACCTGTTTTAGTAGAAGGGATTCATGCGACAGACTCAATAAGACAGGTCCAACGCATGCAGCTCCGGGAGAAGCAGATCTGCCAACAGAGGGCGTCTCTCCCCCCAGATTTCAACAATTTGGAAACTGGAGTGAAGAAGGCCTCGTTTCGGTCTGCCGGGAGAAGCCCGTGTTCGTTAAATTGATGTAAAGGGCGGGAAGGAACGCCATCCTCAGTGTGTACGGAAGCGGTAAAATGATGCGTGACGAGTATCTGCCGAGCTTCGGGCTGTTACGCTGGCGAGTTAGTACATCTTCAACGTCCACTTACCCGTCGGGAGCCAATGGCGAACACACACCAACTTCACATCTGACTTTAGGATCACACACCGCTGTTAGAAGGCCGCACGGCATTTTTCCCGAAGCCCCTGACGCCCCCACCGCTCACCTGACGCTCCTGCTCGCGGCAGCGCTGCGACAGATCCTCCCTCTCCTCAACCTCCTCGCTGAGGAAATAGTACTTCCTGGACTGGGGGCGGAGACAAGAGACAATTCAGCATTAGCGTGAGAACAGGTTCCGACAAAGGGGGAAAAATGTGTCGCATGAAAAGTGATATGAAGTGAGAGCGCGGAGCTCACCTGGTGGTCAAAGTCCCCGTAGGTGTCTGGGCTGGCCGACTCCACAACCGGCTCTTTGGTGAGGAGCTGAGGACAGACTCAGGACGTTACACGTCACATGCTGCAGCACGTTTTACAACAAGATGATGTATAAGTGATTTATTCAGAAAATGACATTGGTTTGTGGTGGCGGTTTTAGGTTGGAGGGTCTAGCTACTCACTGACCTCCTGAATGGCGGTCATAACGACGTGCTGCACAGACTCCTCCAGCGTCATGATCTGCTGAATGTGCTCTGAAGACAAAATAAACCAGACTCACCCCTCACCCCAGACTGGCTTTTCTATACTCGCGCTCATGTCCAAGGGCATGTACTAAGAACGTGTCAAATATTACTTAATATTCAAAATCTTATTCTGTCAATCAAATGACTCCAAAACTATGTTGATATAGCATCAAAACACATCTTTAGAAATAAAGAGGTCACCTGACATGAAAATGTGACTGTGATGATTTAACATTAATACGAGTTCCTCGAGCATGTCTATGGTCCTGCAGCAAGTAGAAATGCTGATAGATGTAAAGAGAGTTTTGGTTGTTCTTCTTCACCGTTCAGAGAGCAGCAGCTCAGACGGTCGGATATGGAATTTGTCCCCTTATGATGTCATAAGGGGAAAGGTTACCCTCCGTTTCTCATGCTTTTTCCGGCCAGAGAATGCGAGACTCTGAAGAACCGGCGGGTTCATTTTATTTATCAAAACGGCGACACGAATTCCTGTCTGTACCAAACATTGTGGTTGGTGGATGGTTTTGATGATGTCATTCTCACGAATGCCCGCTCAACTTCTATTGGCCGCTCTCCTCCTCGTCCTGCCCCTCAACTCCTCATTAGCATTTAAAGCTACAGACGGTGAAACGGCGCGTCCTGGAGAATCTCATTGCGGGACTGGACCAAAGTGGCTGTAATTCTGCACCAAGAGACTTCAGATACAGAATTAGGTGAATAAATGAATTCTAAAATAAATGTAAAAATATATATATTAAAAAAAAAAAAAAAAAAAAGGGGGGGGGGGGGGGGGGGGGGGGGGGGCAGTGGTGGCCTAGCGTTTAAGGAAGCGGCCTCCTAATCAGAAGGTTGCCGGTTCGAATCCCGATCCAAGGTGCCACTGAGCAAACCACCGTCCCCACACACTGCTCCCCAGGCGCCTGTCATGGCTGCCCACTGCTCACCAAGGGTGATGGTTAAATGCAGAGGACAAATTTCACTGTGTGCACCGTGTTCTGTGCTGCTGTGTATCACAAGTGACAATCACTTTACTTCAAAAATATAAAAGCAAAAAAAAAAAAAAAAAAAAGTGTTCATGTCAGGCGACCTTTAATACAACTCTCCCGTGTGGATGCACCCTGTTTTAGAGGGAAGATTTATGGTGTGGACGGGGTATCCCGGCTCACCCTGCTTCTTCTCACAGCTGACTGCACAGCCCAGGACCAGCTGCAGCAGCTTTCCCAGCTCAGTCACGTCCCCCATCTCCCCGATCAGGCCGACATCCGGCAGGTGCTCATCGGAGACCTGGTGGCCCAGCACCTGTAGGAAAAAAAAAAAAAAAACCCCACTCTATTACAGATGGACATGCGCGCCATGTTAAACCTCAAACCTCCACGTCTTACTCACATCGTGATAATACTCTAGCATACTCTGAAGAATCTTCTTCAGATTGCTGACCTGCAAAAGCCCAAAAACGCAATTATGTTCAGAAGTTGAAGGCCTAGAGGTTTTTATGTTACCGAGCTTGTCGCTGCCTGCTCTACCTTCAAGCGCCAGTTCCCGCCACTCTCTTCTTTGATCCGTCCAAGCCACGCCTCGTTGAACCATGAAGGGTCTCTGGGGGAAAAAAAAAAAAAAAAACCTGATATTGGACATCTGAAGGATATCGTATTTTAATCTACTTTTAATCTAATTGGCCACCGACCTCAAGGCATGGCTCTCATTCCTGGCCGTGGCCACGATTTACATTACAAACATCAAACGCCATAAAGCGCATGCTTATCTCAGGCAGGAAAAGCGTGTGGAAAGAGAAGAGCAGGCCTGAGAGTTCTCAACTTAAAGCTTCAGGGATCTTCAAGTGGACCAGAAGCAAATGTATGGTCGGGTCGATGGCCAAGTTTCAATCAATCAATCAATCAATAACGGACTAAAACCTACTCTGCACTGTCCAAACATGGACAGACACTCTATACTACACTTTGGACCTCCACTTGTCCACCTCTACAACTGTACGAGTTTTTTTTCTCTTCTTTGACAAATCATCACCAACCCTGCACTGACACCAACTGCAGGCTCACCCGACCCTGGAAGGGGGTCCCTGTCTCTATCACTCCTTCCCAACATTTCTTCCTTGTGTGCAGAAGGGTCAAGTGTGTTGGGTGTCAACTGTAGGGCCCATTGAGTCGTTTTAAGCAATGAATGCTGTTACCTTGCACACTTACATTTTATATAGTACATGGCTGATGGCCACCCCGCTGGTGAGGTCCTGCTTGCTGGTGCAGGAGGGAACTTCAAACATCTGCAGCTGGAAACAGCGGGACGAACACACGTCGTAATAATGCATTTCGTTCGTGTACACGACAACGGCCATTACGCAGTAAAAACACATCATTAGATATAAAAGGTCGTGGATGCTGGAGGGGGTGATTTTTTTAAGCACCAGGATTAAACGTGGTGCTTTACAGCGACTTATAAAAACTTTTACCGCAGCGAATCCCGTTTAAAGACCTTTGGACGGTTGCGTAAGTCACAAAACGCGAAATTCAGCCCTGCGCACAGCAAGCCCACGCCGCTTTTAAAACGTCGGTTTTCTCGCGGAAGGTGCGGGTATTTTCCCGGACAGCTGGCCACCTTCACCGGCCAGGCGAGTTCCCTCCGCACCTGCTGCTCCGCGTTAGCATTAGCGTTAGCATTAGCCGCCGTTAAAACTCACCCAGCTGAGCAGCGGGTCGCTCAGCTCCGCTTTGTTCAGACTCATCGCGGCTGCGTCCAGGGCTAAATAATAATAAGAATAAAAAAATACATATATATATTAAAGAAAAAAAAAAAAAAGCAGCGAGGAAATTTCACGACTAAGTCGCGGAGCAGACCGGCGCCCGGCCTACCGAATACCGGCCAGCTGAGCTGAGCCCTACCGGCCGCCGTACCGAGAGCGGTCGTTATAGAAACGTTTTTCTTTTCTTTTCTTTTCTTTCGGTCTCCACATTCCGATCGTCGATTAATCATCACTGTTACTTATTTCTATACGCGTCAGTCGTCGCTGCATACATGTTAATAAAAAATAGTCACTCAAGGAGGCACAGTACAGGTACAGTAAGGAACTGAGCTTGAAGGGTGTCACGTCAGTATGTTCATATATTTCTATACATATTTCATGCAAACACATAAAACCCCATATGACACGATGCTGTTATTTGCATGAAGAGTAAAATGTTTGGCAGTTTTATGAAGTGGTTCAAGATTCAAGACTGGTTCATTGTCAGTACAACAGTACACACAGCACACCGTTTATTGAAATAATGTTTGACACAGACCCCCCCATGGTAAAATCATAAAAGAAATAAAATATATATGTATATATATATATACTAAACTATAAACTTAAACACTGTACAGGTTTCTCTATAGGAGAAAAGTAGGACTTTTCTGTACAATGAACAGATCGGACGGGACATAACTGGACAACATCATGTAGGACAGTTGTAACTGGATATGCTGGATATTTCAAACAGGACACACAAGACAAAGACAAACACGTGCACAATGTGCATTTATTTAGCATTTATTGAGTCAGTTATTTAGTTTAGTTTTATAAATGCACATCCTGAGGACATCACCGGAGACTGGACACCCAGGCCAGGCCGCACTTTACAAAAGTTAACATTTAAAGAAACCTGTTGCGCGTGGAGGAGGATAAAACTCTTCATCTCTGCCTGTGGCCACTAGATGGCTTCATTTTATAAACTTCGCATCTACTGACAGCTGATCGACTGTTTCGAAGAAACAAATCTGTGCATGTACATGAAATAGATTTTTTCAGAAATTCTTTTTTTTTTCTTCATCTTAAAATGTAATTAATGTAATAAATTCACATTTGATTGCTCTGAACACAGAAAGGCTTACATGTCTTCAACCTGACACCTGTCTTGCTCAAGAAGCCTTCTGGTCTGATGCAAAGCTTTCCAGTGTAATTATTACAACAACTGACGTGAATAATGGTACAGCTTATGACGAACACTCGCATTTTCTCAAGCCTTGTTAATGTAGGGCCTTATCCATTCAGCACAATCAGAGGAATACGATGTAATACGATGTGTGTGAGTGTGTGTGTGTGTGTATTTGGAATACAGTTCAGGCCAAAAGTTTGGACACTTTCCCATTCAACGTGTTTTCTTTATCTTCATGACCATTTACGTTGGTAGATTCTCACTGAAGGCATCAAAACTATGAATGAACACATGTGGAGTTCTGTACTTAACAAAAAAAGGTGAAATAAGTGAAAACATGTTTTATATTCTAGTTTCTTTGCTCTGATTACTGCTTTGCACACTCTTGGCGTTCTCTCGATGAGCTTCAAGAGGTCGTCACCTGAAATGCTTCTCCAACAGTCTTGAAGGAGTTCCCAGAGGTGTTTAGCACTTGTTGGGGTCCAGCTCACCCCAAACCATCTGGACTGGGTTCAGGTCCGGTGACTGTGGAGGTCAGGTCTCCACTTTTTGTTAAGTACAGAACTCCACATGTGTTCATTCATAGTTTTGATGCCTTCAGTGAGAATCTACCAACGTAAATGGTCATGAAAATAAAGAACACACGTTGAATGAGAAGGTGTCCAAACTTTTGGCCTGAACTGTATATACAGCCACATCTTTATCATGGTATGTCGCTTACATTTACATTTACATTTACGGTATTTGGCAGACGCCCTTATCCAGAGCGACTTACAACATGAACGTCGCTGTCATAGAAGCTAATAATAAAGACTTTTTCTAAATGAATAAATTCCATTTTTATATTCCGACACCTTTCTGTGGTGTCCGCGCTGAGCAGTAAAAACCGACAGCTGGTGTTTGTTCCTGTCTGACATGCCAGCACACACGTACACTCCTCACTTTCTACCCCACCCACGCACCTCACCTTATCAAGCCCCTCCCACTCACCCTCACACCTGGGCGTGCTCCTGCTGCGCCACTTCCTGTCACTCCCATCCGGACGTGCCAATCATCTCCGCTACTCCAGTCGAGTAGAGCGATCAGCAGGCTTATGCAATTTTATGGATCTGTGCCTCATAACCAAAATAAACCCCCAATCTGGCATCTCGGCTGTTTTCAGCCTCCTGGTTGCTGCCCTCGCTGTGACGCCATGCTGCGAGGGCTGAGCTCCTCGACCCACCACAGAGGCTGGAGAATTGCGGAAACGAGTAACCAGTGACGTTCATGGAGGGTCCCAGGTCCTCAAAGCCTGAACATTTCAACCCCATTTCTTAATTCATGTACGATACGGGAAGTGATTGTTCCTCATTTCATCCCGATCGTTGTGCCAGTGTTTCACCATCACCTCCATCCCAAATAGGGAAGAGCTGATTGTTCCACGAAGAGCCATTTAAAGAGCTGCCTATCACAGCTGAGCAGGGAACGTCTCGCTTGTTCATTTCAGGTTCAGCCCCTTCTCTCGTAACCTGGGCTGTACCCCACTCACCCCTCACGTCCCAGCATGTGAACAATGTCCACCGTGGGTCGTATTTCCGCGAAAAAGACCTCGGTTGGCCTCCATCTGCATGGCGTCCTGCTGCAGCTGGTAAAAATGGAGCAGCTCCAACCCTAACGGGAAGCAGAAGATCCGAACGCGTTGTGCCCGGAAGAACCTTCTGCTGCAGAGCTCGTATGCACTGGAACAACGTTCCGAACGCTTAAAAGGTCTGTTAGATAAATGCACGCAGGCACGTGAAGAACATCTCGCCTGGGGTGTGTTCTAGAGAGGCCACCAGGGCTCCTGCTGCACTAGCAGATGTTTGATCTACAATTGGATTGGACCAGTGTGTGATGGACCAGAAGGTCCAGGCGTCCGTGCTGGTTTTGGGTGGTGGTCGGCAGGCGGGCTTAGTCAGACGCTGACTCACCCAGGACGAGGAAGAGGGGAAAAAAGGGGCTTTTGGCTCCGACAGCAGGGGGTAGGGCTATTTTTGGCCTTCCACCTTCCTCTCCGCGCTAATTCCTCTTTTCACTTGTCCCTCCTTCCCTCGCTGCCCAGATGTGTGCCCTTCTTCTCGTCTTCCGAGGTCGCCGCGGTGAATGCGTGTCGTTCCATTGCATTATAACCGCATGGAGATGCAGCTCTGCGCCTTTAACCGGAGGAATGTGAGAAATGCCCCGAGCTGCTGTGCCCGGGCATCGGGCCTCCGGAATCGACTGGAATGTTGGCAGCGCCGCTCTCCGCCCACGACTGCGTCCCAGGTGTTGGGTGCAGCAGGAGCACAAACAAAGTTCCAAAAAAACGGGAAAAGCGGGCGGTCGCGCAGGGGGAGTTGGGGGGGGGGGGCCCAGACGTGAGGTCATGCGCAGGTGCGCTGGGAAGATTTACGGCCCAGTCGTCCCCGATTTACGGCCCTGCCCGCTGCCGGGCGCGTGACGTCTGCGTAGGTCGACGAGGACGCGAGCGGGGAGGCGGCACCGTGCCGGCGGCCCCGCCCGCGCCCTGCTGTTGACTCAGTGGTGCTGAGCAGCCACTGCAGGTGCTGTTTTGGGGGCTGCGGGTCCCTCGGGAAAAATAACAGCTGCTTTTCATGCGTGAGATGAGAAGGGCCACAGGGCCCCCCAATGCGAGGAACCGGTCACCCGGTATATCGCCCCCACATTTACATTACATTTATAGCATTTACCAGATGCCCTTATCCAGAGCGACTTACAATCAGTAGTTACAGGGACAGTCCCCCCCTGGAGACACTCAGGGTTAAGTGTCCTGCTCAGGGACATGATGGTAGTAAGTGGGATTTGAACCTGGCCCCCAGAAAGCCTTGGTTCGCATGAATTCTGTACGGCTCTACGTGGGTCCCCTTCGCCTCCCACCGGGGGAACCCCAGGGAACGTTCCACAACACAACCCCCCTCGTGCCGTGGTCGGCGCAACGTAAGCCTCAGATATCGTGTGGCGGGCGAGGCACCTGAAAACGGAGACCGCAGCGCCGCGCCGCATGAATACGCAATGTTACGCTGCCGTGTCACATGTCTTTTCTTTCTCGGCCTGGGTCTTGGTAACCGTCCTGACGAAAGAGAAGGTCTCACGGGAGGACAGGAGACCGTGTCTGACCAAGATGAAGAACCTCAGATCTCCGGGTTCTGAGGGCTCTGGCCAGCTGGTATCAGGCTACTACCAGGTCACCGTTACTAGCGAGAGTAAAACCTGAGGACGAGGCTTGAGTTGCATTACGGTTCTTTTGCACGTAACCACTAAAGATAATTAGCCGTGGGATCACCTCATCATTAAACCGCACCGTTCTTCTATAAGCTGGTTGCGTTCTGTGTCCAGGTCACAGGTTCTACACAGTCGGTGGTATAATGAATGTTGTCTGGAAGTTGAGTCGTGGCAACTGGACGTTCTTTCTTTAATGTAGATTGAGAAAGTTCTGTGGATGCAGAATGAGACATCTCTACGTTAAAGGTAGAACGTCCGGTTGCCACGAATTCACCTGGATGGCTGGGAATCTGCACAGAAGTAATGAGTGCTGCGTGCTGCTGTGCAGAGGGGTTGTTTTTCCTCACCTGGACGTGACCTCGCGCCGCCACGCCCAGAGCGACGGGCTCGCCGTGTCTGTGGTCTGGCCCCCGCGTTGTTATGGCTGGAACGTGTTGGCGCGTCTGGGGCTGCGGTGCCAGTCAGGAGGGCGTGTCTGTCTGTCTGTCTGAGAACTCTGGCTTCAGGAATCAATAATCCCACAGCAGTGAATGATTAGCGCTTTTACTGTAATTGTCCTCTGTGTGTCACTGAGACTGAGTCCAAGTATCTCTGACAAGTTCGTACAACACACACACACACACACACACACACACACCTTTACATTTATAGCATTTACCAGACGCCCTTATCCAGAGCGACTTACAATCAGTAGTTACAGGGACAGTCCCCCTGGAGACACTCAGGGTTAAGTGTCTTTCTCAGGGACACAATGGTAGTAAGTGGGGTTTGAACCTGGGACTTCTGGTTCACAGGCGAGTGTGTTACCCACTTGGCCACTACCACCCTTATATTCACACACACACATACACATACACACACACACACACTGTAAAGCCCTGACACAGACTGTCCTGCTAATTGACGTTGTCCTGTCGCAATGTTTAATGACACGGCTGAAGTGACACTCCTGCTGACTCGGAACTACTGGGCCTGTCTGCTGCAGTGTCCCCGCCCCCCCGCTGTCATTTTGTCACATCGGTAATACCGTACTGACAGGCCCGTGCCGCATTAGCTCGCCACGTTTCCCCCGCACTGCGGCTACGACCTTGTGCCGCGCTGCTGGACCAGAAAGAAACTTTTGAAGAAACACATGGTTGCGTCTCTTTTTAAGCATTTAAGAAACGACAAAACGACATTTAAATGAAAACGAACCGCCGTAACCCAGGTCGAGCCCAGAAGCTGCAGGTGGACGCCGTGCACCACCCGGGAGAATAACCCCAAACCTCCAACCGCAGACGCCAGCGCGCTGTGCATGTGTGGCTGATTTTCGTCCCCTGGTGCTGATCGTTCTCTTTCTCTCTGCGCTTCACTTTGATGGGAAACCAAATTGAAATGGGACATTTGTCTCTCCGTCTCTGTGCAGATGCGCTCCAGCTGTGGCTTCCTGCCCTACGTCCCCAGCCCGGCCCGGATCTTCCAGAACAGCCCGCAGGCCTGCTGGGTCTGCTGAGCCTGGACTGATGGCCGCGTGGGTTCTGAAGGTGAGACGGGCGGGAGGGAGGTTCCAGTTCACGGCTCATAATGACCTCTGAACTTTAGTACGGGTCCTCCGTCCCACGCCCCCCCCGGCCGTGAGAGAACTCAAGACAACAGTGCGGCTCTGTTCTTCAGCTCGGTGCTCCCTGCCCGCTTCAGATGGGACGACGCTAAACGTTGTAAACGAAAAGTGTGGCGGAGAAGCCATTTCTGAAGCCATTTCCACTCCTGCCCTGAGAAACATCAGGCCGAGGGGGAAGAATGAAACCGGGCGCCACCAGGCTCCTTCATGTCAGGGTTTCAGACAAGGGACCAGACCACGTCTTCTGAAGCCATTTCCACTCCTGCTAGTGCTCTCCTGAGAAACATCAGGCCGAGAGCTTCGCGCCGAGAGCTTTTACTGGCAGCGGCGACGGAGACGGGCTGATTGCATCCAGATTGCGGGAACGGGACAGAAAAAGGCCGCTCGTCAGCAGCTCCTGCGGGAATATTTACGGCCGCGCGATTATCGGCGCGGTTTCGACACCGAGCCGAAAAAGAGTCAAAGCGAGGGACTCATGAGTTGCGGGCTCTTGGGTGCGGAACAAAGAAAGTTTTTGTGGAGCGGCCCGAGCGCCTGCGCGCCCACGCACCGCGAACGCCACCCCTAATTACAGCCGCCCGCCCCCGCCGAGGAGGACAGGCGGGCGGAGATTAAACAGCTTCACAGACAAACATTAACCCAGAGCCTGACCCCACAGGCCGCCAGAAAGGCCCGTGGTGGGGCGAGAGAGGAGAAGAGAGAGAAAAAAACACATTCCGTTTCCCGTAAGGCGGGAAAGGGGGAGGGAGGGGATTTTGGGAAGCACCGTGAGTCATCACTTTTTCTTTCGCCGGTGGGGTCCGTCCCTCCCTCGCTCCTCTCCCGGCCAGAAGCGAGGCGGGCCGATCGGATTACGCCGCGTGAGGGGCGCTCCATCTGGCTCTTACTGTAATACCCCGGTATAATGTCCCACTTTTCGTGGTGCCACGGCCCACTAACGTTTCATTAGTTTATCATCAGCAATAAAACCAAATCCTGCCGTCGTCTACGTGTGTGGAAAAGCTGGTTTCATCTCATGTATTCATTTATACAGCAAATATAACACAGCAAACGTGACATGAGGGAGGCTTTTCTGCCGAAAAAGCCCTGTGTCCTGTTTATTTACATCTTTTGGAATTTACTCTACGCCCTTATCCAGTAGTTACAGGGACAGTCCCCCCTGGAGACACTCAGGAACCTTGGAACGTGTGGAAGGAGTTGGTTTGATGACCTCAGGTTTCTAGATGGTGAGCAACAGATTCAGGTCCCGTCCACACGGGACTGTTACATGCAAGTGTAAAGACAAGAAAAGTCAAAACCCACTACGGAACAGAGCAATTCAAGTAATTTTCATGATCCGGTCCAGCAAGGGCTACTCCGGGTCCGGAGTTTGTTTCATCTTCGTCCTGCGTTATTATGCTTCCTGATTGTGTTCACCTGTGTATGATGGTATAAAGCTGCCCTGTTTGTGCCTGTTCGCTGGGTCATTGCGTGGTGATGTTTTTTATCCCGTCTAGCATGTATTAAACCCCTGTTTCGTGACGTTGTGCGTATGCGTCCTTCTTCCTCGCCATGTCCAGCCATCGTGACAGTAATACATTAATGATAAAGACAAATAAGTAAATAAGAAATACATTCGAAATAAATGACAACGAATAGCGACGAACAAAAGCGGAAAAAAGAGAAAAACAAACAAACACAGACAAGGAACATGTGGCTCAGCTGGTAACGACCAGGCATCCTGCAACACAACACACCAACACACCAGGACGTAACAAGGACACGGTTGTTACTTTAAATTCTTTAAGTGGGTTCCAGAGCGAAGTTGTCCTTTCTGCGTCTCTGTGTGGACGACAACATTTCAGACACCGCGCCCGCGTGGACGCAGGTTTTATTGGAAACGAAAACCCGTTGTAGAGAGAAACGTTCTCATGTGGACAGGACCTTAAATATCTGCACGATATGGTTGTGCCTCTCCATCTTTTGTAAGTCTTTACGTTTGCATGAAAACCCACTCCGTGGTGACTATTTAGTTTCATGTGGCACAGTCGCCAATTACAGGAGTGAAGCCCAGTGTCCTGCTGCTGTCCCAGCATGCACCATGGAGATTGACAGGCCTCAGTGGTCCCTTTGTGCTGCGCGCGAGAGGCACGTGGGACAGCACTGCTGTGGGTGCCTGATGAGTAAAGCGTGAGTAAAGGATGAGTAATTGCCACCATCAGGGCTGGAGATGTTTCCCAGAGATGGAGATTGGCAGAGAAAAAGGCTGTCAGGTTGCTGAAGGAGAAAGTGGGAGAGTCTGCCGCTCCACCTCCATCTTCTTTACTTCTGTACGTTCATATTACTTATTTCATTACCCCGACCCACCCTCTCTCTCTCCGCCGCTCGGTGTCACCTGTCAGGTCAGATACAGGGGACGTCGGCTGCTGTCCGTGGCGCTTCGCCCACCGCTCTTCACAAGCAGACAGCGTGTTCCAAACATCGCCGCGAAGCGTCCTCCCATCCCCCAACACACACACACACACACACACACACTCACGCACACACACCCAGTCTGCTGCTCTGAACATAACAACACTGTCAGCCCACAGACACACACATACACACACACACTCACTCAGAGTGAATATGTGCATTAAAACACAAACCACAGCAAAACCCACATCAATTATCTAAACATGGCGCTTCCAGGAAAAGTACGTTCATTGGAGCGGGTGTCGGTGGGCGTGGCCTCAGCAGTGGAAAAGGAAGGAAAAAAAGGCGTACGGAGGGCAGAAATCGATGAGGGCCGCATGTGGAGGTTCTTTAATGGTTCCACATTTCCACATCCACTCGGACCCGCCTTCATACATTCAGAGAGAAGAGTCACACAATTGCCCAATTACGCATTCGCTTCAGACCTTCACCAAATAGCTGCTTAAAAGTAAAGAGCATTAGAAGCAAATGTGGTTTTCAAAAGTTGCAGCCACCGAGCGAGGGACAAAACTAACGTCGTTTTTGTCCAAAAAATTATGACAAATGGAAACAAGACAAGACGCAAGGTAAACGCTGGTCATGTGATGATAACTATAACGGAATATATCATGTAATATTGTTGACGAATGAAAACGAGACTAAATGTGCTTTCCAAGGTAAAAACGGGACTGAAATGTCTCATCGTTTTCGTTGCCACGTTAGTTAGTCTTGGATAATTGACTGTGTCGGGGACAGTTACTAGTTGTAATGATCTGTAGGATGCCCTCCGTCCCTTTCTAATTCAGTCCTCACGGCGGGTGACGGCAGGAATGAACCTACGAATGTGCATCGCAAGAATTTCAAATCCCGTTCACGACGCAAACAAAATGACCTCTGACCTCCTGAGCTGTTCTCTTTGCTGCATGCTAATAAGCTGCTTGTCGACATCATTTTCATTTGCCAGTTAGTTAAACCTTTTAAAAAGGACATCGTCTCTTGAACACGGTTATTTAGCAGTATGTTGGAACACAGTAGATTTAAACCGAATTAAACTCCTGAACCGTCTTATCTTTCTGTACAAAGGAGTGCCATTTTGAATAAGGCATCAGTTCCCCAGACCATGCATTAGTAAGAGCTTAATTATTGATTATAAATTTTAATAATGATTTTAATGCTATTCATCACCCTGTTTACATAGCGACTGGATTAATTTTACTTCATTAGCAGATTGTCTATTATCTGCACATTTAGTTCCGTTATCCATGTCGTTGTACGTGGTGTTTTGTGTCATCAGGTTCCTACTGAACCTTTTCTTGTCCTGGTAAACAGTCCACTGTCTGTCCCCGGCGTCACCGGGCCACTCTAACGGAACCGGGGGGTTAGGAGGTCCGCACAAAAACGGCAAAACAGACACCAAGCACTGACCACAGGAGCACAGATGGCATGAGTGTGACCAGAGTGGCACGGGGCTGTTCGTATGAATCACACATGTGAATCATAAGGTCTGTTGGCCGAAAAGCCACAACCGTTACAGACAAACACACACACACACACACACACACACACACACACACAGTATTCACCAAATTAATAAAATTGGCCCCCATTGTCATACAGTGGCATGTGACAGAATTTGGGATCTACCTGCCCAGGACGAAAAGCACCAACTCCACTTCAATTAATTAATCAATAATCTGAACACCTGCACGACCACCAACACACACACAGACACGCCCCCTTCCTCCACACACACCCACACACAACACTTGGACACTAATGCAAACATAGATGCACACACATTCATAATTGACCTTCACTTTTCTAATGTAGGGCATGTATAGAAGAGTGAAGTGAAAGTGATTAGTCGTCACACCACAACAGCACAGCACCCAGTGCACACGGTAAAATGTGGTCTCTGCATTTAACCCGAGGGAGCAGTTGGCAGCCATGACAGGCGCCCGGGGAGCAGTGTGTGGGGACGGTTCCTTCACCAAAGGGACCTCAAAAGGCTGGAGTCCTTGTCATCGCACAGGTCACACAGAAGACAACAGCTGCTTTAGTCCTCGGGTTTTGCACTTTGCAACGGACACACCATGTCTCTCAATGAGCTCCTTATAAAGCCACATCCTCACTGCTGTATATATTTTATTGGTTTATTACACAAGCGTCACTTGAAGAAAAAAATAAAGAAGTTTGGGGACGTGCGATCGGGCCCGTTATAGATTTAAATGGAACTTTATTGCTGGCCGAGCCACCGACCGCTGCATGTGACTAACCGCAGCGGCCGCTTCCTTCCCTCTAACAGCCCCATGCATGGAAATATCTCCTCTACGTGGAACCTGGGCCCTCGGCCGCCCGTACGCGCCTCGAACCGGCTTGGCTGAGGTCACCGCTTCCTCACCCTGCAGTCTGCGAGGACGATTGAGCAAGTCGCTGACGCGCGAGCTGGGCGGCTCCTCGGAACGCTCGCGCCGTACGTCCCCGCTGTTGTGTCTTCACGATCGCACATATTCATCCGGTTAATGGTAAGGGCCGGCGCTGCAGGAAAAAGGAAGTGGCGGGCATCCTGCCCAGCAGGGGCTGCTGCGGGTAAATGGATTGTGGGTCGAGTGGGAAAAACAGAATAGAGAATAAGTGGCGAGGGAAGAAGGGGAGCATGAGGGGCCTGGCGAGGTGGCTGTAATAAAACAAAAAAAGGAACGAAAAAAGACGAGCATGCATTAAAGCAGGGAAAACAAGACGGATAAAAAGTACGCCATGCAGCACAGGTGGAAAATCCAACAGACATAAAGTGTAATTAAACTGACTCGGAGGAAGAAATTGTTCCACAATTTACGGCACTAACCAGACGCCCTTATCCAGAGCGACTTACAGTCAGTAGTTACAGGGACAGTCCCCCCCCTGGAGACACTCAGGGTTAAGTGTCTTGCTCAGGGACATGATGGTAGTAAGTGGGGTTCGAACCCCGAGTGTCCAACCCGCTTCTATACAGCAGCTTCTTAAAGAAAACAGATGGATGGAGACGCCTGCGTGTGTTTAGGTGGTTCTGTTGGTTCATGTCGGTCGAAGCGCACGATGAAAAGTATGCGCCGTGGCCTGACTCACGCTGGCCCGGGGGGTTCGAGTGTCGTGTTTGCTCCAACTGCGAATGGAAAGCAGATACAGGAGGGCCTCAGGGTTTCCTTTCATGTCCGTCCAGGACGCATCTGTCCTGCCCATAAAAACCAGCCGCAGAACCACAGCTACATCCAAGCCGGGACGCGGGCAGCCTCATTTATTTACTGTGATTTATTCACTTTCAACCCTGTTACACACTCATAAAGACACTTACATTCATGAAAATGGCCATTACCTGCACTGTATTCAGTGGAGGGGCGGAGCCTGACTACGGCGTGCACTAAAAAAAGATATTTGTAGAAGAGAAGTGAAGATATTGTCGTTGTAAAGTGTGTCCTCTGCATTTAACCATCACCCTTAGTGAGCAGTGGGTAGCCATGACACCCGCTCGGCCACCACTGGCACCACTGGGGCAGTGGTGGCCTAGCAGTAAAGGAAGCGGTCATGGCTGCCCACTGCTCACCAAGGGTGATGGTTAAAAGCAGAGGACACATTTCACTGTGTGCACCGTGTGCTGTGCTGCTGTGTTTTTTTTTTTTTTTTACATGATGGAGGTGGGCCGCCCGAGGCAGAGAACCCCGGTCTCCCGCATTTTCTGTGCTGTTGTTACCTTTTTCTTTTTACGCATTCTAAAATGGAGATTCCGTGAGTGAGGTTGTCTCTGATTCTTCACTGGCACGGTCCCCCGGTTGTTTGACCTGCTATCGGTCCTCGCCAGAGCGCCGCCACGACCGATTAACACACGTCCGTGGAGCAGAGCGGAGGAGTGTGACGGAGGGAGAGAGAACTTGCCAGGGCTCCACACAGCTGGGATGTCATTGCGCGCGTCAGGCAGGCTATTCCAGGGCTCCGACGCAGGTGCATGCGTACACGTACACACACACACACACACACACACACACACACACAGGCGGATCCATTTTGGTCCCTCTTTTAATTAAATCCCACCAGCACCGAGCTCCATCGCTCTCTCGTTTTATCCCCCCCCGTTTCTCTCACTCTCCATCTCTATCTTGCCTCACAATCTCTCCCACGCTCGGCGCCGGCTGCCAGACCACGTCTCCCTGGCAACGGTCGCTTCCTGTTTGTCTGGTTCTCCAGGGAAGGCAGAAATGGCTGGCGACTGCTGCTCAAACGGCGAGGAAAAGCTCCTCCGTCTCTCCACCGGTCAGGTCGGGTCGGGTCGGGTCGGGTCATCCGCTTTATATTAGCCATAATTATCCAGCGGATGGCACCTCCGTTTCCCAGAACAACTAAGAGCGGCGGTGACCCTTGCTCCCGGTAAACACGATTACGCGTAATTGCATGTGGCCACGCTGGACGAATGCATCCGAACCTCGGAACATCATCTTCTGTCCGCTTAGAATGAACGTTCCTCACGCGCCGAAGATGATTCACAGCACGTCTTGCGTCCACCAGGAGCTCGGCACAGGCGGGTTTTGGCAAAGTTATGTAGCAGTGCGGCAACTGAAGATGAGACCAGATGATGGCCAGCAGGAGAACCGCTGAGCGAGAGCGCAGGTTTGGTTCACGTCCGACATTCCACAAAGTGGAGCAATGAGCCCCGCTTTAACTGGCCCTTTCAGGCCCCCCCGAGGGTCGACCTCAACTTCCTGTCACGTCTCAACTTGAAGGCCCATCGGGTAGTCAATGTTATCGGGTTTCAGTATGATCAAATTAATCAGTGCTGTCAGTCATTAAAGTGAAGTGATTGTCATTGTGATGCACAGCAGCACAGCACATGGTGCACACAGTGAAATTTGTCCTCTGTATTTAACCCATCACCCTGAGTGAGCAGTGGGCAGCCATGACAGGCGCCCGGGGAGCAGTGTGTGGGGACGGTGCTTTGCTCAGTGGCACCTTGGATCGGGATTCGAACCGGCAACCTTCTGATTACGGGGCCGCTTCTTAACCACTAGGCCACCACCGCCCCTATGAATGCCACCACTGCCCCCTTTCTTATGCTATCAGTTAATCGCGATTAATCGCGATTGCCGGTCACTGTGAATGGAGTGACGCCATGTGCCCTGACGTGTGGAGCTCCAACTTCCCACTTCCGAGGTACTTCAACTGCAGTGTGAACGACTGGATGGAATCTGAACGCGTCCTTCCCAGCCTTCCGAGGGGTCAAAAATGCAGGTCATGAAGCAACAATGGTGCATGTGACCTCCGCCCTGCACCGAGGAAGTGCAGCGGCGCGGACAGCAGCACGCAGGACGCGGTTCATCTCGTCCGTCGTGTTCAGCTCGTACATTTCAAAGCAACAGAAGATGAAAGAGTTCTGGAAACTGAAGGCTGAGAAGGGAAAAGAGTTCAAAGCCGACGCTCTTTTTTTCTCCTCAAGATGGACTCTCTGAAGACCACATCAAACAAGGCGAATAGAAGGAGGAGGGAAAGTTTTGCGTGTGTATGTGTGTGCGTGCACGTCCTTCATCAGCTACGTGGAGCCGCGCGGAGAATAAAGGCTGTCAGCTCTAATAACGCCGGCGCTCAGCGAACACCCAGAGTGCACCACTGCTCAGCAGCTGCCGCGGAGATGAAGCGGAGGGAGGTCTGCACGGCCCACACACACACACACACCTGCCCCATGAGCGTTCCCACACTCCCTCTGTCTCACACACACTCACACACACACACACACACGCGTCCTATGACCTTATGACCTTCCGGCGGCTTGAGATACTGACGGTCCAATCCGTTACTTTCCCTGAAACGGAGGAAATACGACTCACACGGGGAATCACAGTTTGTCGGTCTGTCCACCTTTCTGGAGATGATTCATTAAACTAAATTTAAACAGATAATTTACACACACACACACACACACACACACACTGCATCCTTGTATGGTAGTTTGAAGTGTTTCGCCAGAAAAATGACACACACACACACCCTCATACACACATAACAAAAGTGTGTCATGTACACACACACATGGACACACTCCCCGTGGTCCAGCATCCACGGCACAGGAAGTGACCTCTGAGTGGGGAGTTCAGGGGTCACAGTGTGTGTTGCTTTTTGAGAACTGATGGTACTTGGTTTATTCCCAGGTACGTGAGCCACGTGGGAGGGGCCACGCCCAGGCCATTAATTTATGCGCATATTCTTCGGACCTGCAGTGTGCAGAAATAGGATTTTGTGTCACTTTCAGGCTTTGGCCTTTCACCACAAATTTGGGTGCTAAAGAGTGCGAAAAGAAGCATTTTAATGGTTTCATCACGCTTGTGGGTTTGGGGCCGCGGCAGCAGCAAGGCACAGTGTGGGTCCCCCCTGCAGATGAGAGTCTGTTGGGTTCACACCGGGGTCGGGAACAGGCGAGCGAGACGGGAACGAGTGTGAACTGCTGAGCCGGCGCCGTACAGTACTTTATATCAGGCCGGGGGGGAGAGGGGAATCCTGGGTAACCGCTCAGCCCCTGCATGCATGCGGTAGGGAGGTAGGTGAGTTTACACACACACACACACACACACACACACACACACACACACACACACACACACACACACTCACAACGCAAGGCTGCAGGGCTGGGAATGAGATGAAAACTAATCCAGAGTGATGGCTTGTACGTGTGTAGGTGGAGGATAGGCATGGGGGACGGTGTGTGTGTGTGTGTGTGTGTGTGTGTGTGTAGGACCACCTACACGCTTTTCACCTGCTGGTGCTGTTTGCGTGGGGGTCGCTATAGATGTGCGCTCCACATTGATCGGTTATTCCTGTTCTCCTGAAACAATAAGCCTCGAGCGACACTTTCACCTCCATCTCTGAACGCTCGTTCTGCGGCAGCTTTTCATTCCCAGCTGAAGAACCAGATTTTATAGCTTTTCATTGCATCTTGGTAATAAAGTAAATATCGTCTTGTTGGTTGCATGTGGTCCTGTCTGGGTGCTAGTAGCCTAGCGGGTAACACACTCGCCAATGAACCAGAAGACCCAGGTTCAAGTCCCACTTACTACCATCGTGTCCCTGAGCAAGACACTTAACCCTGAGTGTCTCCAGGGGGGGACTGTCCCTGTAACTACTGATTGTAAGTCGCTCTGGATAAGGGCGTCTGGTAAATGCTGTAAATGTATAGTGTATAGTGTCTGACGGGGCCTCAGAGCATGACTCAGCTCGAATGTTGGGGTGTGTGTGTGTGTGTGTGTGTGTGTGTGTGTCTGCTCTGCTAACAGTTGGGGTTTCTGAGGTTTGTTTACGGCCTTGATTCCATCGATGAGGACCTGACACGGGTAAACAGGTTACGCCATGACGATGGAAACTGTCAAATTTTACTCACGACACCTTTGCATTGACACCTTTGCTACAGAGCTGAGGGAACGCTGCAGAATTCGTCGCCCAGACGAGAGGCTAATTCTGAATAGCAGAATTAGCCCCACCGCCGGTCGACTGTTAAATGAATGACTGATGCAGGGACGGAACAAGTTAGAGGAGGAGCAGGGATGAGGTGCTTCTCTATGTCATTAATATTGTCTGGATAAGTAGCAGTGTACCAAGTTTCATGATTGCATGTGGAGATATGAATACAGTCTCCACGTTTCATGCATTAAAATCATAATCAAGGCCTACCACAGCCGGCCGATGCTAAGTGGTGGTAGCCTGAATCCTGAATCTCAAAAAATGGCGGTGTGTATGTATGTGACACGCTTTTGTTATGCCTGCATGGGTGTCATTTTTCCGGTCAAACATGAACTAAACTACCATGCATGGATTTAGTGTGTGTTCAAACGTAATATTTATACATAAAGTACAGTGAAGAAACATTTCCGTTCTGAACTCCAGTTGGTAATAAAATTAGCAGTGACAGTTGACACCAACAGCAAAGTTTTCAGAGAGCGCTGAGTACTTTTGAGCCATGAATTCGAATTCAAGGTCACCGAGAACGTATGGGGGCTAGCGCGAGGCTAATCAACCCAGTTAAGCTTGAAGGTCTGGAGATGATTTGGTGTCAGTACGTGGCCAAAATGTTGTCACCACATCTACTTTGCAATCTGTTTGCACCACTTGACCTGAATTTGGGCCAAATGAAGCCACAAAATTGTCTGGAGGAAATCTGTGGCTGTTGTTTCCTGAAATACACTACTTAGCGCGCACTGCACGAAACCCGGGGCAATTAGCGCCGATGAAGACTGAGCCGGTGCTGCTAATAGGCTAGCAGTTCGTAAACATGGCTGTCCTGCTAGTGCAGCACATTAGACCTCGAGACCTTCTGGAGTGTTCCTCAAACCATTTCTGAGGGGTGGACAATGTTTAGGTGGACTGAATGTGTTTCATACACGTGAATGCAGGACCCGAGGTTCTCCAGCAGAACCTTCTCATTCCTATCGTGCACCCTGGTACCATCTCTTCCCCAGGTAAGAGACTTCATGGCCACGTGTTTCTTCAGACTACGTTCTTGTCCACGTTCATGGTAATAAGACATGAAACTGATATGATGGATACAGCTGACATGTACGGACTGGTAATTGACAGAATAACCCATGTTTGTGGCTAATTCTCTGAGATCAGGTCATTCTTGGCGCTGATAAACCTGATTAGAACGCTCGCCTCCGTCCAGACATGTTGAAACTGGAGAAGTGTTTTATTGCGACGGGTGTAATGTTTATGTTTCTGCTGCGCCGGGGCGTGAGTCGCAACTTACTCACGACTTTATCGCCGTCTCCCTCGCGCTCTTATCGGCCGCTGGGGGGTCACGACCCTCTCACCTGTCACAGGTCCAGAGGGGCTCCCTGCGCATAGAGTTCTTTTTCCACCTCGGCCCCTGCATCCGAATGCAATGATTCATGGAATGTAAATCAGAACAGGAACACAGTGGTCATATACGTGCAATGTTCCTCGTTGCGTTTTCGCTCAGCTGCTACAATGCTGGTCATTTTCATTTAGTAATGTACATCCATAACATTTATTACACGTATCCAGTCGGCCACTACCACCCTCGACTGTAATGGTGCAAGGTTGGTGAAAGCAGCAGTGTATTGCATTTCATTTAATGCACTGGATCCCGGGATGGGAGGAGGGGACGTTTGCGCGGACTCGGCATGGAGGTGCTCTGTTGACAATAAAAGAGAGAGAAACGACCTTCAGATGTCAGCAGGGACAGTTCCAGGTCATTCTGAGAGATGTGGCAGCTCCAGTCGGCCCTTTGAAGAATGGCAGGACCTGGCTGGTGTCGACACCATCGGGTCGGAAAGGCAGGGAGAAATCCAGGGGAATCCCGGAGACCAGCCGGCTGTTTGCATTTGCAGACCAGGAGTCATCAGTCTGTGAGTCCGCAGATAAAGCCTGAAGCGGCTGGCGTTACGGTCCCCCCTGCCATTACACACGGACGAAAAGCAGATAAACTGAGTCGTTACAAGCTGATCCGATAAACACACGTCTGCTGGAGGCCAGCTAGATAACAATATCTTCATGGCCTGTGGCGCTCTGATGCCTCCACACTCACCAAGAAACGCACTCAGTGTCCTTCGGGATGGCCGTGCAAGCCTCATCCCTGCAGGACAGACCCACGCCAGGACAGCACGTCCACGTCCGTCCCCACGGCCTGGCCTGCCCTCCCACATGAGGGGTGTGCATTCCTCAATTTTTTCACATCGAAGGAACAATGTGTTCTGGGATACATGTACGTACCTGTACGTATGTACGTATGTCTGTCACTAGTACGTCTTGTGTGTCCTGCTGGATGTCTGTAGAGATGGCGCTCGAGTAAGAATTTCATTGTGATTGGTACATTACGACAATCATTTTTTTTTACATTTACATTTACGGAATTTACCAGACGCCCTTATCCAGAGCGACTTACAATCAGTAGTTACAGGGACAGTCCCCCCCTGGGGACAGTCAGGGTTAAGTGTCTTGCTCGGGGACACGATGGTAGTAAGTGGGGTTTGAACCTGGGTCTTCTGGTTCATAGGCGAGTGTGTTACCCGCTAGGCAACTACCACCCGAAGTGGATGAAAATCACTGCCCATTTCAGCATGTTGTTGTGTCAGATGCTGCGCGTCCAACACACGGCTGTTCAGTGAGTGACCAGGTCGTGACCAACCTCGTTGTTGATCTGTGCACAACGGAACAGAGGTCTTTTCAATCTAAAATGTCCAGGGGTCGCGAGTGTGGCGTGGCACTCGCAGGCGTCGGTCGGCGGGAACAGAGGTCCAGTGTGGAGATGCGTCTGAGCAGCTCGATGCCAATCAATCGGCCAGAGATTGGCGTTAATTGGTCCGAAGGGGTCGGTGCACGGGCCCGCGTGGTGGATGACAGGCCGAGGCTATTTACGAGCTATTTACGACCGCAGCGTGCCACCGCATCACCGTCAGAGCCCCCATTATGTCCCGCGGAAGAATCCGCCTTTCTTTGCCGCTGCCAATCAGCGGCCCTCGGCCCCCTGGCCTCTCTCCCGCCTCCTCTTCCTGCCGACAGAGACAAATCTTCACACTCCGAAGGGCGGCCGAAAGACAAAAGCGAAACTCTGGCTCCCCTGCCCGGGGTCACGGTGAGTCACGGCCAAGGCAGCCAATGGGGAGGCTGCTCTCCACGGGACGCTGACAATAAGATGGCTGTGTGGAGGTAGTCGGGCATTAACAGCGGAGCGGCTCTTTTAAACCGGCGCCAGGACCTCTCCGTAGCCAGGGCACGGTGGCACGTACGTGACAGAGCTCCGGCTATTTCAGCCCCTTTCACGTTCATGTTAAAGTTATTTTGAAGCTGTTTTGGAGACTGCAAATGAAATCCGATATTTCAAGCAGTTCTGTCAAAATGTTCCGAAAAAAAAAAAAAAAAAAAAAAAGTTCCGTCTAAATGTTCCACTAAACTAAATTTAGTGCTGAAAGAACAGATTTCATTACTGAGAGTCTAAATAGTGAGAGTTAGTGGGTAGATGCCGAAAGCTTAGCAAATGTTCCATGCAGTTACTTGTACGACTGGTTTCACTATATTATTTATATTTAATAACACACAAATAAATGAAATGAAAACCTTACACTGGAAAAGGAAAAAGACTGAAACTGTGTCAGGAGGTAGGAAGCTCCCAATTGCATACAGCACAGGGCGGTTTATAATGTGGCTAATTTACTCCAGTTTAGGTTTTTCAGGCTTGTGATCATCTTACAAGCAGATTTAAACATGTTTTTTTGCTGTAGATACAGCCGTATGCATATTTTTCATCTGAAGGCGTGTGCTTTTTCCCCCTTAATCCAGTTCGAGCTGAATCCTGAGGTCATTTACAGCATTTCACACTTGTTTCTCAATCAATTTCCTGCAACAGGTTCAACCGTGTAGTGACAGACAAGGAATGAAATGGGTCAGACTCGGTTTTCCAGTTATCTGGGTTTTATTTGTGTTAAACTTTTTGCCGTGCAATTTCCTTCGGTATTAATAAAAAAAGCTTTCTGATTCCGTTTTGCTGCCATTACCTTCTGCTTCTATCCACTTTCTGCTATGACAATTGCAATTTCCCACTTGTGGGACTCATAAAGGTTGATATTATCTTATTTCAAAATGCTCCCATTAGAGACTATCACAATTTATTCACAGTTTATTAGCAAGGGGGGAGGAAGAAAGCATTAAACAACAATCTAGTTCGTGAATATGAATAATATTCATGTATAATATTCTGGACGGGCCGAGAATAATTAGAGCTGAAAGAAAGACCGGAGCCCCGCGTCTCCTGGCTGCGTGAAGTCTGCCTCGAAACAACATTCCATAGTATTTACAGAAGGGGAGGGGCCGGGGGCGTGGCCTTTCCCGCCGACAGGAAACGAGGAGCCTCTGTGCCCATTTATGGAGCGCGAACTTCCTACTGAAGGGCGCCGGAGGAACAGCGTTACCATTATTAAGAGTTAAAAAGAGTTCAAGAAGGGCGTTTAATTAAAAGCACAGATCACTTAATAAACCAGGACAAAAACAAAAACGGCATCATTTAATTAAATGTAATAATTTAAAAAGCCACTGATGTGTAAAAACCTACGTTGTAAACGTTTTGGTTGGATTCAAGATTAAAAATCGGAAATATCAGAAACGCAGATGAAGAGCGATCATTATTCCGTTATTAATGAGCCCGGGGGCTTGTTTACTATCCCCGAGTTCCCGGCAACCACGTCACTGCGCAGTGACGTCGCTCGGCGGGGGCGGGGCCGCGGCGGCCGCGGCCAATCAGCGGCGGGCCGCCGGGCCGCGCCGCGATCAGTGCATATAAACCGGCATGTGGCGGCCGCTCGGCGAAACGCGACCCCGCTCCCCCGACCGCATGTCCGCCAGGATGGAGCAGACGTTCTACCACGACGACGCGTTCCTGCTGTCCTACGGCGGCCACCCGGACGCGGCGCCGCACGACTACAAGCTCCCGTACCGGAACCCGGGCCACCCCGCCGCCGACCTGGGCTCGCTGAAGCTCGCCGCGCCGGAGCTGGAGCGGCTCATCATCCAGAGCGGCGTCGGCGGCGGCTGCGGCGGCGTCATCACCAGCCCCAGCCCGGGCCAGTACCTGTACAGCCGGCCCATCACGGACGAGCAGGAGGGCTTCGCGGAGGGCTTCGTCAAGGCGCTGGACGAGCTGCACAAGATGAACCAGATGCCCCCGCCCAACGTGTCCATTGGCGCCGGCGGCGTGACGACGTGCTCCGCCGCGGCCCCCGCGTTCGGCTCCTCCCTGCAGCCCGAGCCGCCCATCTACGCGACGCTGAACGCGTACTGCCCGAACCCGAACCCGAGCCCGTCCGCCACGATCAGCTACCTCCCCCCGCACCAGGACGCCGCCTACCAGCTCCAGAACCAGCACCAGAACCAGCACCCCCTGGCCGCCCCGGGGCTCCACCCGCAGCGCCTGCTGGGCCTGAAGGAGGAGCCGCAGACGGTGCCCGACATGCACAGCAGCGACGGCTCCCCGCCCGTGTCCCCCATCGACATGGAGACGCAGGAGCGCATCAAGGCGGAGCGCAAGCGGCTGCGCAACCGCCTGGCGGCCACCAAGTGCCGGCGGCGCAAGCTGGAGCGCATCGCGCGGCTGGAGGACAAGGTGAAGGCGCTGAAGTCGGACAACGCGGGCCTGTCCAGCGCCGCGTCGCTGCTGCGGGAGCAGGTGGCGCAGCTCAAGCAGAGGGTGCTGCGCCACGTGACCAGCGGCTGCCAGCTGGCGCTCGGCGGCAAGATGGAGGCGTTCTAGGACGCGGCCGCGGGTTCGGCGGCGCGCCGAGCGGACGCCCGCGGGACGGGGGTGCGGGCTCGGCGCGGACTTTGGTTGCTCTGTAAATTATTTTCTTATTATTGTTTATTATCATTTTTTTTTTTTTTTTGGTCAGGTTGATCCTGTCGAGTGTTCTTTAAAAAAATCCGTTATTATTATGATATGTGCGCTGTTTTATTTAAGTAAAATATGGTTATGAAACTCTACTCCCTTCTCTGGTGTCACCTGTTTCGGACCACGCCCACTTCCGGCCCGCGGAGCGTTCTGATCATTACAGCACGCTTTCATCTCGTACGCACGACTGTACCTGTTACGCAGGGCTTCCTTCATGCCAAACACACACACACACACACACATATATACACACACACGCTGACGACATAAGGCGGCGGGTCTTTCCTGGCTCCGCACGTCTGTCCATATCTGGCCACTTCCGGCTCGGTGCGTCACTCTCATGGTGAACATCCTGTTTGTGGTTTTGTTTTGTTTATTTACCGCATAAGTATGAAATATGACGTCATGAAAGATACAAAATAAATACTAATGATGCATAAAGGCAGAAAGATAATGATAAACACCGAACACTCCTAGCTTGTTGATGCTCTTATTCAGAGCAATTTACATTTATTATGAGGCAATTAAATGAAAGATCTCAGAAATCTGTCAGACTTGGCCTAGTTAAGATGACCTTTGCCCTCTGTGTGGCTCCTGTTTCATTTATAGTTACAGCATTTTCCAGACGTCCTTATCCACTCCAGTCAGTAGTGACAGGATCAGTCCCCCTGGAGACACTCAGGGTTTAGTGTCCTGCTCTGGGACACGATGGTAGTAAGTGGGGCTTGAACCTGGGACTTTGTGGTCTTCTGGTGTTTTATCCTCCAGGCTACTACCACACACCCATTGAAAGTGACTCTGTGGACAGTGAAGTGGGGCTGGACGTACTGGAATGCTGCACAAAATCAATAATAAAATGTAATCCTATTAATAATGCCATAGTGGTGTAGGTCAGTGCCTGTACATTAACTGTACAGCATTTCTGTCCCTCTGTATTGAAGGACGGTTCCACAGACCCCACACACATCAGAACTCGGGCGAGATGGCAGCGAACGTGCTGCAGGTCAGCCTGGCGCAGAAGGATGGGAAATGACAGGGACTTGTGGGACGTCAGGAACGGAGGCGGAACGTGGGAGGTTTTGGCGCGAATGGGCGCCTGCATTCATGGACGGACACGCACACACACACACACCAATATTTTAATAAACAAACCATCTCACAAGAACTGAAGCTGCAGCAGGTAAGATAAGACAATCCCAAAAAAACATTTTTGGAATATGGTGAAAACAACACAACATTCCTGATTTGTCCTCCCCTTCATACGTGATGGTGTTTTCTGCTGCCGCTGAATGACGTGAACCACCAACCTCCTCTTGCATCAAAGACACCCACATCAAAGGGCATTTAAAGAGGGACGCCAGCGTGTTTTGGAGAGACTGAAGACTGAAGCGATTCCCTCGTTTCCATTCACACCTCCAGTGTGTTGTTCTGCGCCGTGGAAACACTCACCACCCATTTATTACCACGAACCTGCTCTGGTAATAAATGGGTGTCTCTGGTGAAGAAGTCGCTCAGAGTAAAGTTCACCTGGAGGTGGAGGTGGAGGTGGTGGAAATCCAGACATCAGCTCAGAGTGTGATGCGAGCGGTGACGTCAGAGGCGGTGGTGGGCTCGTTTCTTCCCACCCTCCATACCTCCGGTCCACAGCAGATTCTGCCGTACATTTCACCCACGAGTGGATGAACACACACACACACACACACACACACAAACACACACACATATAAAGATATATGCTTGTTATGTAAGGAGTGTAATCATCATTAGTCTGAGATTCGTGTGCGAGTGCACAGCGCCCTCTATTGAAATTATCTGTTATTTCACTCAATTTGTACCAAAAGATTATCAAGATCTCATCGAAAAGTGATGTCACACAAACAAACAAGCATCATTACAATTACATAATTTAATTACAGAGCCCAAAATTACACTAGACTTTGGTAAATCCAGACAAAATGGCAGAATATATTTGGATATGATGTCTTGACGTAGCTCTGGTGTGCTGTAGGCTTCCTGCTACCCCCCCCCCCCCCCCCCCCCCCCCCCCCCCCCCCCCCCCCTGGCTCTAGCTGTCATGGTGCCCACTGCTCACTCAGGGTGATGAGTTAAATGCAGAGGACAAATTTCACTGTGTGCACCGTGTGCTGTGCTGCTTTGTATCACATGTAACAATCACTTCACTTAGCTGCAGATGCAATACATTGTAATATTAAGGATATTTGTTTTTTCCAGGTTTAATAGTTCTTTACCATTTACATTTACAGTATTTACCAGACGCCCTTATACAGAGCGACTTACAATCAGTAGTTACAGGGACAGTCCCCCCCTGGAGACACTCAGGGTTAAGTGTCTTGCTCAGGGACACGATGGTAGTAAGTGGGGTTTGAACCTGGGTATTCTGGTTCATAGGCGAGTGTTTTTACCAGTTCCTCACTTCACTTTACCGTACAGTAAAAACAGCAAGAGAGACACTAGAAATCAACTTTTTAATTGAGGACATGAAGAAAACATTACAGCTTGTACCTTCAGACAAAGACCTTCTCCAGGAGACCACGCCCATTCAGCGTTTCCAATTAGATACAGTCGTCAGAAACTACATCTCGTCCCACCAGCCCAGTCAGGCCATCCCACCTCGCCGGCCAATCACAGCGCAGTCTGAAGCTCCGACTGCTTCTCGTCCTGTACAACAGCAGTACACTACAGCACGACATCAAGACGTACACACACAGGGGTGCGGAATTAAACGGTGATTTCGAGGGCGGTGTGGAGACGCAGGAGCCGAGCCGCAGCGCGCTTTAAAGATGGAGCGTGTTTTATTAGTGGGATGCGCTATTAATGTGCACTACCAGGAGCTTTAGGGCCGTTTAGGAACAGTTTTGTGAACTGAGATACCATTAACTGGATGAAAACTGGATGTAGACGACCCTCAACTCAGATCTCACGCCTTCTGAAAGCTCGGCCGTCACCACCGGAGGGCGCTGACTCTCCTGCTCCTGACTCCTTGCTGTAGTTGCTATGATGGGAGGGGGCGGAGCCTAGAAATGTGCAGTGGGGACTGTGACAGAGGGGGGTCTAATCTCAGGCAAGGTCGGCGGGGGGGACGGGAAGCCCCTCAGAGAGTCACACCTTGGTCTCCGCCCCGCTGCCGCTCCCCTCCGCCTCGACGTCCGCCAGGGGGACGGAGCGCTTGCGCAGCGCCGCGTTGCCGCCGCGCCTCCCGGCCCGCGGGGGCGCTGTGGCGGTCCGCGGCAGGCCGTGGCAGGGCGCGCGGTACTGCGGCAGGCCCGACTTGGTGGTGTCCAGCTCCTCGGGGTCTTCTTCTCGAGCCCGGAGGGCGGCGATCACGTCCCGGTCCGTGGGGCCGAGGTTCAGACAGCCGCAGGCGTGGCCGCCGTCATCTTCTTCGTCCTCCACGGTCACGAACGCGTCGCCCCAGAGGCTCTCGCACAGGTCCTGGCCGTGCTGGTACATCTGAGACAAGAGCCGTGTGTCAGCACCATGTTATCAACCAGAAAGAAGAGACCACCAGAACAGAACCAGAACCACAGAAGACGGGTCTCACTGCATGTCACAGCCTGTCACCACAACAAAATCAATACAACTCATGTTGTGCCGCAGAGGTTTTATGTCATCAAAGCTGAAGTGTCTCCTGGCGGTTAAGGAAGCGGCCCCGTAATCAGACGGCTGCCGGTTCGAATCCCAAGCTGCCAAGGTGCCACTGAGGTCCCCTTAATGAAGGTCCCGTCCCCACACGCTGCTCCCCGGGCGCCTGTCATGGTGCCCACTGCTCACCAAGGGTGACGGTTAAATACAGAGGACGCGTGTCACATGTGCTGTGCTGCAGTGTCTCACAATGCCAATCACTTCACTTTTATCACTTTCTTTTCTTCCTGGTTTACAGATCAGCAGTGAGCTGGTGCATTCTGGGAATGTCGGTTTGGGTTGGCGGCCCAGGCTCGTGTGTGTGTGCGTTCTGGGTTAAAGAAGACGTCGTGTGTGTGTGTGTGTGTGTGTGTGTGTGTGCACGACTCTGAATGTATCTGGCTGTGATTATATTTGTTGTGCGCGCTCAGGTCCAGTGTGCTCCTCTGGGTTTCCTCCCCCGTGTGTCGGAGAGAATCTGCACAGCGTCCGTCATGTTGAGGACGTCGCGCCTCGGGCCATCGGGAGGCGCTGTCAGCTCGACACGACACCGAACTCGCGCCTCAACATTTTCTGTCTCCAGCCATGCATTAGCAGCTCAGATTCTGTGACATTATTCAGCGTCACGGTTTTACAGGAAGCTTCTGGAAGCTCCGTGGCTCTGATGATCACTGTGGCCTTAACTCGCTGTGACTGTACAGAATTCTATTTTTAAAATGCACACACACACACACACACACAGAGACACAAATGGTGATGTGAAGTGACAAGGCCGCAGCGTGGATCAGGCCGGACCGGGTAGCTGGTCCCAGCTGTGCACCAGCCCTGGGTCACCTCCCCTCTCTCTCTCTCTCTCTCTCTCTCTCTCTCTTTTAATGGGGAATTTGTACCAGAGGGTGAGGGTGAGAGGGTCAAAGGGCACGACCTGAACATGGAAACTCACCTGCTGGTATGGCACACAGCTACCGGTGCAGTTGTGGCCGCGAGGGTCGACGGCCCACTCACGCGCACACGTCAGCTCCGACCGGCACGCCTCGAACCTGGAAAAAGATGTCCGCGCACGGAACACGTGGCTTTACCAACCGCGTCTGGGCGGAGATTTCACACCGGCACGATCTTACCAGTCTCTGCAGAAACTGTGGCATATGGGCACCGCCTTGAGGGAGGAGCCATGCTGGGGGTGTGGCCAGCGGGCAGCGTCCGGGGAGCAGCGGTAGAAGCAGATGACGCGCTTCAGAAAGCTCTTGCAGCTGAGGGGTGGAGCCAGAGATAGAGAGAGAGGGAGAGAAGGAGAGAGTCGGGTGATTATTATTCACTTTGGAATATGACCTACTTTCTGACTATTTAATTGTCAGCTACAGATCCGTATCCATGGTGACGAGGGAGGGGGAGGAAATTACCCAGGGGTCAGAGAGCCACACTTGTCCCAGGGGACGTTTTCTGAGCTGGCTGGAGGGTCCACGAGATCCTGGATGTGGTCCTCAGAACAGCAGGCATCTAACCAGAGGGGCGACAGTGATGAACGCCAACGATCTAACATCGGGTCCACTCTCCTTTCCAATCCCATGCATTCATTTTTAACCCTTAACCATCATCATAAATCATCTTGCAACAGAAAATTGAACCAGGGTGCATTTTACATTTTATATTTAATGATAATGTCAATAAACGTTCCATACAATTTCATCACATTCCAAGTTTAGTATGTATATAATCCTAGAAAAGTGGAACGACACAGGACTTCGTCCTGAAACAGTTATTCAATTGCCGTTTAATTCAATTCCATTTGCTGGTTTGAACCTAAATGGGTGAGTTTAGTCCACAACTCCAGACTGTCGCCTCTGGAACAGTTAGGTAAGATAAGATCAAACGCACAAATTGCATTTGTCACGGCAGAAAGCGGATAGAAACAAAGGTAACAGCAGCAAAAAATAAATATGTATATGTATTTATCTGCAAAATAGTTAGTGCAAATTCAGCAAATAAAACATAATAAATGCGTACTGTCCGTGTAGAGCGAACACTCCCTCAGCGCGGGCTCCGGACCGGGCGTGGCCTTGTGCCGTCCGTCCTGCAGACACGCCCCTCCCTCTGACCACGCCCAGGAGAGCAGAGAGGCCGACAGCCAGGCGAGGATCAACATGTTGGCGGACACGCCCATTTCCACGCCCTGCGGAGCAGAAGCGGGTCAGCACCTCGGACAGCGCGACGTCGAAACACGCGAATAACAGCAGGTTCGTCCCGACGTCGACTCCCCAGACCCGATCTAACAGGAGATCGGTTCAGGGAGCGACGTCACCTCCGATTTCCCGCGCCGCCTCCGCGACCCCTACGTCTACCGCGGACGAGATCGGCCGTTTCCGTGTTCGCTCGGCGTTCCGTCGCACCTTCTTCTCGCTCGGCTGCTGCAGGACGTCGTCGGTGCTGCGCTCCTCGGCTGAGCTGCCGCTCCACTGAAGGGCATGTGGATCTCCGCCGGCTCCGCCCTCCGCCCTGGCCCCGCCCACCAGACGGCTGTCATTAAGAAACTGCTGGTACTGGTCACGCTGGACTAATCCAGCAGCAGCGCGTTAATTACGAATTTGTCATTGAGATGTCACGGGCGTGGTCGTGTACATGTAAATAGAGGCGAACAGAATTCCGACCAGACAAGGAAACAGGTGAAAGGTCATGTTGTGTGGGTGTGGCCACAAGGTGGGGGTCGTGATCCCCCGGATCGTTCAGGGTTTGGACAGATGTGCTGATGATGAAGAGATGGCAGGTTTTGCCGATGGTAAAATGCCTGACAGGTCAGGAGGAAGATGGCGTGCAGGGCTGATGGAGCAGATCCTCTCAGGACCTCCGCCCTCATGACGGCCGCGGTAATCCCCGCCGCGACTCGGGGAATTAAGGCATTTTTGGCAGCATTAATACCGGGGAGCGCAGTGGCCTACATTCCCCGAGACTAAGGACTTCAGGAAGTCTGGAAAAACACCCACAGGCTGATCAGCCATCAGCATTGGGAATGCTGCCCAGTGTCAAGCAGGTCCCACTTCTCAAGGTATCTGCTGTGAAGTCTGAAACCAATCTCATCCTGGGGTGCCTCCATGGGTTGAACGTCCTGGACGGAGATCTGGAGAATCAGGGGGTCAAGTCAACACCGCAAACTCACTGTGTTCTTCAAACCAGTCCTGCTGGGCTCATCTTTCTGCTGACAGTGGATACTGTCACCAAAAATGGGAGGACATGGTTAGTAACCAAGTCCTTTTTTTTTAGGCAGGTTGAGCATCTCAACATGAGAGAAGGAGCCATGGTAGAACATTGACCAGACCCTTGTCTTCACCAGGTAAACAACACGCGAAGACCTGGCTTCATGACGCAAAAGAAGATGCGAATTATAAGACCAAGAGGCCGTCCATGGCTCCAAGGCCCGACTCCGACTCTCCTGCGACCATCGTAGGAGCTTTTGATGGACACAGGGTCACCATGCCACAGCCATACAGCACCAAACACAACAAGCTGTGATGGACTGAGTTGCAGTTCGGTTCCTACCAGGTCCTGGTAGGCTCTAACCACGGGGACTCAAGATAATGTGCCCCTGTCGTCTAGCGTCACAGTTTGGTCCTAATGAAAGTTGCTCAAATCCAGAATAAGGAGGTGAATCAGTTTGTTCCCTTTACCTGTAATAATGGCTGACATTAAATAGCATCTAGTGTTAGCTTAGCATAATTCTCTCGGGCCCCGTCCACACAAGAATGTTTTTCTATCCAAACTTTCTTGTAGGTGCCGCAGGACAACCACGAACGTAGGACACATTTGGGGTTAAAGGTCAGGTTGGAGGTTGGACTGGTACGTCAGCGTTTTCAGTCTGGAACCCCTGTTAGAAGATAACCGTCCTGGGTCTCCTGAAACGGCGTCTCTGTGTGGACGCAAATTGTCCAGTTTTTAGAGAAGGACGTTGTCGTGCGGACGCGTCCTCGGTTTGGCAGGTTTTTCGCAGACTGTTTCGTAACAAGACGAGCGTTATTTTCAGGCCGAGGCCGTCTGCTCCGCTCGCTCCCGTGCACAGGAAGAATAGTCCCTCTGTACGCAGCTATTCGGGGACAGATGAACTGGGACACTCAGACACGTCCTCAACGTCCCGCTGTGTTCTCATACCACGGGGTCACCGCGACGGCGATTACGCTCAGCAAGCTGGTTAATTGCTGGACATTCGTTTCCACTATTTAGAGGTTGCTGCTTCTGATCTACTGACCTATCTGCGTCTGGCGGGGTTTTTGTGAGGGTCGGAAGGTAAAATTAGACGCCATTCGCCCCGCTGGGAATATTTTGGACGTGGCGGGACTGTGTGCTTACGTGTGTGTTTTTCTTCGCGATATTTCGTGTATCCGGCTGGTTGTGAAAAGACAGGAGGTCTCAGTTACAGAAAAAACAGAACGTTTATTTCCACTCTTATTAACATCAGCATCTCGTAGCTTCAATACAGATTTTCAAAGTAAAAAAAAAAAAAGAACAAGTTGAACATAATTGGATTTTAACATATTTAAAAAAAAAAAAAGACACGATTTCACCGGGACAGGAAGGTCAACGAAGGGTCATGGCAGGTTTGTTCCAGACATGGCGACCCCTCAGAAGAACTCAGGAGGTGCTGGTGGGAGGGGTTTGGCGGCGTTCAGCACGAACGTCCTGTCGCGTTGGTCATGGGGATGGTGGGCGTGGCCAAGTCCCAAACGGAACGGTGTCCGTGCCGGTTAGCTTGTGTCGGGCTTCAGCTTCTGCTCCTGGATCTTCTTCCCGCAGTTCATGGCCAGCGTGGCCACTGCGTAGGAAGAGAGGATGACGATGGTGCTGCCCACGAAGTTGGAGGACGCGCCCCTGGCCGCCACCCGGTATCCCCTCTTGGAGTAGATGTTGTCGGCGGCGATGACGGTCTGCGGTACGGGCTCCATGACGACGCTGTCCCGCTCGGCGTCTCCGATTCTCTGGGACGAGGTGCCTGTGACCTGCTATAAGAGCGGCCGCGCCCGGCCCCGCCCACACGCGTCACACCCGTCCAGGTAAACAGCTGCCTGCGTCAATGAGACTGGAAATAGGCAGTCAGGGGTTTGGAGGGGGGGGCGGAGCTCTTAATGCCATTAAAGAATTACAGCAGCCAGGGCGGGGCCGGATTAACCTGGCCGAGTGGGTCATTATAGTGAGACGCGTCACGTAGAGTAATGACGATGACATGCAGGCCGCGGTCACGTCCGCGCTCAGGTCCATTCTGCATGAGGACACTGGGAGCCTGGACCTGGACAGTCCCACCGTGCCACCACAACATCAGCTCAATTCACTTTTTATTCGTTTGGACATACCGTGTCCAAAACATCAGGGCCTACAAAAGCGGCCCTAGTGACAGGGTCCAGGGCGAAGGTGACGAAGGTGACCTGCTCCGGTGACTCACGTTGTCTTTTACGTCATGCGGATGAGCTGGCGTGCCATTTACCCAGGATCCACCAGTGCTCTGGGTAAACGGCGTAAAATGTGAAGTTGCTCGGCTGGACGTCGGGACACGTGCGGCGGTCCCAGACGTCTCCTCCCGCCGTGGCGCGCCACAGGAGTCTGGGAGCCGCTTTAGTCTCCGGCGCCGGTGCCAACTTCGTCACGGAGATTTTCCCAGAGCAGCGCTGCACAACGTTACAAATTCACGTTCGTCGCTCCGTAAAATGTGTGTGTTTTTTTATATTTTTTATTAATAGAGGGGCAAACAGCCTTGGGGTTGTCAGGAGGTGCAAAGCGTCCATTCATTTTCCTGTAGCTGCAGTAACCGGGAAGAAAACCTGTATATGGGATGATATAGACGCACATCCGGATGCAGGCGCCGGAGGACATATTTCTGCGTCCCCAGACAAGATGCTGACGAATGGCCGCGCGCGCTGCCGGGGACGATGCAGTTCAGCTCTTCCCCTTCAGACACGCCGTAAATAAACAAGCCGTGGATCTGGATTCTTAAGTTTAAGTTTAAGTGAAGTGATTGTCACGTGTGATACACAGCAGCACAGCACACGGTGCACACAGTGAAATTTGTCCTCTGTATTTAACCATCACCCTGAGTGAGCAGTGGGCACCCGGGGAGCAGTGTGTGGGGACGTTACTTTGCTCAGTGGCACCTTGGCGGATCAGGATTCGAACCTGCAACCTTCTGATTACGGGACCGCTTCCTTAACCACTAGGCCACCACTTCCCCAGGACGTCTTACCGGGACTACTGGCAGCATCTCGCACCCAATCCCTTCATGGCACCGGCCAGAGTTCAAACAAAGACGCCAACATGATCCCCCCACACGGCGGCAGGACGGCCGACTCCTGGCAACTGTCACGGGCTGTCGTGTCAGGACACCGACTCTCGCAGCTCCTGCGTCTTCTTAAAGGGCCGAGCATCAACCCTGACAACGAATAAAAAACACACGAACAAAGTACAGGTAAATGCGAGATACGATGGAACCTCCACCGATACAGACTGTCCACATACACCTGGCTTTTGTGGGCCATTCTGACAAAATTAGATTAGATTAGATTAGATTAGATTCAACTTTATTGTCATTACACATGTACAAGTACAGGGCAACGAAATGGCTGTGCAAACACTGATGAACATGAATACTTGTTAATTCTGTACTCATTTTCTGATAATAAGATAAACTACAGGTTATTACCCAATAGCATAAATTGGGCCCTGAATGGTTAACCCCAAAAACCTTATTTTTTTATCTTTATCTTTTATTGAATGTTCATATATGTTTTTAACAAAGAGTTCACCCTGTTCAACCATTTGTGAAATATTGATCATGGTGGTATTATTAATATGATTGTCCAGCCCACCTTTTATTCTACTGTTAATAAAAACACACTATATTTAAACTCCCCTGTCATTTGATCTAAACAGATATGAATGTTTATAGATGGGGTCTAATTTGTCACTATGCACACAGCAGCATTTAGCAATAATTACAATTATTTATTACTAATACAATCATTAGTTTTTCATTAGTTATTGCAATTGTTTATTATTATTAATTTCACAAAAGTGTCGTTGATACCACGTTCTTGGGGGGTTTTATTCTAGATTTCTATTTATTCTGGTGGTAGTAGCCTAGTGGCTAAGATTTACTTACTACCACTTACTACCATCGTGTCCCACTTAACCCTGAGTGTCTCCAGGGGGACTGTCCCTGTAAATACTGATTGTAAGTCGCTGCTGATTTGAAGTGGATATGCGCGTCTGTTAAATGCTGTAAACATGAATTAAGGTGGCGCTGCTGCTGTTATCCGCCAGAAGGGGGCGCACCTGACCGTCTTTCACTCCAGGACCAACGCGTTTAACGCGATTGTCGATCGTGATCGTGGATTATTATTTGTGATCAAATCAACACGAACGCAGTGTGCAGAAGTCTATGTGGTCGTAAACCTCTCAAGCAGAAGTCGGCGACCTCTGACCCCGGTAACACGTAGCTGCGCGTCTCCGCCTATCAGCAACGAGGAAACGGACGCCGGTTCCCATGGGAACGGAGGGTAGAAGGAAGAGGGAGGAGGACACGTTCCATTTATTCCAGAGAGTTTAATCACGCACGCATGCGCACAGACACACGCAGATACACACGCACACTCACATGCACATATACACTCACTCACAGACACTCACACGCACACACACACACACACACACCCACTCACTTGCACACACACACGCTCATATACACACATACACACATACACACACACGCACACACACACACACACACACACACACCCTCTCACTTGCACACACACACGCTCATATACACACACACACACACACTCATACACACACACGCACACACACACACACACCCTCTCACTTGCACACACACACGCTCATATACACACACACACACATACACACACACACCCTCTCACTTGCACACACACACGCTCATATACACACACACACACTCTCACACACACACACACACACACTCATACACACACACACACCCACTCACACGCACACACCACACACACACACACACACACACACACATACACACCCTCTCAATTGCACACACACACACTCTCTCTCACACACACACTCTCACACACACACACACACACACACACACACACCCTCTCACTTGCACACACACACTCTCTCACACACACACATCATACACACACTCACACACTCTCTCACACACACACACATTTACTCTCTCTCTCTCAGACACACACACTCTTACACACACGCACACACACACACTCTCTCAAACACACACTCATACACACACACTCACACGCACACACACACTCACACGCACTCACACATACACGCACACACACACTTTCTCACACACACTCTCACATGCACACACACGCACTCACACTCTCTCACACACATATTCCCAGACACACACTCTGCTGGCGGTGGATTCTCCCCCCCGGAGCTCCTGACCCACTTCGGGAGAGACGCAGACCAGGTTACCCGTCCTCATTATCTTCACCTCCAGTTTCAGATGAAATATATTCCGTAAAACAGAGAAATTTTGGAACATCTAAACATAAAAAATAAATCAGCAAAATGCCCCATCAGTGCTGAGCACCCATAATTATCCTAAAAGATGACTACATGACAAAATGCAAACCAACGTGACAATAATAACCAAGGTCCCTGTCTGAAATGCAGCCTTTTGTGAAAGACGACAGCGTCCCAGGGTCCGGTGCCTACAGACCACAGAACCATATTCATATCAGCAGAGAAGAACAGTCCAGCGGAACACAAAAGCGCATGATAAAAATAATAAGAATGATAACAGAAGCTATTTTTTATACCAAGATCTTTACATCACGAATGGCATCAAAATATTCCCGCGTGAGACGTGGATGAAAGTAGCAGTTGCACTGGTACGTTGTTTATGATGATGATGATGATGACAGCGTCTCTGAGCGTCATGGACTCAGCAGCTTGAAGCGGGATTTCTCATCATCCATCTGTGTTCCACGCAAATCACAGTCGGGGACTCCGCCGGAAATGCTGCACATAACAACACACACACACACACACACACACACAAACACAAATATTCATATACATACAGTACAGGCCAAAGGTTTGGACACCCCTTCACATTCAATGTGTTTTCTTCCATTTACGTTGGTAGATTCTCACTGAAGGCATCAAAACTATGAATGAACACATGTGCATTATGTAATTAACAAAAAAAGGTGAAATAAGTGAAAACACGTTTTATATTGTAGTTTCTTTGCTCTGATTACTCCTTTGCACGCTTGGCATTCTCTCGATGAGCTTCAAGAGGTCGTCACCTGAAATGCTTCTCCAACAGTCTTGAAGGAGTTCCCAGAGGTGTTGGTCCAGCACTTGTTGGTCCAGCTCACCCCAAACCATCTGGATTGGGTTCAGGTCCGGTGACTGTGGAGGTCAGGTCTCCACTTTTTGTTAAGTACAGAACTCCACATGTGTTCATTCATAGTTTTGGTGTCTTCAGTGAGAATCTACCAACGTAAATAGTCATGAAGATAAAGAAAACACGTTGAATTAGAAGGTGTCCAAACTTTTGGCCTGAACTGTATGTTCATGCATGGATATAAATGTTCATTTTCACACAGGTTTCACTCACAAATACACACATTTACTTTCACTAGACAAATACAGTTAAATACGGTTAATGACAGTGCTGGGGTGGGGTCCATGTGTCTCTGTATTACATCACAGCGCAGTGACGCCACTCTCTCACCGTGCCAGTTACAGACGTGGGGGCGTCAAAATCCCACATGATCTACATCTTCCCAGAAACGTGCTGTGGGGGAACTTTTTTCTCTATAGAACGAGCAGAATGTCGGTGTAACCGACCGGTTTTCTGTCCAAACGTCCAAATATGTTGAAACTCTTCAGAGCAGAAAGAAAGCGGAAGTGTACGTTGTTTTTTAGAAAAGGAGAAGCAGAAGTGTCCATGCAGTGCTCTCCACAGGATGCTCGTCTATCTCATTTCGCCACCGCAGGTCACGTGACCTTGTGACCAGTAAACAACGTAAATTGTTGATACTGTTGATAATGATTTCAGAATTCAATTCTAAAATTGTTCTTTTTGACATTTGAAGACTGTTTTGAGCCACTAATCCTGTTCTTTCCATTTTCTACATAAAAAAGCCCTCTGAGAGATGCGTTCAGAACAAACAGGCTGGTTTGCATGCGGGTGATTCCGATGTGCTCTGTTCTGATCTGTCGATGTGCCTGGCAAAACCAACCCAAGCTGCTACAGGTCATATCCTGAGGAAGCACGTGACTGGAATTCAGCAGGGCATCTTCTGGGATCTGCTGCTGCTGTCCTTCAAACCCAACATGGAGCTGATTTCACAGTTCCATCTGGTTCAATGGATCCATAATGTAAAACACAGTTGCATGAAGAAGGTAGCTGACAAGGTAACACAAGGCTCGGGAAGAGAGAAGAGGAGGTCTCCATCACAGCTCCTCTCATCTCTCTGTCCCAGTGGAGGCTGAGAGCATCTGGCTCCAGCCACATCCCTTCTGAAGCGTCCCTCAGCTGGGTCCTGCAGCCAGATTCACAGTTTCTATTCACTGTCAGGGAAATATGTTGCCGTGCGCATCCTGAGGTCTGCAAAGGGGCTGCAAATCTCATGTCAGGACACAGACTCCATCAATGTGGTCCTCCATCCTGAGCCAGACCTCTGTCCGGAGCCGGACCTCACCTACTAAGGCCTGACCTCCATCACTCACCAGGACCTCCATCCTGAGCCAGACCTCTGTCCGGAGCCGGACCTCACCTACTAAGGCCTGACCTCCATCACTCACCAGGACCTCCATCCTGAGCCAGACCTCTGTCCGGAACCGGACCTCACCCACTAAGGCCTGACCTCCATCACTCACCAGGACCTCCATCCTGAGCCAGACCGCACCATCAAGCCAGACCTCTGTCCGGAGCCGGTCCTCACCCACTAAGGCCTGACCTCCATCACTCACTGGACCTCCATCCTGAGCATGACCTCCAACACTGAGCCTGATTCCCATCCTGAGCCTGACCTCCATCACTGCAGCGTGACGGTAGATTAACTGGCTGTTGTGTTTGTGGGAATGACCTGCGGCTGTATCCGGCTGCAGATAAGGTCACTATGGTGGCGGTCCAACCATATGTTACATAAAAACAGAGTGTAAGTTCTAATCCTCGGCATCACAACGTTACACAACACTGCACTGCCGACCGCTAACCCCTGGTCTGTCAGTCAGGGGACTGTGTGTGTTTTTTCCTGAATTACCTACCCTTATGAATATTAAGGAATAATCCTGGATTATCCTGGCACATATGGTAGATTATTTCAGTGGCTATGTCTGCCTGCACATCCGGTTTGGATGTACTTTTATCGGTTGTTAAGGACAACCATTTACAGCATTTGCAGCTTTTTTCTCATCAGCATGCACACACACACACGCACAATATATAAATACATGTGTGTGTGTGTGTGTGTGTAGGTATGTCTAAATGCATGTAAATATATATGTTATATATACATATTTATATATGTATATATAACATATTCTTTTTTTACTTTTTTTTTTCTGTGTAAAATATAATAGCTTATAATAATATAATAACTATAATAACTGAGAACTCAGGTCAACAAAACCTCGTAAATAGCTGAAGTCGGACAAAATGAAAACAAAATGTAATTATGCAATAATAACACTAAACAACTAGCTAAACAGATGAAACGATATAATAATAACCGCCGCTTCGCCTTAGGACGGTTACTATTTGGAAATGGCTGAGTTGAACGCATGTAAAATAATCGACGTGATGACGTCTCCCGCCGCCTCTACCCGGATTGGTCAGCGCGCCGCGGGGGGCGGGGCCTCGGCGCCTGACGGCGAAGTGTCATCTTCCTCTTTTTGTTTGGCGGCGGCCGTCGACGCGGGTCAGCGGCGCCAGTAAAGCGGACGAGCCGGTGTAATTCTTCACGTCTGTGCCCGTTTTAGTTTTATTTTATTTTTTTTTATACGGCAGGAGGAGGCCATATTCCCGTCGCGGTGGTCGCTCGTGTTTTTTATCCCTGGCTTTGGCTGAAGGATGGCGTAGGACGTACCGCGGGGGACCCGGCAGCTGGCGGTTTATGACGGCCAGCGAGACCCCCGCGTCGGGACACGATGGACGACTCGGGCATCATCCGACGACGCAGGCTGCAGGTGAGAGTGTCTCCATCTTCAGGCTCCGTGCTGCCACGGTGACATGCCACACAACACGGTCGCGATTTGTCTTTTATTGTGGACCCGCGCTTGTGTGATATAATGTCCCCGTAACGGCTGCTGTCCCCCAGGGGCCCGCCTCACTGTCGGTTAACACCCCTGCCCGGCCCCCCTCTGTCTCTGCCATATGGCCACACAAACCCGTCTCCAGGGAGGCGTAGGGTAAGGGTCATCCCCCACGATGCACCGCTCCAGACAGCCGCCCATCCCGGTCAGCTCCGGTAAACTCCCCTCCTTCAGCGGGGCGAGGGGCATCGGTCCATGACTTGCAGTTTATCTTGGCAGGGTGATTCAATGGACACCGTCCCGAACCCGGGCTAGCAACTTTCTATGGCAGGCCCCGCCCATTCATCCCCTGGACACACCCATCTGAGGCGTTTAGCGGGCGTCCTCTACTTTTTCCCTCTTTTCATCTCCTTCCTCCTTGATCAGCAGCTTTTCCGGCCGGGCGGAGGGATGCGGGTCCATCCCTCTCTCGCCACTTCTCCGTCAGGGCCGGGGTTTTACAGGAAGTGGCTGGAAAGACGGCAGCCCGTTAACCAGGATCGTTTTTAATTGCACCTACATAAAAAAAGCGTCCAGTGTCTCTTCTCTGGAATAATTAGTTCCGCTTCAACGACCTTCTGTCGCCTGGTATCCGGCTGACGCTTATTTACAGCGGGCGTGGTCCTGGAAAAGAGATGCCAGTTAGCCAGCAGAATGGCGCGTGTGACCACATCCACTTTTCACACCCTAGTGTCAAAGGGTCCCAAAACCGTTTGCCGTTGTGTGACGTTGACTTCATATTGACAAGTTAACCGGTACCGGAACCACGGTCGGGTTTGGGCCAGAACCAGGTGCTTAAAACCGGCACCTCCAGGTAAACCACGTAAACGGGGTGCGGTCGCTGGCGAAATCCGCTGTCGTGCCACTTTCTGTAACCACAGTCGGAGAATAATTTGCGTTCTTATCGCGAGGACCGGATTAGATCCGATCTGGAAGTGAAAGTGAAAGTGAAGCGACTGTCGTCTGCAGCACAGCACACGCGGTGACACGGTGAAACGTGTCCTCTGTATTTAAACCGTCACCCTTGGCGAGCAGTGGGCACCATGACAGGCGCCCGGGGAGCAGCGTGTGGGAACGGGACCTTCATCAAGGGGACCCTGGTGGCACATTTACAGTATTTGGCAGACAGGACTTCTATGAGGGCTTTAAATATCCATCATTGAAACTCTTGTTTGGTTCACATGGACCCGATCTGTAGATGCGTTCGCATAACGGCTTTTTTTTTACATTTTTTAATATAGAGGAAGGTTTTTGTCTTGCGTTTTTAGTGACCCAGTGGAAGTTGATTCCACTACATAGACAGAGAAGCGTCTAGATGAATGCTTTCCTAGAACCTTGAGAGATGGTGGAACCAGTCGAGCAGTGCTGGAGGATCAGAATAGATTCTCGTTTTATTGAGGTAAATTTCATGGTTACAGCTGTGGAACGTCCTGGTTTTCATGTCACGTTTAATATTATAAGATGAAACTCGTATCGGAACTCATCAGTGAGAACTTTGCAGGTTCTGGTGGGAATGTTCCACCAAGCACACATGAGAATAAACGGCATTGGCGTGATTGGCTGTGGCAGAGGATGCTGGGATTGGCCTCAGGTGGGCTGTTTTGGAGTCAGTTGCCGGAAGAAAAGCCGCCTGGGGAGTTCACCCGACTCCTAATTCCCGCCGGGAAGATCCGAGACGTAACGGAAGCTGCGAAGCGCAGCGCCGAGCAGCGTCAGCATCTGGAACGTGGATGTGACAACTGTCAACACCTGAAGGGTCACGACCCCCAGCAGCGGAAGCTGATCTCAGATCAGCTTTGAATTTGCGCCATCTGTCACTCCCCAGTTGGACTCAGACGTCTGATCAGGGAAACGCAATTAAAAACCGCGATTAACTGGAGGCTCGTGGACTTTCAGAGATTCTGGCTCTCTGAACGCCGAGGAGAGTAGATGCGGCGCCGGTTTCGTCCATGGTGCAGAAAGTGACCACAGCCGCAAACCCACGCCCTGCATCCATATTTGAATATTCACATAGGGACAAATCTGTAAACTAGTCCCCAGGTTGGGCTTGTTGGAGCGGCAGCGAGTAGGAGAGAGAGCAGGGTACCGATGGTCTCACGGCCGGACTCTTTATTTATGGATCATTCCTAATTCCTAATTTACCCCCCAGTTAAACTCTCGTTCCTGTCGTTTTTGTACGAAGGCCGCCTTTCCTCCCTGAACGACATGCTGGCCGTTGGCTTTTTCTATAAATATTTATCAGCTTTGTGCCCATTATTTTGTTTTATTCGAATGATATTTATCCAGATGGGCCAATTAAGCACTTCCTCCTGTTTACAGAAACAGATTGGCAAGAGATCCAACAGGAAAAAGGAAAAGGAGAGATGGAGGGAGCGGGTTTTGTGTGAAGAGGTGGACGTGACACAATCGTCTGCCAGGACAGACGGACAGAATGCAAGACTTCGTTTAGTCAGAGTTATGCCTCATTAACAGAACAGGATGTTGATGGTGACTCTGCTCTGCACAATTCATAAGGCAGCATTATTGTGAACAATGGACTGTGAAAATTAGATTTATTTCCGGAATATTGAAACATTTTCGAGTTTTGGTTGAGGAAACCAAAACTGCATGATGGTGTCGGTAGTGGGTGTGGTCACGTTCGCTGGAATTAAAGCGCCTGATAACCTGCATGTTGGTGTTGGTAGTGGGCGTGGTCACGTTGGCTGGAATTAAAGCGCCTGATAATCTGCATGTTGATGTTGGTAGTGGGCGTGGTCACGTTGGCTGGAATTAAAGCGCCTGATAACCTGCATGTTGGTGTTGGTAGTGGGCGTGGTCACGTTCACTAGGAATTAAAGCGCCTGATAACCTGCATGTTGGTGTTGGTAGTGGGCGTGGTCACGTTCGCTGGAATTAAAGCGCCTGATAACCTGCATGTTGGTGTTGGTAGTGGGCGTGGTCACGTTGGCTGGAATTAAAGCGCCTGATAACCTGCATGTTGGTGTTGGTAGTGGGCGTGGTCACGTTTGCTGGAATTAAAGCGCCTGATAACCTGCATGTTGGTAGTGGGCGTGGTCACGTTCACTAGGAATTAAAGCGCCTGATAACCTGCATGTTGGTGTCGGTAGTGGCCGTGGTCACGTTCGCTGGAATTAAAGCGCCTGATAACCTGCATGTTGGTGTTGGTTGTGGGCGTGGTCACGTTCACTAGAATTAAAGCGCCTGATAACCTGCATGTTGGTGTCGGTAGTGGGCGTGGTCATGTTTAAATCCAGAATAAGGAAGTAGCTCATGTGAGACCTTTCATTCATGCCTATAGGCTCCTCCCATTTTTAAAGTTGCTGGGTGTTACACACAAACAGAAACCTACGGATGACCAGCAAGCAGCCGCTTCTATGACATTAAATTGATCTCTTCATCGATGGTAACTTGAGAGCACGTTGTAAGTCGCTCTGGATAAGGGCGTCTGCCAAATGCCGTAAATGTAAATGAACATTACCGAACGTCTTATGAGTGAAGAGGTGGTAGATGTAGATTATTTTCACTGCACTACACCCACATGGAATCTAGGTGAACATTCTGCTGTAGAGTGGCAGAGCGGCGGGGGGTAGAGGGTTCGCCCAGACAGACATGGTGTCCTCCTGGCAGACTCTGGTTTTCTCCCCGTGTTCTTCCTCTCCTTCTCTCTGGGTGCCTGTCTGCCAGAGCAGCGTTTTCTGGAACAGAACAGATTCTGGCAGGAAGTCAGCGGCCCAGTCTCACACACACACACACACACACACACACACACACAGATCTCACATAAAAGCATGCATCTGCAGATGCAGCAGCAGGAAACGTAACACGATTAATGACCTACCTGATCTCCCCTTTCTGTTTCTTCTCCTTTTTTTCCAGAAGGATCTTCCACTGCCGCGCAAAAACAGCAGGTGAGTTCAGTTGCGTTCTTCAGTTCTGTGCTGTGTGTGTGTGTGTGTGCGTGTGTGTGTTGCAGGAGTAGACTCGACAAACTCCCACCGAACTCATTGGCTGTTCAGAGTATCTGCAGTCGCCCGGAGGCTTTTGATCTCGTTTCGAGCTCGCGCTGGAGCTCAGTAACAAGATCTGCGCTTGGTAACCCAGTTTAACTCGTATCAGCCAGAGGCCAAAAGGGCGGGGCGGGGCGGGGCGGGGCTGCACGGGGTTCCCACAACAAGGCCGGCAGGGTTCAGGTTGCAGTCGGGGCGCCTCCTGTGTGGTCACTCTAGGTATAGAAGGATGAATGGAGCAGATTTTACATGTAATCGGTTCACCAGCCAGTCTGACCCCTTTTCTAGATGTAGTAAAAGATGTGTGTGTGTGTGTGTGTGTGTGTGTGTGTGTGTTTCTATTAAGCCATTGACCGTTGGCTGAACAAACAACTCGGCCCCGTCATCTCCAGCGCTCATCTTGACATTTTCAATCACATTATTTACACAGGACTGAGGTCAAAACCACACATGCCTGCGGAATCCTCTCACACACACAATTTGGCCAGCGGTGGGAAGCGGCCCCGTAATCGGAAGGTCGCCGGTTCGAATCCCGATCCGCCGAGGTGCCACTGAGCAAAGCACCGTCCCCACACACTGCTCCCCGGGCACCTGTCATGGCCACCCACTGCTCACCAAGGGTGACGGTTAAATACAGAGGACACGTTTCACCGTGACACCGTGTGCTGTGCTGCTGTGTATCACAATGACGATCACTTCACTTTAATTGTTGTTTATGAGGACTTAATGGTATTTGTGGGGACTGAACGAACCTTTCATAATCCCTACCCCTTAAAATAACCTATATGTCACTAATTGCAAATCTATTGTTAATTCTTGTTTATGTGTAACGCTTCCTTGTAAAGAACCACACAATAACTACACGCATTTATGTAATGTCAGTTTTAACAAAAAATCTATTTTCTTCATTATCGTGTCGACACTATAAATAGTTGCTCAGTTGCACATTCACAGTGAAAATGCCATTGATGTGTAACCTCCCTTAACAAATCCAGACCTTTTTGTCCTTTTGGTTTAGTAAAGGCACAATCAGAATCGTGAAAATGTCCCCAGAAGGTGACTGCAAGCGTGGTCTGCCATTTCCAGGCTGGCTGAGAATCTGTGTCCCCACGGAGAGGGCAACACACGCCCCATCGTCTCATAAACACACACGTCCGCTCCAGGATTACCGGCACTGTAGTGTCCTCATGGTGCCGTTACTAGGGAGCTGTCTATGGTGCTGATCCCCGGAGCGAATACTTGTTTTATGGACCTGCATCCTGGTCTAAATGTTGTTAACATGCTGTTAACAACCAAACTGGGCGGTGAATCGCGGATTCATAAAATATTATTATAAATATTGTACGGGTCCAAGCAAGTTGCAATAATTTCAACTCTGCAATCTAACAGTGATCAAAGTGATCGCCTTCTCCCATGCCCCCCAGAAGGGCTACCAGACCAGCATGAGCGCAGGTGTGGTCCCTCCTTCTCCATCCAGTGGGAGGGATGGGGAGGAAGGAGACAGAGGGCTTCTTCGAACAAGCATGTACTCAGCTGGAACTGTGTGTGTGTGTGTGTGTGTGTGTGTGTGTGTGTCAATACACTACAATACGGCGCTCGTAAACTGGTGCTTCTGGGACGTGGTTTCATTCGTCACGCCGTGCCTTTCATGTGCCTGTCGATATGTTGTCTGTGCGGCAGGAGGACGGGCCGCGTGTGCATTGATCTTGGCGAGGTAGTCCCACCCGCCCCCGTCCATGTGCCACCAGCGGGCGTTTACCACGGGCGTGCCAGTCCAAGTGCAAATCCCACAGGAATGACGGCATGAATCAATAATCCATCGACAGAGAAAATGGGCTGTAAAGGCCGCTTCAATTAGCCTGCTAGCTGTAGCCAGGTCCTTCTATCCTTCATCTGGGACTGCACCATGATCTGGTCAAGAGCATTTTGGAACATCTGGACGATTGGTGACAACTGTAATACCACCTGACGTTCAAGGCCCCACCCAAACGAGAACGTTTTGCTCATTTCATGCGTCCACATGAAGACAGCGTTTCAGGGTTCCAGAGTGTGGACGGCAACCTCCAACCTGACCTAAAATCCAGAACGTGTCCTACGTACAACAAGGGCGGATAACACGTTAGCAAGAAATCCTCTCTACGCTCGCTCATTTCTACTAAAAAGAGAACAACCGGAGAACCACGACCTGTTGAACTCACCGCGGAGGAGAACAAGGCGCCTGACATGTTAAGGTGCGGAGCGGTGTGGACACCTGTCCAAGCGGTGTGGAGTGGGGTTAAAAGACGTTCTCTGTGTAGAAAGTGGAAAGTGAAGTGATTGTCGTTGTGAGACACTGCAGCACAACACATTTACATTTACATTTACAGCATTTATCAGACGCCCTTATCCAGAGCGACTTACAATCAGTAGTTACAGGGACAGTCTCCCTGGAGCAACTTAGGGTTAAGTGTCTTGCTCAGGGACACAATGGTAGTAAGTGGGATTCGAACCCGGGTCTTCTGGTTCATAGGCAAGTGTGTTATCCACTAGGCTACTAACACCCTCACGGTGACACACCCACACGGTGACACAACGAAGCGTGTCCTCTGTATTTAACCGTCACCCTTGGTGACAGGCGCCCGGGGACCTCAGAAAAATGCCATCAATTCAGACACCGCCCGGCAGCACGGCAGGCTTTTAGAGAGGGAGGGGCGGGAGGCGTGGCCCAGGTGCAGAGGGCGAAATGGCAGGGGGACGGAAAGGGAGACCGAACGCTGAGACCGAGGAAGAGGGGACGTCCATTTTCGGCTAATACCAGTTTCGGGTGCAGCGGCCCGGCGGCCCCCCCTGGCATTTTGTCTCAATTTTGAGGGGGCTTCTGGGAAGAAACACATCACAGAGGTTGTCCACACTCTGCCCCGCTCCTGCATAATCACCAGAGGACGAAGGGGAGAAGCGTTCAGGACTACGAAGAAATAAAAAGCAAATTACGCAGTGTTGTGTCATGTATTGAAATTCGTGCCACCGTCACCGAAAATGTCCCGCTCGGTCCTGGACCTGGACGCGGATGCGTTTGATTAGCGGGGAGCGGAATGGCCGTTCCTATTTCACACGGCGTGTTTTCTGAAGATAAGAGTTGGTCTTTTGTGTGCGGAGTCCCGTCCCGGCTGTGGAAATGCCGCGGAATCCTCGCCGCCCATTGGCCGGTGGCGGCCGAGCCTCGGGCCCGTCCCCCCCCCGTGCTCGCTTAGCAACAGCGGCGGATCAGGACTTCATCGGGAGTTCCGCTCGTCCTGCTCCCCGCGTCCCCGGGAACCCAGATGTGGGCGGAGCATCGATCCCGCTGGTCGATGGCCAGTGGATTAGTTTCAGCCGGACGTCACCGTCCTCCACGTCTCCCGTTAGCGTCAACCGCAAAGTAGATAAACACACGCGATGGAGGTCCTTCTCTCCAGAATCCGTGAGGAACGTAGATGGAGAGCCACGACCGAATCTTTCTTGGGTGGAGATTATGAGGAACTCGTCCTTCATTCAGCTTCATTTCGCCCCAGTCGGCCCAACCGTTGCCGTCGGCGACCTCGCCGCTGACAGTGACAACCTCTGTCGCCGTGTGTCTCGCCCGCAGTTGCCGTAGCAGCAACAGGAAGAGCCTGATCCTGAGCAGCACCTCCCCCACC